>NW_022589752.1:10233844-10734032 GCF_004348235.1 Phoca vitulina | reverse complement strand
GTTGATATGATGAAGGGATGGAATATGACTGTAAAGATGAAAATTTTTTATAATTTTCATCTTTACAGTCATATTCCATCCCTTCATCATATCAACCCTTATTTTTGTACATATATAAGTTTTTCTTTCTTTAAAATTTTGGGAGGCACTTTCTTCTAACAGACCAAAATACACCCAAAATCTAGTGTGTGGCACGGATCTATGCACCAGCCTGATCATATTTGATCATATTCTGGGTTTTTTTGTTTTGTTCTGTTTTTGTTTGTTTTTATCTTTTTCTTTTTTTTTTCTTTTTCTTTTTTCTTTCTTTCCCTTTCTTTTCCCCCAGCTTCAGGTCTTTTCTGATTTGTTTAGAGTATATTTTCTGGGGACATTGTTAACCTGTTAGCATTTTGTTCTCTTAATAATCTATTCTCCTCTGGACAAAATGACAAGATGGAAAAAATCACCTCAACAAAAAGAACAAGAGGTAGTACCGACTGCCAGGGACCTACTCAATACAGACATTAGTACGATGTCGGATCTAGAGTTCAGAATCATCACTTTAAAGATACTAGCTGGGCTTGAAAAAAGCATGGAAGTTATTAGAGAAACTCTTTCTGGAGAAATAAAAGAACTAAAATCTAACCAAGTCGAAATCAAAAAGGCTATTAATGAGGTGCAATCAAAAATGGGGGCACTAACTGCTAGGATAAATGAGGCAGAAGAGTGAATCAGTGATATAGAAGACCAAATGATGGAAAATAAAGAAGTTGAGAAAAAGAGAGATAAACAACTACTGGATCACGAGGGCAGAATTTGAGAGATAAGCGATACCATAAGACGACAACATTAGAATAATTGGGATCCCAGAAGAAGAAAGAGAGAGAGGGGCAGAAGGTATATTGGAGCAAATTATAGCAGAGAACTTCCCTAATTTGGGGAAGGAAACAGGCATCAAAATCCAGGAGGCACAGAGAACCCCTTTCAAAATCAATAAAAATAGGTCAACACCCCGACATCTAATAGTAAAACTTACGAGTCTCAGAGACAAAGAGAAAATCCTGAAAGCAGCTCGGGAGAAGAGATCTGTAACCTACAATGGTAGAAACATTAGTTTGGCAACAGACCTATCCACAGAGACCTGGCAGGCCAGAAAGGACTGGCATGATATATTCAGAGCACTAAACAAGAAAAATATGCAGCCAAGAATACTATATGCAGCTAGGCTGTGATTGAAAATAGAAGGAGAGAGAAAAAGCTTCCAGGACGAACAAAAACTAAAGGAATTTGCAAACACGAAACCAGTTCTACAAGAAATCTTGAAAGGGGTCCTCTAAGCAAAGAGAGAGCCTAAAAGCAACACAGACCAGAAAGGAACACAGACAATATACAGTAACAGTCACCTTACAGGCAATACAATGGCACTAAATTCATATCTTTCCATAGTTACCCTGAATGTAAATGGGCTAAATGCCCCAATCCAAAGACACAGGCTATCAGATTGGATTAAAAAACAAGACCCATCGATATGTTGTCTGCAAGAGACTCATTTTAGACCCAAAGACACCCCCAGATTGAAAGTGAGGGGGTGGAAAACCATTTACCATGCTAATGGACATCAAAAGAAAGCTGGGATGGCAATCCTTAAATCAGCAAATTAGATTTTAAACCAAAGACTGTAATAAGAGATGAGGAAGGACACTATATCCTACTTAAAGGGTCTATCCCACAAGAAGATCTAACAAATGTAAATATCGATGCCCCTAACATGGGAGCAGCCAATTATATAAGGCAATTAATAACAAAAGCAAAGAAACAGATCAACAACAATACAATAATAGTGGGGGACTTTAACACCCCCCTCACTGAAATGGAGAGATCATCTAAGCAAAAGATCAACAAGGAAATAAAGGCTTTAAATTACACACTGGACCAGATGGACTTCACAGATATATTCAGAACATTCCATCCCAAAGCAACAGAATACACATTCTTCTCTAGTGCCCATGGAACATTCTCCAGAATCAATCGCATCCTAGGTCATAAATCAGGTCTCAACTGGTACCAAAAGATCATTCCCTGCATATTTTCAGACCACAATGCTTTGAAACTAGAACTCAATCACAAGAGGAAAGTCGGAAAGAACTCAAATACATGGAGGCTAAAGAGCATCCTACTAAAGAATGAATGGGTCAACCAGGAAATTAAAGAAGAATTAAAAAAATTCATGGAAACCAATGAAAATGAAAACACAACTGTTCAAAATCTTTGGGATGCAGCAAAGGCAGTCCTAAGAGGAAAGTATATAGTAATACAAGCCTTTCTCAAGAGACAAGAAAGGTCTCAAGTACACAACCTAAACCTACACCTAAAGGAGCTGGAGAAAGAACAGCAAATAAAGCCTAAACTCAGCAGGAAAAGAGAAATAATAAAGATCAGAGCAGAAATCAATGAAATAGAAACCAAAAGAACAGTAGAACAGATCAACGAAACTAGGAGCTGGTTCTTTGAAAGAATTAACAAGATTGATAAACCCCTGGCCAGACTTATCAAAAAGAAAAGAGAAATGACCCAAATCAACAAAATCATGAATGAAAGAGGAGAGATCACAACCAATCCAAAGAAATACAAAGAATTATAAGAACATATTATGAGCAACTCTATGCCAGCAAATTAGAGAATCTGGAAGAAATGGATGCATTCCTACAGATGTATCAACTACCAAAACTGAACCAGGAAGAAATAGAAAACCTGAACAGACCTATAACCACTAAGGAAATTGAAGCAGTCATCAAAAATCTCCCAACAATCAAAAGCCCAGGGCCAGATGGCTTCCCAGGGGAATTCTACCAAACATTTCAAGAAGCATTAATACTTATTCTTCTAAAACTGTTCCAAAAAATAGAAATGGAAGGAAAACTTCCAAACTCGTTTTATGAGGCCACCATTACCTTGATCCCAAAACCAGACAAAGACCCCATCAAAAAGGAGAATTAGAGACCAACAGCCTTGATGAACATGGATGCAAAAATTCTCACCAAAATACTAGCCAATAGGATCCAACAGTACATTAAAAGGACTATTCACCATGACCAAGTGGGATTTATTCCTGGGCTGAAGTTTGGTTCAACATCCGCAAATCAATCAACGTGATACAATACATTAATAAAAGAAAGAACAAGAATCATATGATCCTCTCAATAGATGCAGAAAAAGCATTTGACAAAGTACAGCATCTTTCTTGATCAAAACTCTTCAGAGTATAGGGATAGAGGGTACATACCTCAATATCATAAAAGCCATCTATGAAAAACCTACAGCAAATATCATTCTCAATGGGGAAAAACTGAGAGCTTTCCCCCTAAGGTCAGGAATGCGGCAGGGATGTCCACTATCACCACTGCTATTCAACATAGTATTAGAAGTCCTAGCCACAGCAATCAGACAACAAAAAGAAATAAAAGGCATCCAAATCGGCAAAGAAGAAGTCAAACTCTCACTCTTTGCAGACGATATGATACTTTATGTGGAAAACCCAAAAGACTCCGCCCCAAAACTGCTACAACTCATACAGGAATTCAGTAAAGTGGCAGGATATAAAATCAATGCACAGAAATCAGTGGCATTCCTATACACCAACAACAAGACAGAAGAAAGAGAAATTAAGGAGTCGATCCCATTTACAGTTGCACCCAAAACCATAAGATACCTAGGAATAAATCTAACCAAAGAGGCAAAGGATCTGTACTCAGAAAACTATAAAATACTCATGAAAGACATTGAGGAAGACACAGAGAAATGGAAAAACGTTCCATGCTCATGGATTGGAAGAACAAGTATTGTGAAGATGTCAATGCTACCTAGAGCAATCTACACATTCAATGCAATCCCCATCAAAATACCATCCACTTTTTTCAAAGAAATGGAACAAATAATCCTAAAATTTGTATGGAACTAGAAAAGACCCCGAATAGCCAGAGGAATGTTGAAAAAGAAAAGCAAAGCTGGCGGCATCACAATTCCGGACTTCAAGCTCTATTACAAAGCTGTCATCATCAAGACAGTATGGTACTGGCACAAACACAGACACATAGATCAATGGAACAGAATAGAGAGCCCAGAAATGGACCCTCAACTCTAGGGTCAACTAATCTTCAACAAAGCAGGAAAGAATGTCCAATGGAAAAAAGACAGACTCTTCAAGAAATGGTGTTGGGAAAATTGGACAGCCACATGCAGAAGAATGAAACTGGACCATTTTCTTACACCACACATAAAAATAGACTCGAAATGGTTGAAAGACCTAAATGTGAGACAGGAGTCCATCAAAATCCTAAAGGAGAACACAGGCAGCAACCTCTCTGACCTCAGCCGCAGCAGCTTCTTCCTAGAAACATCATCAAAGCCAAGGGAAGCAAGGGCAAAAATGAACTATTGGGACTTCATCAAGATAAAAAGCTTTTGCACAGCAAAAGAAACAGTCAACAAAACCAAGAGACAACTGACAAAATAGGAGAAGATATTTGCAAATGACATATCAGATAAAGGGCTAGTATCTAAAATCTATAAAGAACTTTATCAAACTCAACACCCAAAGAACAAAGAATCCAATCAAGAAATGGGCAGAAGACATGAACAGACATTTCTGCAAAGAAGACATCCAAATGGCCAACAGACACATGAAAAAGTGCTCAACATCGCTCGGCATCAGGGAAATCCAAATCAAAACCTCAATGAGATATCACCTCACACCACCCAGAATGGCTAAAATTAACAAGTCAGGAAACAGCAGATGTTGGCGAGGATGCGGAGAAAGGGCAACCCTCCTACATTGTTGGTGGGAATGCAAGCTGGTGCAACCACTCTGGAAAACAGTATGGAGGTTCCTCAAAAAGTTGAAAATAGGGCTACCATATGATCCAGCAATTGCACTATTGAGTATTTATCCCAAAGATACAAATGTAGGGATCCGAAGGGGTATGTGCACACCGATGTTTACAGCAGCAATGTCCACAATAGCCAAACTGTGGAAAGAGCCAAGATGTCCATCGACAGATGAATGGATAAAGAGGAAGTGGTATATATATACAATGGAATATTATGCAGCCATCAAAAGGAATGAGATCTTGCCATTTGCAATGACGTGGATAGAACTGGAGGGTGTTATGCTGAGCGAAATAAGTCAATCAGAGAAAGACATGTATCATATGACCTCACTGATATGAGGAATTCTTAATCTCAGGAAACAAACTGAGGGTTGCTGGAGTTGGGGGGTGGTGGGAGGGATGGGGTGGCTGGGTGATAGACACTGGGGAGGGTATGTGCTATGCTGAGTGCTGTGAATTGTGCAAGACTGTTGAATTACAGATCTGTACCTCTGAGGCAAATAATGCAATATATGTTAAGAAAAAGAAAGAAAAAAGAAGAAGAAGATAGCAGGAGGGGAAGAATGAAGGGGGGGATATCGGAGGGGGAGACGAACCGTGAGAGACGTTGGACTCTGAAAAACAAACTGAGGGCTTAGAGGGGAGGGGAGTGGGAGGATGTGTTAGTCTGGTGATGGGTATTAAAGAGGGCACGTTCTGCATGGAGCACTGGGTGTTATGCACAAACAATGAATCATGGAACACTACATCAAAAACTAATGATGTAATGTATGGTGATTAACATAACAATAAAAAAATTTTTTAAAAATTACTCTTAAGTTTTTTGACCTAAGCAACCAGAGGACTAAAGTTGCCATATACTCATGTGTGTGTGCACATACACACATACATACTCATATATATGTTATATATGTATATACATTATACATAGTCTCCTTATATATACGTACATATATATGTATGATCCACTGACTACTCATAAGGTGATTGCGACGACATTAAATGATTTGGCACATGTAAAGCCCTTAGAATAGTGTTGGCATATAACAAATATCCAATAAATATTAGCCATTTCTCTTCATGTTTGCCTAACTCTATGTCTCTTTAGGGTCAAGTTAGTTATTTTCTTGTGGGACTTTGACTCATGACTAGCTTCTGGATTAGACCAAAGTTACCATGTGACCTAGAAATTCATTCTCCTGAGTGGAAAAGAAACTGTAAAACTTTTCTTTAAGCTGTATTTCATGGCAAATCTCTCAGAAAGAGCAAAAATTCACCTTCAGTGAGAAAATACAGGTGCCTTCCAGATAATAGCTCATAGGCTGCTTCATCTATAGAACCCGAGTTTCACTGTCAACATCACAAAGGATTAGGAGAGAATGTGGGTGTTACTGTGGTCAGAAGGGAGGCCCTGACATGAGCCAAAAGATTGAACTGGAGCTGCAGGAAGTTTTGCAGCTTTTCACTTGAACAGAAAATTGAGAACTCGAAAAACTCAAAATTTGAGGATCCAAATAAGCTGAGAAAAATGTCAGCTCCCAATCACAGACAACTAACATGGCCATTTGAGATCTCACCTGTATCTTAGGAATAAACGTATTTGTATTTAATATGTATTTGTATTATTTATGTCAAATGAAGCCATGTTTTTCTCCCATGCCTAGAGAGAGGTAGCTGTTTTAAAATCTTACATGGGAAGGTTGTGAATAACTTGACAAAATGACACAATGCTTGGAAACTTCACACACACGGTGTTGGTTAGATAAACACTACCTCAAAGCTAGCAGGAAGGATCGGGGCACACTAGAAGGTTTTTATGAGGAATAGCTAGATCAAAACTAGTGTGTGCTTTCTATAAATTAATATAAAATCAGAAGTAAGAAACTGACCCCAATTTGAGCAATGTGGAAAAGGAGCTGCAAATCAACAGCCAGCTAAAATTCATCCCACAATAGACATGAAACATTATTAAGTTGCAGAAGAAACCCCCAAAACTCTCTAGTTTTCCAGTGATAGGTATATTAGCAGACCTGCCTCCTAGGCAGTTTCTCCAGACTGTATAACTCTGAATCACATGTTTTTCTCTTGACATTTTACTATCACGACAGGGGGTAAATTAAACTTGAACTACCTGCAATAGTAGATTTTTGTTCAGGTAATTAAAGATAACAGCTGGAGTTTTGACTTCTATTGACATGTGTAGGAAGAGAAAGAAAAATGATCCTTGACCAACATGCTAGAATCCCAGTGGGGGTAAAGTGGTTTCCACAGGTGTAATGATTAATCTGAGCTCAAAAGAGCTCTTGATTCTCTTACCTCTCTGTGGATTTGATAATTGTATGTTTCAAAATATTCAACTATGACTGAGTTTACAAATAACATGGTCTTGTAGCAAGTTTGATCATCATGATTTATTTTTTAAATTTTCTGTGTCCAAAGAATTTAGAATATTGGCTTTAATAACCAACCTGGATGACCCAAAGCACCAATCAATACTACCCATAAACCTCATAAGTAGGACTATGAATGTGTCTTTTTCTGCAGTTATAGAAAAGAAAAGAAATACAATGTTAACGTTAACAAGAATTTACTGTTCTCTTTCCTCCTTCTCCCTCTCACTCCTTTTGACATCTAGCATTTCAGTTTTATTTGTATAATTAATCAGATGGTAAAGAAAGTCAGAACACCAACCTGATTCAAATAGATGGTAGAACAGTGACACTGGAGTGAGGGCTGCCTTCTGGGTCATCGCCTTGCTGTCGTCAAAAGCAGCCCATCGACCACTTCATTTTAATTACAGCTCTTTGGGACTATTTTGGTGCCAGGGAAGATCCTGCACTTGTTTTATGAGGAACATGATTAAAGTTGTCATTCCTCACACATCCAAGTGCATGAAAGCAGAAAAGAATTGGTTGCTTTAGTTTCCTATTTAATTGAGACCCCCCCCAAAAAAAGATTAAATGTAGGTGAAGTCTATACAAATGTTTGACCTGCAAAATGTTAGGGATTCTTTGAGGTGAAAAGGGTTGTGTAAATGTAAGTTGTTATCATTGGTTTTCTCAACAAATGGAGAAAAATGTTTGGGAAACAGATGATGAAAAGGAGTGAGTGTTGCTGTGCTCTTGGTTGAATGTTCCCTTGACCCTGATGCTTCCCACGTCTTCAGCATTCCCACACAAAAGTCAGCCCATTGCCAGATTGACATGTGTATAACTGATGGAAATTATTTACGCTACGTTTTGTGGCCATTGTGATTAGTCTGCTCTAAGGTCAGCTGTAACAATGGGAGTGTTGCACACTTTTCAAGGGGAGCTGTGAAGGTGAAAGCTTCTGGTTTCCACCATAGAGAGATATTTTGAAATTTTTGTTTTATCATGCTTATTTCAAAAAGCACCAAGAAACTTAAATATCTCCAAATAAGAGAAAGATCATGGAAAATGTAAAATCGTACTTGCTAAGAATATCAATATCCAAACAAAATGACAAGCAAAGGAAAATTATAAAGTATCATCATTCAGTAAATTTAAATTAAGCACTGACTAAATGTTATTTAGTTTTTAGACGCAGCAAACACAGATGAGTTAGACAAGGTCCTGGCCCGTAAGAATATAACTCTTTTGAAAGGTATGCATTTAGGTTTTATAAAAGGAGAAAGAATTAAAATCCGAGTGGCTTGCGTTTAAGGTTATTTGTTGTTTTGACTAAGGCAGAGACTATCACTACAACTTTCCAATTACTGCTTTCCCACCAGAGGAGAAAAAGGCATGAAGAATGCATTTAAAAAAAAAAAAAATGACTCAGGAGGTAGAAGAGCCAAAATAAGAAAACCTAGAGTCAAAAATTCGTTTTCAACATGGGATTTGGTATTCTATGGTAAATAGGTCAAGAACTCTCAGCAAACAACTTCAGGGTCAATAAAACATTTCTCCTGGTCTACAGACTTTAAATGTACTGACTTCTTTTCATCGCTCTGTAAAAAAAAAAAAAAAAAAAAAGTGATGCTAGTTTCCGATTGAATAAAGGTATGTGGTAAAGATTCATAAATTACTGTTTCTCTTGGTACCAGCAAAAATGACACTGATAAATAAGGTTAGGACCAATAAAAAACATTGCAGGCCAGAAAACATTTTGTTGGTGATGCAGTTAAAGAAAACTGATCTCAACAAGATCCAAGTAATTAGTCATCACTGTACCCTTGTGAGAGGTGTGACCTAAAAGTAGCATGCTCCTCATCTTTCTAAGTTCTTCACTGAATCCAAGCAGAGGTCAAATTTGAACTTACAACGTCTATTTTCCATACTGCTGCATTTGCTGAGGAATTCAGCTATGAATTTAATGGTCCACATATTCACACAAGTCAAGATTTGAACACTTTGTGCATTTACTCGCTTGGTTACTTTCAAGAACCCAGGTCAAAAGGATAGCCAAGCTCAGTTTCCTTCTTACTTCCAGCCGACATTAAAATGCAAGTCACCCAGTTCTTATGTTCTCCATGTTTACTAACTATATACATAGTTGGTTGGCTTAAATAAATAAACCCTTACTTGTACGTATAAATACATTTTAGGTACCCTCGTGGACCCAGGTAACTCAACAAGATCTCTCTCTCCATCAGCCAGTTTGACAGATCCAATAGTTAGATGCGAGATCAGAGTGCCTGCATTGTCTGCCTCGTATGCCTAAAATGCTGTCATCACATGGTAGGTGTTTTCTTATTGCCTATGATAAAATGAAGGTTCCCTCATTTCATTAAGTGGTTTGGAGACTGATCAGCATTTCTGGCAAGCTATTATTGAGGACAAAGGGCAGCTGAAAAGAAGGCCATGAAGGAAAATTACTACTCATACTATTATAACTACGACCACTACTGCTACGAACTAAGGGTAATCGAGTGCTTACTACCTTCTAAGTGTTGTACATATATTATCCTATTTAGTTCTTAAAATAACCTTACATGGTGGGTATGTATCATCCACTTTACAAATGTGGCAACTAAGGCACAGTGAAGCTAATGGCCTTGTCCTCGATTACAATAGAGCCACTAAATGATGGAGGTAAATTTTCAGACATAGGAGGTCTGGCTCCACGCTTAACCTTATTTTGCTTAAATCATTTGTAATCTATTTGATTTTGGCACCAAATATTAATAAGTATCCAGAACAATTGGTTTATGAAGAATAGAAACAGAGGACACCAGGTTTTTCTTCACATTTTTTCCCCTGGACTAGCCCGCATTTCATAGGGAAGGATATGTGTCAGGTAGGCAGTGCAGATTGCTCATCTCTAGGCTCCTACGATATTGCTCAGAGCAAAGGCAAAGCAATATTTGGGCTTTTTTTCTGGTACCAGAATCATGACAGGGAAGCTAAATACACTCTTTCTCATCATTTCCTTGGAAAAGCTACAAATAGTTCTGCCCAAAGCACATAAAATTGGGCTAACTGATCATTAAGTGATTGTTGGGGCCTCCTTCGATATGAGGGTAATGGAGACAAGACTCCACACGGTGAAGCTGTGAGAATAAAATACTTTAAGAAGAGGAACTACTACATTCTGTTTTTTTTTTTATTTTATTTTATTATGTTATGTTAACTATCATATATTACATCATTAGTTTTTGATGTAGTGTTCCATGATTCATTGTTTGCGTATAACACCCAGGTTTTATACTCCAATTTCCAAAGTCAGTGAAACCAACGAAATGGCTTCCACATTTGTCAGATTCTGAAAATGAGGTCTCCATCGACTGACTTGCCCAAATTCACCGAGTTAGCTGGTGTTAAATCTGTGTTTAGACCCAGATTGGGACAATCCCCAATCAGCAATCTTTCATAAAACAATTTAAAAGATATATCTATTTATATCCTATTGGGCACTTGGCATTATATATATATATATATATATATGATTAATAAGATGGTAATGTGTTTATATATATATGATGAATAAGAGGTCAGGAGTGGGCCTTTATGTGTGGCACTCTGACACTTCTCTCTCCCTCTCCTCTCATACTGTGAAATTATTTGCTTTTGTAATGCTGATTCTACTTGTATCAAATACCAGAGTAACATACTGTCACTTCCCAAAACCTTCTAGCCAGAAAACTGGAGTCCAGGTAAACAAAAAAAACAACAAACCATCCTTAGTTTTCAGTTCCAAACAGAAATCAGATTGTTGACTTAAAATTACAAAGACAAAGACATATATCATAACAACCTGAAGTCCACAGTGGCATTAAGAATAAATGTTAGTACTAGATTGTAGGATGCAAAGTGAATGTTGGTCTCAGGGAGCTAAAAACCTAAAGCAATTTAATTTTACAGCAGAAAATTCACAGCAGGCGCTGTAGGCAATTAAAGAAACAAGTTCCTAGGGAACCATCTCAGACACTGAACCTCACTCAGCCTATCAAGATAGGACATGAAATTACTTTGATTTGAAAAGTCATGATGGGGGGCGCCTGGGTGGCTCAGTCGGTTAAGCATCTGCCTTCAGCGCAGGTCAGGATCCTGGAGTCCTGGGATCGAGCCCCGCATCGGGCTCCCTGCTCAGCGGGAAGCCTGCTTCTCCCTCTCCCGCTCCCCCCGCTTGTGTTCCCTCTCTCGCTGTGTCTCTCTCTGTCAAATAAATAAAATCTTTAAAAAATAAAAAAAAGAAAAGTCATGATGGGAATAGGCACTTATTACAAGTCATAAAAGACTGGAATGTCTAATTCCAATTCTGACAGTAAGATCCATTTAGATATGGCACTGCTTAATAATCTCGTCTCCAAAACCTGAAGAAGAGTTACTAATTACTCTGTACCTCAAACCATTATAGATTCATACAAGCATGGTGGTTTAATAATGGTAAAATATATTCAGAGAATGAGTCACTCTCCACTCATCTCATCTGTAGCTGGTGGCTCTGAAGAAATAGCTTTTAATAAAATGAAAGTAGAAAAATATTCCTCTTAGTCACCATTGGTACTTCGGGATTACGGGCTTCTTATTCTTTTTTTTTTTTAATTTTACTTTTTTTCTTTCTCTCTCTCTTTTTTTTTTTATTCAATACGTGCCCTCTCGGGCTTCTTATTCTTAAAATATTTTGCCAAGGAACTATAGTCATCAACATTGATTCACTTCCAAATTCTCAGTAGCTAGTTCTACTTGGGCAATTTATGACCTTCTATTCTTCCACACCGCAAAAGAGAACCAAAAAAAAAAAAAGGAAAGGAAAGAAAAACAGGTGATGTATACAGTTTTTAAATGGAGAAGGTAGATGTGGGAGGTAGAAGATTATTCTTAGAAGGAAAAAAAAACAACTTTAGTTTCTCCTTATCAATACTTCATCTGAAGTTTATCCCATCATTCTTTCATTCTGAATCACAAGTCTATAATTTATTGTCTTCAAAACACTTAGGTCTATTCAAAATTATAATGATTTGTTTACATATTATCTTCTCTTTGTACTTACTTGAAAATTTGATCCTTGAGAGCCATGGACTTTTAATTTTTTTTTTTACATTGTTTTTCCAGTTAATAATACCGAGAGTAGAAGCTCAAAAATGTATTGAGTGAACGAACAAACAACACATGAATATTTAATGCATTCAAGAGAAAAATTATGTCACAAATGAGGCTAATAGTTGCAAATAACCTCAGTCCTCAGTTTAAAAAAAAAAATTGAAGTTTTAGGATCATGGCCTCAGTTTCTTACAAACTAATACATTGGTTTATCATGCATTGACCAACTAGAAAATATTTATATTTCAAATACAGTTAAATTTTATCATATCAACTCAATTGAATGTTATGATGCTTTTAAAGTGTTAAGATGAAGCCTTATGCAGCTAAATGGAAATGTGTACATACTATATTGTTAAGTGAAATAACTACAGTGGAAAATTTTTGCCTATTCTATAAAATCATAGGAATGGAAAGGAAGAAAATTAAATTTAAGTGGTTACCTTTGTTTTAGATGGTGTTGCTCAGGATGATTTCCTGTTTTGTTTTGTTTTTTTAACTTGTTAGTTTTGCAATAAAGCTTATTTATAAGTCATCAGAGAAAGATAATTATCATATGATCTCACTCATATGTGGAATTTAAGAAACAAAACAGCATAGAAGCATAGGGGAAGAGAGGAAAAAATAAAAGAAGACGAAATCAGAGAAGGAGATAAACCATAAGAGACTCTTTTTTTTTTTAAACCATAAGAGACTCTTAATCATAGGAAACAAACTGAGGGTTGCTGGAGGGGAGGGGGGTGGGGGGTGAGCTAACTGGGTGATGGGCAGTAAGGAGGGCATGTGATGTAATGAGCTCTGGTCTTATATAAGACTGTTGAATCACTGACCTCTACTTCTGAAACTAATGATACATTATATGTTAATTAATTGAATTTAAATTAAAAAATGCTTATTTATATTTTAAAATATTGGCATTAAAAAATTTGGGGGACCTGTCCCAGGCTGATTCAGCATTTGAGTTTGCCATATATCTAGGATTTTCTAAAATCTCCAAAATTGACTACTTTCCTATATATTTCTCTAAGCAAGATAACTGTTGCCTCTCATTTTGGTTGACTAACAACTGACATTTACTTACTGCTCTCAGTGTATTTTTCACACCATGATTAACTCCATGACTGCCTCTTTCCACTGATAACTCCCTCCCCATTCTTTCTTTGTCTTCTTCCAAGAATAGCTATCACAAACATTATCTCCTTAAAGTCAGCATGGAAATTATGTATGTGTGGGTTTATGTGTGTGAATGTCGAATAACAAGGGAAAATGTGAAGAGACACCTGCCCACAGAAATAGAGCAAACCCATATAATTCTTTCTCAAAGAACTGTTCTCAACTTCAAAAGACACATATTCTTTTAAAAATCAAAGATTCACAAAAACGAAGATATTTTCTAGCTATGATAAAGATGTTACAAATACTGCACGTTTGGCATTATCATATCAAAAACAAATCTTTTTCACATATTATCTCCCTTTACACAATAGCCCCAGGAGAGAAGTAAAGCAAGTATTCATTAGTTTTTAAAAAAATGGTTTTACTAAATATATGCACAGGTTTTGTATTGTTCCTGTTCCCTCTACCCTATGCCATTGAATTTCTTTTTCTTATAGATACTGTATAAATGCATTCCTCTAGTACTGACCTCTTATTTATTCTTTAAAGCAAGATTAGTTAGAGCATGCTGTATTTCCATGATATTTTACAGTAAGCAGATTTTGAAATAAGTGGACCTACATGATTTTATGAAGCACTTGATTTGCACTCTCAAGAAATCTTATTATAATTAATATCACTATGGATAATTTATCTTCAAGATGGTTTAGGGTGAAATATAAATGTTGCTGACTGAAAAATCAAGGATTAATCATTTTGAATGAAATTATTCTGAGACAGCTGAAAGGACTCTTGGACCCTTGATGTACTTCTGTGAAGGATGCCTTCAAATGAAGATGGGGTGAATTTGAGCTCACAAGGCTGCCCACTAGTTTAATTAGTGTTTATAGTTTTCTGAGAAGAAAGTAATTGACATTCATACTTGCCAAAAGGAAAACTGAAACACCAAAGAATAAACTTGAAAGAAAGTCATAATTTGAATAAATCATGGCATTCTGTGGTTCTGTCCCTCAACCTATCAGCTTCTTGGGGGCAAGAACTATACTGACCTACTAAATAGCACCTAATATATGACTATGTATATCTTAGATCCCCAAAGTCTACCACTTATGATAAGGATGATGCTTCCTTCGTGGAACTATACCACCTAATCAGTTCTGTCATACTCTCCTTACATTTCCTCAGCCTCCTTTTCTTTGCTCTATACTCCTGGCAGGTAATATTAAATATCCTCCATCATTATACCATGTAGTGGGTTAAACGATGTCCCCCCCAAAACATATGTCCATGTGCTAATATCCAGATCTTGTGAATGTCACTTTACTTGGAAAAAGGGTCATTGCAGATGTAAAATTAAGGATCTTCAGAAGAGATCATCCTGGATTACTCAGGTCGGGCCCTCATCCTATGACGAGTGTTACGAGACAGGAGAAGAGAAGACACAGACACAGAGGAGAAGGCCATGTGAAGATGAAGGCAGAGACTGGAGTTAAGTAGTCATAAGCGAAGGAATCCTGAAGCTACCAAAAGGTAGCTTCTAGAGCTTTTGAAGGGAGCCTGGTTCTACTGGTACCTTGGTTTCAGACTTCCAACCTCCAGAACTGGGAAAGCATAAATTTCTGTTGTAAACCACCTAGTTTGTGGTAATAGCCCTAGGAAACTAATACAAGCCACAATGATAAGTGATGGAGAAAAGGTTTCAAGAGCTAAAATAAGAAATATTTTAATTCTAAGCTCTAAGAATTTAATTTAGGCAATATTCCGAGAAAGAATAAAGGATGATATGTAACAATGTAAAAAAATAGAGCTACATTTTGATAAATTGATCTGTAAACAGAAGTAGATGACCACTTATTCAGTTGGTTAGTTTGTCTCTTCAACAGCTACTAAAGTACTAACAGGATACTTAGTGTATTCAAATAATGTTTTCTCATGCCTCAAGTTTCTCTGGTTCTATGTATACAAGACATAGGTGTGACTATAGTGACTAGAATTCTCTTTTTGAACTGCAGGGGAGGAGTTATACACTTCTAGGTTCTTTGGCTGGCTTAAGAACTCAATTGACATAAGACAGGTTATTAGGAGAAAAAAAAAAAAACCTTAAGTTAAATACATACGCATGGAACCCCATAAAGATATGAGTCTCAGAGATGGCCAGATGACTGAGACTTAAATAACATCCTGAGATAAGGAAAAAAAAAAGGAATGGGAATTTGGAGTTTCTGAAGGGTAGGGAAGGGGGAGTGATTAAGGAAAGGTGAGAGGAAAAAATATTTTTTAAACAAAAGTTACTCTGCCATGCAGAAAAATCTCTCAGGTGCAAAAATAATCTCTGGTAAAACTTAGCTCTGGACTGGCCCACTTTCTCACAGAATTTCTTTTATAAATGTAGATTTTCCCCCCAAATGAGGAAATATACTTTCTTTGGCAGTTAAGAGGAAGGGAAAGAACTTTTCCTTAGTCTACTGGTCTTTGCCTTCTGCTCAAAATATTTCTCATGCCTCAGTGGCATATTTTGGGGTAGCATGTTCGGAACCACTTCACTAGTGAAGAAATAAACATACTCAAATTTGCTTTGAGGTGGGAGGGTTCAGGGTTAGACTTGTGTAGAAAAGCTGGAGGTGAAGAAGTTGATTCTTTACTATGTAAAATGTGTATGGTTTAAGAAAATGGTCACTTGATGTTATGCCTAGAAAAAGGCATAGAGATAGATACCTATATATTTTAGAATATAAAGCCAAAAATTATACTTATTAAAATAAAGTGATTTCTCATTTACAGGAAGCTTTCTCATCACTAGGAAGTATTTTTTTTTTTACTATAATCATGATCTTTATTTATTTACAAAATAATAAACCCTTAACCAGCCACTCTAATGGAGGGAGTGAGTACACAGATAGTCCAAGCCAGTGGTTAATCAAAGAAACCATTGGCAATTTCTCTTGGCAACAATAATAGGCATAATGGTTGTAGCTTTGAGAGGCAAGAGACCCCAGCTGTATCTGTTTAAGCTTGATTAAAATCTCCCCATCAAGTATTAACTGTTCAAGTAGAGTCCAGAGACATTTCCCCAAAGACTTCTTTGGCTATGATTTTCTTGCTGTGGTCATTTGATCAGGAAACTCAATTTCTAACATTTTAGATCTCCCCTGCTCTGAATCCCGATGTTGAGAGTACAGCTGTGCAGGACACCTGCTGATCATTTGCCATTTCATCTGCTTGTTCACCAATTACCTCCATATCATAGTGGACTTTGCCACTGGATCTTGAACTCATTATTTAGTCCTCATTTTACTATGTTTTTGTGGCTTACTTTTGAAAAAAAATTAAGATATTGTCTCTTTTACTTTTTACTTTAAAATGGCAAAAACTAACTCACAAGCAAAGATATTTGTCAAGACAGCCTATCCCTTAATCCCTGGGAGGTGCATACATTTTCCTCTAAATCTTACTCCCCGCCTCCCCCAGGACCCTATGCAACATTTCCCTATTCTATTCCTAGCAAAGTCTTTGATACATAAACTAGCCCTTAAGGAAAAGCTGACAACATTACTGGAAACAAACAAACAAATGAACCAGATAATTCAGAGGAACAAGAGGCCACATTTCCCCCTCAGGATAACAAGTTCAGCTCCAGTCATAGTTCAGCTGAATTACTGAAGGATATTATTTTTCTTAGAGCTCACATAGTGTGGTCTCTTAAAAATAAAATGAATGATTTAAAATCTGTACAACTCTTCAGAGTCTATTAGGTGTGACAGAAACACAGAGATTCCGCAGTGACTAATGTAGTACATAATTATAAATATTTCAGCAACTCCAAAAAGACTCCAACATGCAATGCACCAAGTTACTGAAGTTCCTCTTGTTGAAACACTCATGTTCTGCCAAAGTAGAATCAGAAGGCCTACCTTGAGATCTAGGTTGTCTCAATCTATTTTTTCTTAAAAAGAACAAAGGAGAAGATTTTGGAGACTGGGATTATGATTTGTATGGGTTTTAGACCAAATAACTGGAAGGAGTCCAGTATTGATTAGTTACTCCAACATAAAAAGAAGAGGAACCACATCAATCAAGACTTATCAAGACAAGTCAACCAAGACTTGATTGGATCCTATATTTTTTCAATAAGAAAGTAATTTCCTCATTTTCTGATAATGAACTTCAGTGTCTCAAAAGGAAATAATCTGTCTGAATCCAATTTTAGGAAGATTTTTCTATATCTTTTCTCAACTCAAAGGTAATTAGAATCCTTCTATGAGCATATTGAGTCCCTGTAAAACATTCCAAACCAACCTCTAGGATTTGGCTATTGTTAGATTAAGTTACATAGAATTACCTCATTTGGGTCAAAAATAGTAAAATATTGGCAATTTCACGTGATTACTTCTTATTCAAGTAAACTACAGTCCCCCTTCTTCATATAAGGGCCTAAATATTGTGCTCTCTGCCCATTTATGGAATGTAGATAAGTCTCAATTCTTTTAATGATTATTCCTCTTCAGATCTCTCTTCTACAGAGATCCTTCAGTTTTACTGTTTCCAACCACAATATATAGCAAAAGTCCAAACTGATATTACATATAATCTAATATCTATATAGTTGATTTAACAACTAGTCAAAGAAACAATTATCCCTCATATGCTCTATGTTGAGAATTACTGGGGATAAATCCAACACTTGATCAGAAACTTCAGTTGCTCCTTTTTCATTTAAAATTTGTTGTTCCGCCATTGTTGGATATTTTTGTGTTTTATGGTATGATTTCTATAGAGTATACTTCTCAATTATTTATTAATTATTGGTTAATACCTAAGACCACTTTTTTTTACATCAAATTCAATTATATTTTAACTTTATTGAAATATTATATGCATATTAAAAAATTCATATAATTGTACAACTCAATGCATTTTTAGGAATTGAACATATCCATTTAGCGGAAGGAGAGGAAAAAAATTTCTTTTCCTTCCTTTGAGGTTGTTTGGCTGCTCTAATAATTAAATTGACATAAAACAGATTAATGGGAGAAAAAGAAGCCCCACAAAGATATAACATTCAAAGATGGTCAGGTAATTGAGGCTTATTATATACTATCTTGAGCTAAGGAAAAGCCTGGGGTTTCAAAGGGGAGGAAGACAATTTATAGGAAGATGAGAAGAGCAGATGGTTGGTAATCAGATGTTTGCCATACCATGCAGTTAAGTCTTTTAGATGTAAGAACTTATCTCTGGAAATAGCTCACTTTCTGGTACAGTTTCCCTCTATAAATTCTTTTAGACAGTTAAGAAGGAGATAAAATTCTCTTCCTGAGTCTGCTGGACCTTGATTGCCTTCAGTTCAAAATAATGCAAATGCCAAAGTGGCACATTCTGGGGTGGCCTTCTCTAACCTCCCACATAGCCAGCACCCAGATCAAGAAACAGAATATTACATTTGCATAAGAATAATACCAGCATTTCCCAAAGACCTTTACTATCACCCACCCTCAAGTGTCTTGCATCCTGACTTCAAATAGCATAGATTGGTTTTGCAGATGTATGTACGTTGTATAAATGAAATCTTGGAGTATGTACTCTTGTGTATGGCTTCTTTTGCTGAACATTATATTTGTGGGATTCATTCATACTTCTTTGTCTAGTTGTACTTTGTTCATAAATGTTGCTAAATAGTGCTCCTTAATGTAAATATACCTAATTTGCTCATTCATTCAAGTATTTATGAACAGTTAGGTAGTTTTCAGTGCAGGTATATAGTACTGCTGTGATAAATTCTGATATATATCGAAAAGTGAAATTGATAGTTCCTATAGTATGGGAATTTGCAGCTTTAATAGGTTTTTCCAACCAGTTTTCCAAAATTTTGGGTCAATTTATACACTCATGAAAAGTGTATTTGAATTCCAGTTTCTTTGTATCCTTGTAACATACAGGATTTTCTATGGTTTTTATTTAATCCAGTCCAGTGAGTATGTAGTGATATTTCATTGAAGACTCATAACTGATGATAAGTCCATTTTCATATGGTTATTGGCCATTTGGATACTCTGTTTTGTTTTTCTTCTGTCTGAAAATGCATTTATTTTATTTTTATTTTTAAAAATACTTTTATGGGGTATAGAATTCTGAATTGTCATTTATTTTCTTTCAGCATTTTGAAGAAATCATTTCACTTTCTTCCACTACTACTGCTGAGAAACCAAGTGCCAGTGATATCATTACTTCTATAAAGGTCATGGTTGTTTTTCTCTGTCACTTTTAAGATTTCCTATTTGTCTTTTGTTTTCAAAAGCTTGACAATGATATATCTAGGTATGATTTTCTTTGTCTTTATTATAATAGATTATGTATATTTCATGTCTTTAATGTTAAATCTGTAAGTTATATAAATGTTAAAAAATTTCAGCTATTATTTATTTTAATAAAACTTGTGCTCCATTTTCTTCCTTTTTCCTCCCTTCTGTTACTCTAACTTCATGCGTATAAGGACATTAGAGGGTTTTCCACATGTCACCTATGCCTGTATGTCTTTCCATTCAGTTTACATTATGTATTTTAATCTAAGTATTTTTTACTGATATGTCATTAACCCTGTCTTTTCCAGCACCACTGTTATTAAACCCCTGCACTTAGTTCTTAATTTTAGACATTATATTTTTTCCTTTCTAGAGTATTTATCTATTTGATTCTTTTCTACAGATTCCAATTTGCAGGTAAAATTTTCTGTTACTTTAAGGTCTTTTCCTTTTAATGAATGTTTACAAAGAAATGAGCACTCACTCAAATCAAGAAATAGAACGTTATCAGAAGCCCAGAAATTCCTTCTTGTCTATTTTCAGTCACTATCCCCCAAGACTGACCGCTAACACTGCAGGGTTTTTTGTTTTGTTTTCTTTTGCTTTGTTTTGCATATTTTTTAACTTATGCAAATGTAGTCTTAACAGCATGTATTCTTTTGTGTTTGTCTTCTTTGTCTCAACTGTGAGATTCATATTGTTGTGAACTTGTAATTTCTTTGTTGTCATTACTGTGTAGTATTCCATATTTATCCATTCTACCAATGGATCTTGAGTCACTTTCAATTTAGGGCTCATCAAAATAGTACTTCTGTAGATATTTTTGTATATATTTTTTGGTATACATACGTTGGTGTAGAATTGCTGAATCATGAAGTGTGCATATTTTCAGCTTTAATAAATAATTTTCCAAAGTGGTTTTGCCAATTTTACATTCTCATGAGTAAAGTGTGAGTATTCTTGTTGTTCTTCATCAACTCTAGGTATTTTCTATATTTTTCCTTTTAGTCCTTTTAGTGGGTATTTGGTGGTATCATATTCTAGCTGAATTTGCATTTTCCTGATGACTAATGATATTGAAAATGTTTTTTACTTCTTTTGCCCATTTGGATATTATTTTTAATAAAGTTCTGTTATTTTGCCCATTTTTTCTATTATTTGCCTTTTTCTTATTGACTTGTAAGAGTTCATTTTATTCTGGTTAGGAGCCCTCGTTCAAATATTGCAAATATCTTCTCCCACTCTGTCTTGCCTTTTTGGTATCTTAATTTTTTGGATGAACAATAGTTCTTAATTTAGCTATGGTATAATAGATTTTTTTTTTGGTTGGTGTTGTTTATGCTCTATTTAAAAAGTATTTTGGGGCGCCTGGGTGGCTCAGTCGTTAAGCGTCTGCCTTCGGCTCAGGTCATGATCCCAGGGTCCTGGGATCGAGTCCCACATCCGGCTCCCTCCTCAAGGGGAAGCCTGCTTCTCCCTCTCCCACTCCCGCTGCTTGTGTTCCTGCTCTCGCTATCTCTGTCTCTGTCAAATAAATAAATAAAATCCTAAAAAAAAAAAAAAAAGTATTTTGCCTTCTCCAATGCCATAAAATTGAGGGAATGTTTTTTATTAATTGAAAATTTTATTAAGATAATTATAGATTCACATATAGTTATGAAAAATAATACAGTGATCTCTTGTACACTTTTCTAAGTTCTCTCCCAATGGTAACATATTATATAATATCACAAATAGTATATCACAAGTAGCACATTCATTAATATGATGCACCAGTGATAACAATCCACTGATCTTATTAAAATTTCTCATTTTACTTATACTCATTTGCATGAGCATATGAGTGTTTATTAAGTTCTATACAATTTTAGCACCTGAGTAGTTTCATGTATTCACCACTGAATAATCCCATAACCACAAGGATTCCTTGTGTTGCCTTTTTATAATCATACCTACCTGCTTTTTGCCCCTCCCATTATAAAATTAATTAATTATAATAATTTCATATAAGTGACTCTACATTCATTGTTTGCTTTCTTTTGGATATTGGCCATACCTGTTGTCATGTCTCATAATTCTTTATTATATGCCAGCCATTGTGTATAGAACAAGTATAAAATTTCCAGATGATACTTTCTATCTGAGAGGATATCTCTTTTTTTTCATCAGGCAGATAGAATGAAGTTGCTGATCACATCAATCCAACCAAGGGTTGGCGTTGAGATGAAATTTTGGTAAGACCACTAAATTACCTCCAGATTACCCCTGTTCTTAGGCCATAGTGCCTCAAAATTTTATGTGGGAGCCTAGCAGATATGCAGCTCTGCTTTTCAGATGTTTTCAGCTTAACTCTGTAGCTTCATTACCTAAGCAGCTTCAATATTTAGCAAAAGTTTTAGGAGAAATACAAGCCATATTTTTGAGATCCCATGAGCTTCCTTTCCAATATTATCATGCTAGCCCCGCACAAAGTCTCTTCTGGTTTTTATATTCCATGGCAAAGCCTTCTGCTATTTACTGGGCCTGAGTTATTAGCCTTCAGCCATGCTGGTAATTAGTAACTGCCCATAGATGAATAATGATTGTTTATCCCTGTCTTAATTCACCATTCCCTTTAGGTCAGTGGTTCTCAAAGTGTGGTTACCAGACCAGCAGCTGCACCATTACCTGGGAAATTGTTAGAAATGCAAATTCTCAGGGGACATCTCAAACCTACCAAATCAGAAACTCTGGTTTTGGGATTTAGCAATCTGTGTTTTAAAAAGCCCTCCAGGTGACTCTGATATACTCCAGAGTTTTTCAAAATTTATGATTCAGTAGGTTTGGGTGGGGCCTCAGAGATTTTGAGCAAACATTCAGATGATGTTGACACTGCTGGTCTGTAGCCAAACTTTGAAAACCATTGCAATAGAATTTCATAGCGTGTCTGATTTATTTTCAGACTCCCTCCCCAAGCTGGTCTTTGTTAGTTAGATGGAATGAGATTTTATTTGGCCTTTTAGATTTTGGTCTAGCTCTTTATGCTTTTGTACAGCCGCAGAATTCAGCAATGTCATTGGAGAGAAACCAATGTGTGTTTAAAACTCTTCCTCTCCAATGTTGTCATTCTAGTCTTGTCCAATTGCTTAAAGTTTTGCTCATTCTCTTTTCCTAGAAAGCTTCCTTCTGCCAGGCTCATAGCTAACCCACTCCCATAATTGGCAAAAGTTCTTAGGGAATAAAAGAGCTTCCTTGAGTCTTCAAATCATCCTTAATGTTTGTCCCCTCTGGGATTTTAGCCCATTGGTCTTTGTTGTTACCACAGCTCTCTGGTACTTTTTAAAAATAAGATTTTTATAATATATTCCATTTTTTCTAGCTGTTTTCAGCAGGAGTACTGCTCTGTCATGACCTACATGCTATCCAGAAAAGGAGTCAATTTTTTAAATTTCAAATTTATTATTGAGTAATGTGTTAAATGTATGTGATATAAATTTAAACAAAAACTATAGAAGGATATAAATTGGAAATAAAATCTTTCAAAATCCACAAGCCAGTTCTTTTTCCATGAAACAATACTGTTATTGATTTCTTATGCATTCTTCTCAAGATACCTTAATTATATACATGATGCATGCATGCACACATATATATGCATTTGTGTAGATACCTTTTCTCCCCTACATTGTTCATAGCATGTCCTGCATTTTGTTTTCCTTACTGAACAACATATTTTGCAGAACTTTCCATCCCAATGCCTCATTTTCAAGTCTTAGAATTTTCTATGACCTCAAAAGTTTCCTTTGAGCCATTTGTAGTCAATCTCCACTCCTATCCCCATAGCCCTAGGCAACTTCTGATCTGCTTTATGTCTCTAAAAGTGTTCTTTTTCTGGGTATTTCATATAAATGGAATAATATACCATGAAGCCTTTTTTGTCTGGTTTCTTTCACTTAGCAAAATGTCTTTGAGGTTTATCCATGTTGTAGCATGTGTCAGTGGTTGGTACTTTTTCTTTCTAAATCATAATTTTATGGTCATACTGCATTTTATTTGTCCATTTACCAGTTGATGAGCATTTGAGCTGTTCATATGAATCTTCTCATACAAGTCTCTGGGTGGGTATAGGTTTTTCTTTCTCAGGTCACCTCTTGGTTTAATTATTTCTTTCCAGTTCTCCAGGCTTCTATTCAAGGACTAAGTGTTACAAGTTTGGTTCAGATTTACTGCCCACAAGGATTTTGCAGAAATGACAGTGCAGTGGGCAATTTGCATGGGCTTGGGATTATTGTGAAGGGTAAATTGCACATCTGTAAGTAAGGTAAATTCAGACATTTACAGAACTAGTCAAGGAAGAATTTGTAGGCGTGACAGATAAAGAAAAGAGATAATTGATAGCAACAACTGTTCTTACTATTTATGCTTTAGATTCAAGATTTTACAATTGCCATAGTAATCTCATGATACTGGTTAATTACCACTTTTAAAAATTATAAAACTAAGGATCATGACTACTAATAATTTGCTAAAGATACCATAGCTAATACATGAGAAAGTCAGGATTTAATACTAGTTCTGTCATGCCAAAATTTTCAAAGTCTTCTCAGAACTTTAATTCACTTATGAAAGAAGATTAATAAAGTATATCTTTAGTTGCAATATCTGTTGTTCAAAAAATAATTGTTAAATTAATGAATGCCCCAAAGCCTGAACAATAGCAAAAAAAAAAAAAAGAAAAGAAAAGAAAAGGAAAGAAAGTTAAATAAGATCCTGGGTCAAAATTATTACACAACTTCATGTTATATTAAATATTATACTTTAACAACTACAGAATTCTAGAGGGTTATGGGATTTTCTCATTTGCAAATGAGAAAACTGACATTCTTGAATAATAAGATCAGTACAAGATTACACATAACCTACAATAGAGCTGATATTAGAACCTAAAGTTCTAGAAACTCAGTCAAGTGCTGCCTGCAGTGTCCTGTCTCTGATAATAAATTCTTCATATGAGGTTCACCATGAACTCCAATTGTATTTGGAAGATAATTCGACATAAGAAAATTCTAGTTTAACAAAAATCTTGAGAAATGCTTTAACATTTAAAATATATGGCCAGAAATCCTAGGTATCTTAAGTATTTCATTTCTCTAACAATTTTTTTATAAGCCAAAGAAACCCATTTCCTATAAATTGAAGTGAGCAAGTTTTGCTTTAACAAAGTATCATCTGGGTTCTTATTAAGAAAGTCCTTGGAGAGCTAAGGTTCAGACTGTATCCTGAGGAGTTAATGCAGAGTATCAGGTTATTTCATTACAGTGTTTGAAACACTGAGAAATGCTAGGCCTTATTAGTCTTTAGGCAATGATCCTGCTTTGTTATGTTTTTATTTATTTATTTTTTAACCAGGAATGTCAGGAGATTCATTTGTGAAGGCATTGAAACAATCATCTGAAACTGAAAACACTGGTGTTTTTCTTTTACAAATGAGCAACCAGGGACATTTTCTTTGCTCTCCTCTTGAGCGGTGATTGAGGGACATCTGAGGAGGCCAGCATGCAGGAGTCTGCCTAACGGATCATTTGTTTCCAATTTTTGGAGCACTGAGACAATCACAGTGATTGTAGCTCTCAGAGTGCAGACTTTTCTGTTCTTGTGCAGTAATAATGCGGGCATGCATTAGTCATCTTCACCAGCTGATATCTTACTTGGTATTCCTGCCTTGACATCATTTTAATTAGCAGGACAACCACGAGCAGCAACTCTTCCTCCTGACCAGTCCAAAGAAAAGAGGGCAACGAACACTAAAACTCTTACAGTATCACCTCCACCAACAGAAATGAATGAAGTAGGGGTGGGGACATGCATGAATCTACAATGAAACAAAAAGGTAAAAAACACATCATATTTGATATCTTCAAGTAATAGGGGTTTAGAGGAATAAGCAGTTAATTAAGGATAAGGATAAGAAATAAGGATAATTTCAATAAGATTGTTCTCAGGGCAAACAAAGTTGTTTAAGTTTAGATTTCCTATGTATGGGGAGATGGATAGTTTAGCAATTTCAACTCAACTGAGCCATGAGAAGCATTCTTCGAGAAAGCATTCTCTCTTTGGTCAGTAAATACTCCCTGAGTATAAAGCCTAAATGAGAGGGATGGGAACCCAGTTTAAAGATTTTTTTTTTTTTTTTAATTTATTTGAGAGAGAGAGAATGAGAGAGAGCAAGCACATGAGAGGGGGGAGGGTCAGAGGGAGAAGCAGACTCCCTGCCGAGCAGGGAGCCCGATGCGGGACTCGATCCAGGGACTCCAGGATCATGACCTGAGCCGAAGGCAGTCGCTTAACCAACTGAGCCACCCAGGCGCCCGGGAACCCAGTTTAAAGTAAGTAAGAAATCTGAAGATAATTAGAGGAAATCTTTCAATTTTTAGAATTTTATGTAAGAAGACTATGTTAAGCTTCTTGAAATTGTAACTTTAGAATCTTAAGCTAAAGCCAAGCACTCCTCTAGTCAATGAAATTTCCCTTTTCTCCTTCCCCCTAGTAATGCTGTTGAGTTTTCTAATTTACCCACTTTCTTTTTCTTTTTTTTTCGTATTTTTTATTGTTCTCAGTGACATATATTGGCAATCAATAGATGAATCAATCACCATCAAATATTTATTGACAGGCACTGATGATAGGGAGGAAAATATGGTCTTTGGAGTCAAAAGTAGTGGATTAAAGTCCCTACTTGCCATTATCTGCTTGTGTGATTTCAGGTACTAATCTCTTTAAGTTCCTCATCTGTATGACCGTGAAGCCAAGGAAGAAGTTCGGCCTCTTATGGTTAATGTGAAAATCATATACAGCATAACAAGACATTTTAAATATAAAACTAAGTAATTAAGATCTATGATGCATATTATAAAATATACTTTTATATTTCAGTTTGGCTAAGCTATCATGCCTAAATGATCAGACACTAGCCTACATGTTGCTATGTAGGTATTTCATGGTGTGATTAATGTTTTATAATCAGTAAACTTTACATTAAGTAGATTACTCTCCCTAATGTCAGTGAGCCTCATGTAATCGCTTGAATGTCTTAAGAATAAAAACTGAGGTTTCCTAAAGAAGGAATTCTGCCTCCAGTCTATAACATAAAAATCCTGCCTGAGTTTCCGGTCTACTGGCCAGCATTACAGATATTAGACTCAAGAGTACAATATCACCTCTTTCCTGAATTTCCAGCCAGCCTGCTGATCTGTCCTATAGGTTTTAGACTTGTCAAACCCTAACTGTGTGAGCAAATTCTTTAAAACGAATCTCTCTCTTATTCTCTCTCTCTCTCACACTCATATAATATGTATGTATATATATATATATATATATATATATCCATCCAGACATCTTTCCTTAGGACATACTGAAAACTAACAGAACCAAACCTATGTGATGTCATCAGCACTATTTATCTACAGGCCATGTAAAGAGAGTTGGGGGCTTCAAAGAATTAATTGAAGAAGGATGTACATGCAAAAAGGAAATACTGAAGGCTTTTGGGTTTGGCAACCTTGGTACTTACTACCTTCTATATGAGGAGGGTGTGGGAGAGCTTAATGAGTGTTTGCAGAAAATGGGGAGGGGTTATCCTTTGCTTCTCATCTGGAGATTCCGGAGGTAAACAGCTTTTCAAAATACCCCACACAATTAGGATGACAAAAGGCCGTAGTATAGACTACCTGAAGGCCATGTGTGGATGGATGGCCCTATGGCCCTTAGAGAGGGTACAAAAACAATTCTGGTGGTACTACATGTAGGAGAAAGGGGATTGAAAGAAGCAATGAAACCATAGGGCTGCCAAGATGGGTGACGGATTGTATTAATCAGAGTTCTTCAGAGAAACAGAAGGAGTAGGAAATCATATACCATCTATATCTATATCTTTAATCTATATATCTAGAGAAAGAGAGAAACACAGAAATCAACTGGTTTTGAGGAGCTGGCTCATGTGGTTATGGAGACTGAGAAGTCCCATGATCTGTTGTCTGCAAGCTGGAGACCCATGAAAGCTGGTGGTATAATTCAGCCAAAGTCTGAAGGGCTGAGAATGAGGGGAGCCCATGGTATAAATCCAAGCTTGAGGGCTAAAGAAGACGAGATGTCCCAGCTCAACAGTAAGGCAGGAAAAAAGGACAAGTTTCTCCTTCCTCCACGTTTCTGTTCAGGCCCTCAACAGATTGGATGATGCCTAGCCACACTGGGGAAGGCAATCTACTTTAGTGATCTACTGAACAAGCCCATAAAAACCCCTAGATTTAGAAATCTGGTGGCAACCCTCTCAGGTCCCTTCCCTCCTTGGGAGCTTTGTACTTTCACTTTGCTATCACTCAGTAAACCTTGCTTTGCTGTTCACCACTCTATCTGGTCTACCTCTTCATTCTTCAAAGAGGCTTGACCAAGAACTGCAGGCACTAATGGAGAAAAAATCCTGTAACAAAAGTAAGCACAGTCCTAACCAAACATACATGTAGGCACAAAGGACAAGTCACCAGCACCACACAGAGACAGTGAGCTAGGGAAGACCAGAGCCATCTACTAGCAGCAGTCTAAGACCAGCTCTCATCAGAGATAACTTGCTCCCAGTCTTACCCTGGCTCCATCCACTAAAGGAGTTAAACCTTGGAAAGGGAGTAGGGAAGAGATATCTTCTGGCTCCCCATCTTTTCCATGAAAGCAGTCAGTATCATCGCTCCAACCAGGTATTATAGAAGAACTATTACCAGTTTTAAAGGTAACTGGTACATTTCAGTAATGGAAGAGAATTGGGAAGTTTGGACTCTATCCATGATGTCTATACTTGCAACAAAGCTGAGTTGAAATCAAGTTTTAGAGAAAACTAAACTGACTTAACATTTATATTCTGAGTTGGGAATTCTTAATAAGCTACACAAGGTAAAAGATAATATATGCTACACTAAGTAACACCTTATCTGTATAGGTTTCTTTCCAGTTACATAGTACCTTCAATTATATCATCTCACAAGAATCCCATGAAATGTTATTTGTTTTTAAAGTTTTTTTGTTTTTTAAGATTTCATTTATTCATTTGAGAGAGAGAGAGAGAGCATGAGTGGGGGGGATGGGGAGAGGGAGAGGGACAAGCAGACTCCTGGCTGAGCAGGGAGCCCCATGTGGGTGTTCGATTCCAGGACCTGGAGATCATGACCTGAGCTGACGGCAGACACCTAACCGACTGAGCCATCCAGGTGTCCCGTTCCCTCTCTTTTAAGATGAGGAAATTGTCTCAGTGATTAACTGACTTGCCTAAGGTCCTAAAGTTGCAGATCTAGGACTAAATCTGGTCCTACCACAAGCTTTTTTCTGCTGCACCAGGTTTAATACCACATCAATTTTCTGAAATAATGGAGTCTATTGCTGAAAAAGACTAGTCCTACATTCCTCAGTACATTTGCCAGAAACCCAGAGTAACTATGACATTACTTGTTTCCAACCACAAGGGCACATTAAGAATGATCAGCATTTCTAATAACAACAGCTTTTCATTAAACCTTTATGTTGAATGCTTTGTATGCATCATCCCATCTAACCACATTAACATACTTAATGCCAAATTGTTGGATATGTGAGTTTTTCCTTGACCTCACCTTCCTGCCTCCTCCCTGTCATCCACAATCAAACGCCTCAGGTACATAATAGAAGATGAATATATGTGTTTTGAATATATTCATGAAGGATTAATGAAATAATAGCTATGAAATTGACAAGCAGAATATATTGACTTTCACCCTACCATTTAATCCATCAAGCAAGCCTTTACTTTTAAGTACTCAGCGAATATTTGTTGTAAGAATTTATAAATGAAACATGAATTACAAAAAGAAATCTATTCTAAGGATTGCCCAGAAGAAATCTACATTATTTTCATTTTCAGTATCAGAAGATCATATTTTTTTAAGTTGGTTTTATCCCCCTCTACTAATCTAAGACTTTAAATAATACAATTATCAAAGTCACCATAACTCATTCTATGATTCCATATTCATTCTTTGGGCAAGCGAACATATATTTTACTGAATATATGAAAAATATCATTATTCATGGAATAAATTCAGCACACTCTTGTACCAGCTTTTGCCAATCAAATTGTTTTTCTCTATGTATAACATGGTTTTTCTTCAAGTGACTTAAGCCATTTGATTTTGTTGCTCTTTGTTAAAATGAAGACTTCTTGGTAAGAACCATTTTTAATTCTCTAATTCAGACTAAATTATTTTTGTAGTTAGGCTAGGTTCGGCTTCAAGCAAAAGAAATTTAACTCTGGTATAAACAATGAGGAAATTCATTATTTCACAAGAGGCAACCAGAGGGAAGGCAAGTTTGCAGGTTGGTTGATTCAGCAGGTCAATATCTCATCAAAAACCCAGGTTTGTTTTGTTTTTTGTTTGTTTTTGTCTGTCCAGTCTGCTGGCCTCAGCCCAGACTCAATTCTAGATCAAGAGCTCCTCTGGTAATGGAAATTAAGGTTGCAGACTTTACAAAGGATACAATGTCTTTATGATGCTCTGCCAAGGCTTTGCCTCCCTGACCTCTTCTCACTGGACCGCCCCTTCCCCACCCTCTGTTCCAGGTACACTGATCTTTATGCTCTGCCTTTGCCTTGGGCCTTTACTCTGGCTGTTTTCCTCAGTTTAAAATACTTTTGCCTCACATCACACATCCTCTTGGCTAGTTCCATCAAATCCTTAAAGTCTTTGCACAAGTCTTACAGACTTATTTTAACCACTTTATTTAATTAGGTCAGCCTACCTCTGATCACTCTCATCCCCATGCTCTTTTGCTTTTATTTTATGTGGTATGCATCACTTTCTAATTTATTATATAGTTTAGCTATTTATTATATCAGTTGAGTATTGTCTGTCTCTTCTGAGTGAATGTAACCTCCACGAGGGCAATACTTTTTGGTTTATTCATTAGTGTATTGCAAGCACCTAGAACAGTCCTTAGGGAATAGTAGGTACTCAAATATTAGCTGACTATTGTTGAGTGAATGTTTATAAAACAGCTGTCTGTAATGATGAAGTCTAGGCACTTTTTGTGTATTTATAGGATGAAAATAGAACTGGCTTCTCCTGTTCTAAAGAGAACAAGGGAGCTTTTTTTTTTTTTTTAAGATTTTATTTATTTATTTGAGAGAGAGAGAGAGAGCACAAGAGGGGGGAGGGTCAGAGGAAGAAGCAGACTCCCTGCTAAGCAGGGAGCCTGATGTGGGACTCGATCCTGGGACTTCAGGATCATGACCTGAGCCGAAGGCAGTTGCTTAACAAACTGAGCCACCCAGATGCCCTACAAGGGAGCTTTTTAAAACAAGGGTATTTAGAACAAGAAAGCTATCTCCGAAAGGACAAACAAGACTCAAGCTAAATGTCATTGGCTAGAAATTAGCTTACATACCTTTCCTGAACTACTCCCATTCAGGAAAAATAAGATTACTGAGATTGGTTTAAATTAATCTGCAGTTTGGAGATGGGTTAAACTCATTTTCACTAAATCACATGGGCTTTATGAGGAAGAGATGAATACCTGTACAAAATTCAGATTTTAGGTAGAGGAGAAATGATACCAGTGAGGTAACCACCTTTGCCCACTATGCCTCTGATTGGCACCCTTACTAGTTCCTTCTCTCTCATAGTTCTTATTTCTGTTATGGTCCCTTACACAAATACACCTTGGGATTATTTGTTGTTCCAGTTTTTCTCAACCTTGGCTACATATTACAGTCATCTGCAGAGTTTTCAAAACTCTCAGTACCTAGGCTGTACCTCAGACCAATTAAATTAGGATCTGGAGTGGTGAGACAAAGACATTTTTAAAGCTCCCCAGGTAATTCTGAAAAATTGAACTGGACCAGTTAAAATAGAGTAGGAACATTTTATTCAACACTTTCGCAATAGCGGGGAGAGATTGACCTCAACTCCGCGGAAGCAAAAACTGGGGATTGCCGAAGCACTAGAATGAGCTAATGGAAAATGACTGGAGGGTGTTTGGTGGGGCAGTTGGTCAGTTAGATTAGGCTACCAATGTTTGCTAATTGTTGCTTATTGAAGTTAGGTTCCTACTCTCCCAGAGACTGGGAGATGGCGGTGCCATCTTGTTGATGACACTTCAGAGGGATGGATCCCAAGTCCTTGAGAAAGGTATTACTAGACTGTAGAAGATTTACATCTCAAAGTGACAGAAAGAATTTACAATTGCAAGTTTTCTAAAGTAATCACTCTAAAAAATGGAGGGTCAGGGGCCTGTCATTAGGAAGAAACCTGTCTAAAGCTTAATCAAGCTGAGGGGGGCATTAAGTCATCTTGTCAGTTCCAACATGCAGCCATTTGAGAACCACTGCTCTCTTTTCTCTTCCTCAATAACCACATTCATTCGGTTGTTGAGTCCTCTTAATTTTATCCTCTGTAGGTAAAATTAGGTGGATGTAGTCTGATTCCTTCTTGCCATACACTTATGTCTGGGCTCCTGAAAAGGACCCCAAACTAATCTTCTTAATTTGGTTATTTCCCCCATCCAATTAAATGACAAATTACTGCAAGAATTATTTTACTAAAATATAAATCTCTTTAGTTATTTTCTTACTTAAAATCCTTCAGTGCTCCCCATTATCCTCAGGAGATCTTCATACCCTCCCAACATGATTCATGAGGATTTTATGAATCAAACTCTGTCTTCCACATTATCTTCTTCTCCAGATTCTTGAAAAGTCAGTATTTGCTTTATGTTTATATTCAATTCCAACTTCTTCAAGAAGTCTTTCCAGATCCTTTCCATACTCCCATAACATGTGTCATTATTAACAACAATGATCATCATCTGTCTTGCATCCTGTTTTCTATGTAATTGTTTGACTTTCTCCTAGGCTGTGAGTGCCTGTAAGGTAGGCACCTCTCACCCCCACCGTGCACCTGGTTTTTAATCTCCACACTCCCCTGCCTCCAAGACTGCTACATTTGTTAAAAATGAATGAAAGGTAATCTGCCATTGTACCATGTCCCCTACAAGTGATAGATCTGGAACTTGCACCCAAGAAGACTGCTGCCAGAAAATGTATTTGTCACCCAAATCTGTATGGTTCAGGAGTGAAGAAGACATGAAACAAAGCCTAGGCCGACATATAATATGAATGAGTAATCAATCCTTGTTGTTGGGTCCATTTGTCATTGAAGTGTCACTTAACATAAACTCATTGAGACAACTCTATTTTTTTTAGTTTGGGGGATGGGGGTGGTCTATTTATTTATTTATTAAGTTTCATGGTGGTTTTGGCTTTTGTGTAAGTAGTAAATTCTTACTGCATTGTTATAAATGAACTTACAATTCATTTCATTAATGTATTTGTTTTATAAATAATAAATGAGAATGTTCCTATAAACTAGTTTTTATTTCTTTTATATAGAATTTTTAAAAATTTTAAAGCATCAAATCTTAGTAGTGACTAGCTCAGTTAAAGGGTGTTCCTGCTTTTAAAAAATTTCCAGGGTAGCCTACTTACCAACTGTCTGACTCTACCACTTTATAACTAGCTAATGGACTCACAACTATAAATGGTTCACTGGGGGGAAAGCAGTTTTTTTATATATGAGAGTTTTAAAGTTATGTCAGAAAGTTCACACCTTTACTCTTGGATTGGCATTGAACTTGAAATTTTGCCTTCTGCAAACTCGAAGAGAAGCTGGCCTAAGTCAGAAAGGTAATTGCCATAGAATGTGCTAAAAGAGAATAGCCTCTTCAGCTTTTATCTGTGAGTTCACTGGTGGTGACTAATTCTATTCTGCTAATTGCTGTCAAAAAGAAATGCCCCTGTTCTTCTGCCAACCTGGGCAAGACCGACATATTTCTTGGCTCAGGCTCACAATAGACTTTGTAAGAAAACTTCCTGATCTCTCTTGAAATCAATCTGACATAGAAATATATGGTTTGTAGTTAGATGCTGTATCCTGCTATAGATACAGATCGTTCTTAAATACCACTAGTCTGTAGAAAGGTTTTTTTTTTTTTAACATTTATCGACATGTGAAAGTACCTATGGTATTTTGTTTACCTACTTTGTTGACTTCTTTCATTTTGACAATGAACATTTTCTTGGCTTAATTATTTCTTTTGTGAAAATCTGGTTCTCTCTGCTTCATTCTAAATGCTCTTTATTTCTAGGAGACAAAGGCTTTGAAATCAAAATCTTTAAATACTGTCCATGTGCTAGAAAGTATTTTTTTGAAAATTATTTTGCTTGATTTTAGTCTGAGTTGGAGGCCTCTACCCTGGTATAATTCAGCAGCTAGAAGAATAAAGTAATAGTTGGATGTTCACTTCTGTTAAAAATTTTCACTGTGATATTTTACTCTTCCATTTTATTGGACTTATGAATGATATATTCTCACTCAGAATTAAGTATAAAACATATCTGAAAAAAACATGAATTAATATTTTGAGTGGCCATCATTGTCTGTTATCTGTATGTCAGCTCCCTATTTGTTCAAGTAACTAAGAAGTGACTATACACATAGTATTTTCCCCAGAATTCCATCTCCTCTAATTAGCAATTCCCTCTCATTGTCTCCATTTTCTCTATGTGGAAGAAATCTATCAGGTGAACAACTATTAAATGAACTTTGTAATTTCCATATCTGTCTTCCATGTATCTTACCTTTTTTAAAAAAATTATTTTATTTCAGATCAATTATATACTATTCAGCTATGTCAGTTTTGCTATTGAACCATGAAAATTTATAGATTTAACTCCCAATCTCTAATGAGTCTCTTTTGTACATAATAGCCTTTTTGGCATAAATGGCATATTCTTCCTGTTCCTAAAAAAATTATAATGGGTATAAACTCTGTACTTATTGTTTAATTAACACTGTCCCTTCAGGTGTAAGTTCTTATATTAGTTAAGTTTGAAGTCTCTTTTATTCCTTATGTTAGTATTCTTCATGTAGTTGGTGATGCACTCATCATTTTAATTGATGTTGTATGTTAGGCTGTTTGTTGCTGTGTTTATGCAGCTTACTTTGTAAGGAGAGAGGGGCTCCAGTCTCACTTGTACCCTACACTATTCCAGGGATAGTGACTAATTGACTGCTGGGTGGTTTACTTCCATGGCTCATCTTCTGGTTTTTGGTTCTTTATGTTCTTCCCAAATATCATCAACCATCGGGATCTCTGCCCTGTGATTCATCCCTAAGCTCCCACATTTCTCATTCTTGTGTGGACAGCTAACCCATTACTGTCTGGTCCACTTGGAGTTAGGAATGTGTCAAAGAGAGATGCACAGCAGTTGGAAGCCTTGTGTATTTTCACGGCAGAATACCAATGAATCCCCTTTGATTACCTGAGTTTTCTCTTGCACTTTGCACCCACCATTTCTGTGGCAATATATATTTTTCCCTGCACATTCCAGCATTTTTCTCTTTCATATAATAATGTCTTTCAGTATTTCAATACCTTTGCAGGTTCAAGTTCCTGCAAATCGTCCTTCCTCTTGTTTTTGAGCTGCTCTGACTTTTTACAAAGGGGGAGATTACATCATGTGCCCATTTCACCATGCTACTTATTTTTTAGATTGTCATCAAAATGAAAAAAAAAAATCTCATATACAACTTTCTGACCCCTGAGGTCATGTCCTCTGATCTAGATTTTTAAAAACACTGCCCCTTACCACATGATTTGGGTTGAAATAGCACACTGTTGCTCTCCTGATATTGGATTCATTTTGGTACCGTTCTGACAAACATCTCAAAGCAAACCGGAAAATACTCTTCTTGTTCTTGAAAAATCTGCTTTGCCTGCATATCAACTTCTGAATCAGAGCAGGTGTGAAAAGCACAAAGCAGGCCAGTTTGCACAGATGGTATGGAGGTCACGTGGAAAAATATTACATTCCCCTGAGTTGACAGTTGTGGGGAGTGTGAAAACACCAGTTATAATACCTTGCTAATAATCGGTTTTGTATCATTTCTGTGTAGCCGGTACCTCTCCCAGTAACATTGTCCTTTAGACATCTAATAGCTAGCAACAATGCGTTACACAATATTAGAGCTTCTTATCATTATAGCCAGGGATAGTTGGCTAAAGAGACTACTTAAAAGGGTAGAAATAGTAGACCTAATTCAGTGAGTTATATGAAGGCATATAGTACAGTTTTTCATTACCAGACGAATAGCACTGCATTAATTATTAAGCTAGGATTCTTAAGGCAACTGCCAAACTGATGTATTGAGTTGCCAATACAAAAATGAGCCATTTATAATTAATTGTCCCTAAAGCAATCCTTTAAAAAATCCACACATTTTCTTGGATTTATTAACTGAGTTTATATAAAGTCTATCAATATTTTCATTTGGTAAAAACTGGACACAAAACATATTTTACTAGAAACATGACTCAAAAATTACATGGTACCAAACTACTGAAATTTTAAAAATGTAATTCTCATTTAAGAAATGACATCAGAGCTTCCCAGAATCATTTACAATTTACACACTTGCATTAGACTCTTCGTACTTTACTTTATGTACTTTCAGGTCACATGCTCTGAGGAGCGCTGCCTTTTTGGCTGAACATCATGGGTATTGTTAAGCATCACAAGAGTCCTTCAGTTTCAGAGCTATATTAAGCTCCAAAACCTACTTTTGGAAGCCATCTATGTATATTCTTGTTACAACCAACATTTACCCGTCACCAGAAATTATTCACTATGGGGGATAGAGGGGGGATAGATATCTCATCAAGTTTAAGTGGAACATAAATTAGTATAAAATCATTCGGGGCATAAAAGTAATCTTGGATTTCTATATGGTATGATAAGGGGCAATCACACAGTCTAGAAACTAGAATTCAAAAGGAAACCCAAAATACAAAATATTTTTACTACCAAGTATGGATAATACCTACCATTTGAAATTGGTACTTTCACTGGCCAGTCCATCCATCAACTCATACCCTTAAAGAAAATTTGTTATTACCACATCATTATCATTATTCATCCAACTGTATTTAGACCTAGAGATTTTGTGGCAAGCTCACAAAACCTGATAAAAAATACAATAGACACTTAAGTCCTACCTGGTGGCATCCCTGGTATCTATTACTGCTTATTTAGCTTTTCCCATGGAGGTCTGTTAAAGGTGCAAGACTATAAATGAGAGACAAATGTTTTGTCTTTTATTAAGAGCGGCTTACTAAGTTGTTCATCTGCTCAATTTTGAACCAGTCTTTAGTTCACTGAGCACATACTCTGTTCATTCAAAAGTGCTTTAATACCGGTTTCTTGGGAGAGAGAGAGACATTGCTGATACCTCCTGGCATTTTTTCTTAGATGACTTGGAAAAATTTGTAAACCTACCTAGTGTCAATTCCAAAATAATACTCCTAACATCAGGATAAATAGCAAACTTCTCAAACGGTCTCAATCACCTATCATTCTTCTGCATTTGGACAGCCTCTGAGAGCACAACCAAATGGAATGGAAATGGATACAGCAACTGGACCGATGTAAATTTTATCTTATTTCCACATCTTACTAGCTGTGTAACTTAGTACAAACTGCTTGGTCTTTCTGGGCCAGTTTCTAATTCTGAAAAAATTAAGTCAATACATACTTTTCAGGTATGTGTGTATGAGTTTTGGGGGTGGGGTGGGTAAAGTAATAGCCGCAAGAACTGTGCAGCTATTTATGAGCATTGTACACAAAATCTTTCTTGATGCTCACAAAACTCAGAATACCCCATTTTACAATGAAGGAAACCAAATTCAGAGGACGAAGAACTTGCCATAAATCCATGAGCAAGGAATTGTTGAAGTTGGCATCTGTGTACAGTGCCCTCACAATTTACCTCTAATCTATCCTGTATGTTTGGGCCGTAACTCCCAGTGCAAAGAAGTTTAAACGGCCTCTGCTTTGAACTACATAAGAAGATTAAGACCACTGGATCTAAGTTCCAAGGGCCATAATAATACGTCCAAACTGACAGTGTTTGGAGCCAAGTAATAGAACTATATTTCCGCCAAATGAAACCTTGTAGCAACATCAGAGGACCTATGGGACTAAGAATTTCTCATGTCAGGGTCAGCAAATTATACAAGAATGTAATTTAAACACAAAGGCAGAAAGAGACTAAATGAAGTTTTGCACATAGATGTGCTGTTTGCTAGTAAAGAACGTATGCCGTCTTTGTATCTGGACCTTCCTCAGGCTGGTTCTTTAAGACAACTTTAGGATTTAAGTAAAGTTATCCCATTTTAGAGATGAGGAAACCTAGAGTTACTTGGGAAACCAGTAACTTTCCCAAGGTCAGAGTGTGGTCAGTAATGGGACCAGGCTCTTTGCATTGAGCCATCAGGTACTAGATAAGAGCTCTGGTTTGTTTCAGCTCAGGACTAGCTACAGTCTTGGTCAGTAGCACCAGGGGTTAGCTTTTGCAAGGGCCTAGCAATCGTCTTGCATTTTCTGAAGGCACTTTAATTATATAGCAAGAAAATCTCTACTCACTTTGAACTCATCTTCAATCACCTTTATTGTTCCGACCAGAGGTTTATCTAACTATTCATGAATTTAGTTTTACCTGCATGTTTTCTGAGTGGTAGCACATTCCAGAACTTCTAATGCCGCCATGCAATGTTTTCTTTTTGGTTCTGAAAATTAATTTATGGTGCTGATGTGAAGGTAGGGTGGCAACTAGGACAAGAAAAAAATAATGAAATCAGGTGATAAGGGTTCTCTCCAGGATTTAGTCCTATTACGTATATTAGAAAATAGTATGAACTAAACCATTCCTAAGTTGGAGTCCTTGGAGATTTATTTGTCTGTGGAAGGACTCTAGAAGGTTTGCAATCCTCCTGACAGTAAAAATTATGTGTGCATTTACATATGTGCAGTTTATTAGGGCAATGTTTTGTGCCAGTCTCAGCCTATCAATAATCAATGTGTCTGGACTCGCCCTTGTGGTTCTTATTATGGTTGCAAGATGCCTTTCAGCAATAACTATCAGGAGACTTGGGTGAAAAAGTGTTTATTACTTACAGGACCTAGAAATTACACAGCCCACCTGGGGTCACACAGCAAGGTTGTGAGTGAAAAAAGAGCACATGGGCCCAGGGTTCTGCTTTTATTGCAATGGAGGATGAGGGCCTAGGGTTTCACAGGCTCATTCTTTATTGGTCGATTTATAGCATAAGAGTGGGAATTTAAAGCACCAGAAGAGAAAAGACAAGTGACTCAAATGCTCAGCTATCAAACTCAACTAAAATCTCTATAACAGAGCCTCAATATGGGAGGTGGCCTGGCCCTTTATCTAGTCCTGTGGCTGGCCATGTGTTTATTTGAGATAGTCATCTTTGAAGTGAATGTCTCAGCAATCGTAGTTTAAGTCAGGTATTTGCATTACAAGAAATAATAAAATAAAATAAGTAAACACCTAAAACAACAGCAACAATAAAACAACTCTCAGGGCTTGCAGCACAGGTGAGGAACCAAACATAATGAGATTCTCAAAAGGACACAATTCTTTATTCACTGAATTGACACGTATTTGTTAGCTACAATATGAGCCAAGCACTGTGCTAGTTCCAGATTTATAGTGTTGACTTAAAGAACTCCAAAGCATCTGCGATTGTACTCCACTTGCTAGCTCACCAGCTAGCTTGCCGCAGATTCATGGATGCTGACAGAAGGTGTAAAACTCTTCAGCCAGAGGAAAAAGGCAATTTCTTAGCCACAGCAATATCATTAGCCAACCTGTAAGCATTTGTGCTGGTCTCTCAAGCCTGGCTTCCCGGTGGCTGCCGCAGAGAGCGTCAGACGGCAGGTGCACACACAGCCGAGTGTGTCACAGGAGAGGAACCCTGAGATTAGGGAGCCCAACTCTTTAATTGGGCAGGAAGCACGTCTAACCTTTGCTCTAGATGAAGACATCCATATCGTAGTGGACGGTAAGAAAATCATGATTCCTGCCTGGGGGAAACTATATCTTCCAAGGCTCATGGAGCAAAGGCAGTTGGTGTTCCTGCCATCAGGATGTTCAGGGACTTGAGACACTCATGGAAACTCATCCCCCAAGAGTGACCAAAAAAGACATGCTGCCTGCCCTCATGGACCTTTTCTGTCTGGCTGTGTAAACAAATACAAAATAAAATATATAATTATAAATTGTGATAAGAATTGAGAAAGAAAAAGAACAGCGTGCTATTAGAAATAGAGGAGTCAATCAGAGAAAGACTCTGTATCATATGATCTCACTGATATGAGGAATTCTTAATCTCAGGAAACAAACTGAGGGTTGCTGGAGTGGTGGTGGGTGGGAGGGATGGAGTGGCTGGGTGATAGACATTGGGGAGGGTATGGCCTATGGTGAGCGCTGTGAATTGTGTAAGATTGCTGAATTACAGACCTGTACCCATGAAACAAATAATACATTATATGTTAAAAAAAAGAAGATAGTAGGAAGGGAAAAATGAAGGGGAGGAAATCAGAGCAGGAGACGAACCATGAAAGACTATGGAGTCTGAGAAACAAACTGAGGGTTCTAGAGGGGAGGGGGGTGGGGGGATGGGTTAGCCCAGTGATGGGTATTAAGGAGGGCACATACTGCATGGAGGACAGGGTGTTATACGCAAACAATGAATCATGGAACACTACATCAAAAACTAATGATGTAATGTATGGTGATTAGCATAACATAATTTAAAAAAAAAAGTGGGAGATGCAGCTGAAAGGTAGAGTCTATACTTGAAGAGCAGTAAGAAAGCCACTGAAGGGTTTAACTGAGGAGTCCAGTCATCTGATTTACATAGTAAAAGAAGGCTATGCTCCATATTGCATGCCTAGGAGGAGAAAATGGTGGGAGAGAGAAACCACAGGGGAAGCTGCTGGATGATAGTCGTTTGCCAAGGATGATGGCGGAAGCAATGGAGGTGAGTGATGCTCAGAGCTGTCTTCCTGCTTTAACCTCCTATTTTCAGCCTTTAAAAAAAAAGTTGAGCTTATTTTCATTTTTCCATTTCCTTCCCAGTTTTGCAGTTTACTACTGAAGAGACATAGTAAACCCTAAGAGAGGCTAACTCACACTAACGTGGGATCTGCATTGGGATGATTGTTAGAATGTTATTGTAGACCCAATTTGCTGAAAGCTATGCTGGGTTAGAGCCAATTGGTAGAGATTTTTGGCTTCCTGTGGCCAAAACTAAGTATTTTACATCATTATATCCCATTATGTAAATGAATTAATACATGAATGGATGAAGACATGAAGGACCTGTAGTCAGAGGATTTGATTTTCTTGTTGTGAAAACTCCAAAGAAGCAGAATGATGGATCCCCAACCCCAGACTTGGTGCAGATATCAAGACTGATGATACAACACTCACATCACGAGGGCTTGAAAGATTTATTGGTCACATAATGAAGTTTTCTGGGCAGAGCAGGGCAGGCCTCTCAAGCTGGTCCAAAAATGTCTTGAGAGAACAGGACAGAGAGACTGGCTTGGGGTTTTTACATGATTAGGGGGTGGCTGGAGTGAAGGTTCCCGGGCATGGAAGAAACACTGGGACTTTATTATCAGCTTGCCAGATGTGGAGCAGAAAAAGAAAAGGGAGGGCTGAGACTTAAAATCTGTCAGCAAACCTCAAAAAATGGAGTCAGGCTCTTTATTACACTTGTTTAGTAGAACAAAACTTGAAAGAAAGCAGGAAAATTATGTGTGTTTAATGGGGGATAGTAGTGTTCACTAAATATAAATATAATGTAGATATTTTTGTTATTAAATTTATGGTTACAGTTTATGTTGAGATCAAATATCATTCACAATACCTTTACAATAAATAACCATCTTGCATACTAAAGTTAATCTTGCTAGCTAGAGATTAGTTTATTAAAGACAAAATTATGGTCATTAATTTCTAAAACAAAATTATATTTGCGTTCAGTAAGGGGCCTGTATTACATGTCACTATCTTACTGCGGGCACTAAGGAGCACTGGCAGGACTTTCAACCTAAACACCAGCACATTGTACTCAGGAAATTTGGATAGAGGTTAAAAGAAGAAGAAGAAGAAGAAGAAGAAGAAGAAGAAGAAGAAGCAGCTCTAGTGACATCTGTTCCCCAGAGCTTAATAATCAAAGCAGGCACATTTTAATAGTTCACCTTTTTCTGAGTAGTAAACAGATTTGGCAGGACTGGAACAAATTGGATGTGTCCATCATAATCAACTGAATAAAAGGCAACAATTGGAGGAAAACGCTCACAAAGAAGACAGTGTATAAAATTTTGGAGGAAAAATAAAAAATATTTAGGAATGGAACATATGCTCAATTACATCCTAAAAATGGACAGAGAATAATTGGGTGGAACATTTCTTACAGCACATTTACATATTTGAAAAACAAGACCTGCATTTCTTTCGAGGATGAGGTTGTAATGGTCATTTGTATTCCTACAGCAGTGAGACCATCACAACCTGTGATTATTCAGGATCTGATTTTCTAGTTTGGGAGCTATCCACTCCCATTGCTTCTCTCTCTTTCTTTTTGCTTCCTGTCTTTTGGCTGCTTCCTTGCTCATTAACATTTATTTAGTGGCAAGTGTCTGGAAATGGAATAATAAAGGAAATGAAATTCAAATGAGTCTGTTGGCTACCTACTAAACATATCAGCTAATAGGATGAACTAGGGTAGAGGTGATTATACCCATCTGCTAAAATGATTTCACTTTTCTATGCTATCATCCATCAATTACCACAGATAATCAAGAACTAGCTGCATGTAACTGAACAGACTGTTGTCTCTGTTTATCAGGCAGCCTACAGACTTAGAAACACTCGTTTCAATGATTGTGTCATGTTGGAAGAAGCAAAAATACAAGTGCCTAATTGCAAATCTATCAAGTATTAAAGATACATAACTTTAGGGGTGCCTGGGTGGCTTAGTCTTTAAGCGTCTGCCTTCGGCTCAGGTCATGATCTCAGGGTCCTGGGATCGAGCCCCGTATTGGGCTTCCTGCTCAGCAGGAAGCCTGCTTCTCCCTCTCCCACTCCCCCTGCTTGTGTTCCCTCTCTCGTTATGTCTCCCTCTGTCAAATAAATAAATAAAATCTTTAAAAAAAAAAAGATACATATCTTTAAATAGATATAGTTATCATAATAAATTGGAAATCTGGTGATTTTGTAAACTTTTATTTAGCATGAATAGTAAATGGTGCTTGTAAATATGTGTATGGAGAATACCTTTGCTAGAAGAAACACTATTTTCCTACTGGTATTTTATGCAAGATAATCAACACTTGAAGGTAAGATTAGGTACCTATCACTTGACTTCTTTTTTTTTTTTTTTAAGATTTTATTTATTTATTTGACAGAGAGAGACACAGCAAGAGAGGAAACACAAGCGGGGGAGTGGGAGAGGGAGAAGCAGGCTTCCCGCGGATCAGGGACCCCGATGAAGGGCTCGATCCCAGGACCCTGGGATCATGACCTGAGCCGAAGGCAGACCCTTAACAACTGAGCCACCCAGGCACCCCCTATCACTTGACTTCTTAAATACCTAATAGATTTTTCCCACTATTGAGAGGCACTGAGAAGTAAAATTTTAAAGACTAGGAAAATAGATCTTAAAAAAAATGGGTTCCACGAGATTCAGCAAACACGTTCCTTGGTATTTACCCAAAGGAGCTAAAAAGGTTTATCCTCTCAGAAACCTGCACACAGATGTTTATAGCAGCTTTATCATAATTGCCAAAACTTGGAAGCAACCAAGATGTTCCTCAGTAGGTGACTGGATAAATAAAATATGTTACATCTAGACAAGGGAACATTATTTACCACTAAAGAGAAGTGAGCAATTAAGCCATGAAAAGACATGGGAAAATCTTAAATGCATATTACTAATGAAGAAAAACAAACAAACAACAATCTGAAAAGGCTGCATATTGTTATGATTCCAAGCATATGTCATTCTGGAAAAAGGCAAAACTATGGAGACAGTAAAAAGATCAGTGGTTGCCAGGGCTGGGGGAGGAAGGGGAGAGAAAATTAGGCAGAGCACAGAGAATTTGGAGGGCAGCAGAAATACTCTGTATGATACTATAATGATGGATACATCTCATTACACATTTGTCCAAATCCATAGAAAGTACAACACCAAGAGTGAACTCTAAGGTGACTATAGATATTGGGTGAGGATGATGTGTCATTGTAAGTTCATTAGTTGTAACAAATGTACCACTCTGGTGGGGGACATTGCTAACGGGGGAGGCTATGCATGTATGCGGGCGGGAAATATATTGAAAATCTCTGTACATTCTTCTCAAACTTGCTGTGACCCTAATACTGCTCTAAAAAAATAAAGTCTTTTGATTTTTTTAAAGTCTTTTTAAAAAAGAAAGATTGTTATAAAATGGTGCCACTTGTTAAGCTTTTATATTTTAAATTTAATATTGTTTAATATTTTGACTTAAAAAGATGTATAAAAGAGTAATAGAAATTATGAACATGGTAAAATTTTTTCTTTTTATTATAGTCTCCGTCCTCTTCAACTTTACTTACCTATTTGAAAGATGTCATTCCCCTACCTTTTTCTAAGTCTTCAGCATATGGCTCAGCTATTTATCTATTTATATGAAGAAATGAAATCCCACCTCTTTTCACTCCTCCAATACTTCTTCCAGTGGCAAAATCATTTTACTAAAGATTTTAGACACCCTTTTTGAATTTGGCTTGTATAGATTTTGAAATTAATTTGCATGTAATATCCAGATTGATAATCTTATTTGATTTTTAATTCTTTTAGGGGCTACTAAACACCTTTTGGTTTCTTTAGCTTCTCTAATCTATTTGAACAATGTAGCTTGTCATTAATGCCGTAGACCAGCAGCATAAGAATAACCTGGGAGTTATTAGAAATGAAGATCTTGAGGTACCATAAGAGATGGAATGACTAAGACTCTGCATTTTTACAAGATCCCCTGGGGACTTATTTTCATTCTGAAGTTTGATAAGCATTAATTTATGCTGTACTTCTACCATGCTCCCAAAAACTATACCATAGTGATAATAAACACAAGATGTCAATCCAAATCATCAAACCAAATTCTGGTTTTACCACGTTTACTCCATGACCCTGGGAAAGTATTTTAATCATTTTGTGCCTCATTGTATTCATTCATAAAATGAATTAATAATTATGGCTGGTGTAAAGACTGAATGAGATAAGGCATATAGTGTATTAAACAGTCCTGGTACATAGTAAATAAATAAGAAATATTATAGTAATGCTAATATTCTCCTTCTGAATGATTCAATGTTCTCTTTCCCCAAATGCTCACAAGTCTCTTTTATCCAAAACAACTCCCAACAATGGATAGATTATCCAGACAGAAAAACAATAAGGAAACATTGAACTTAAACTACATATTGGATCAGATGGACTTAACAGATATTTATAGAGCATTCCATTCAGCAGCAGCAGAATACACATTCTCCTGACACGCACATGGAACACTCCTAGGAATAGATCATATGTTGAGCCACAGAATAAATCTCAATAAATTTGACAAGTTTGAAATCATAACATGTTTCTTTTCTAGCCCCAAAGATATGAACAAAAAAAATCAATTACAAAAAGAAAACTGGAAAATGCACACATATGTGGACATTAGACAAGATGCTCCTAAACAACCACTGAGTCAAAGAAAAAACAAAAAAGAAAAATATCTTGAGACAAAGAAAAACAGAAATACAACATGCCAAAACTAATGGGATGCTGCAAAAGCAGTTATAAGAGGGAAGTTCATAGTGATAAATGTTTACATTCAGAAAAAGGAAGGATTTCAAATAAACAATCTAACTTTACACCTCAAGGAACTAAAAAAAGAAGATGAAACTAATCTCAAATTTAGTAGAAGGAGGAGAATAAAGATCTGAACAAAAATAAATGAAATGGGCACAAAAAAGATAATAGAAAAGAACAATGAAACTTAGAACTGGCTTTTTGAAAAGATAAACAAAATTGACCATTATTTAGCTAGACTTACCAAGAGAAAAAGAGAGAGGACTAAAATCAATGAAAATATAAATGAAAAAGGAGACATTATAACTGACATTACAGAAATAGAAATGATCATAAGACACTACTAGGAACAATTATATGCCAACAAATTGGACAACCTAGAAGAAATGGATATATTCCTAGAAACATAAAAGCCTGTCAAAATCATGAAAATTCAAAATGTGAACAGACCAATTACCAACAAGGAGACTGAATTAGTAATCAAAAACCTCCCAAAAAAGAAAAGCTCAGGACCAAATGGTTTCACTGGTGAATTCTACCAAACATTTAAAGAAAAATTAATACCAATCCTTTTCAAACTCTTCCAAAAAACAGAAGGAGAGTGAAGACTTCCAAACTCATTTTATGAGGCCATCATTACCCTGATTCCAAAACCAGATAAGAACACTATAAGAAAAGAAAATTACAGACCAATATCCTGGAAAAACATTGATATAAAAATCCTCAACAAAATATTAGCAAATGGAGTTTAATAATAAATTAAAAGGATCATACACCATGACCAAGTGGGATTTATTTGAGGGAGGCAAGGATGATTCAACATCTGCAAATCAATAAAGGTGATACACCACTTTAACAAAAGGATAAAAGTCATATATTTATCTCAAAAGATACAGAAAAGAATTTGACAAAACTCAACATCCATTCATGATAAAAACTCTCAACAAAGTGGTTATAGAGGGAATGTACCTCAAAAGAAGAAAGACCATGTATGACAAGTCTATAGGTAATATCATACTCAATGGGAAAAATCTGAAAGTTTTTCTCATAAGATTAGGAATAAGACAGGGATGCCCATTCTCTCACTGAGTCAACATACTACTTGTAGACCTAGCCAGAGAAAATAGGCACAGAAAAAGAAATAAAGGCATTTAAATCAGAAAGGAAGAAGTAAGACTGTATTTGCAGATGACATGATATTCTATAGAAAACTCTAAAGAATCTACCATAAACAGAACTAATAAATTAATTCAGTAAAGTTGTAAAATACAAAATAAGTATATAACAAGCAATTGTTTTTCTATACATTAATAACTGTCAGTAGAGAATATAAGAAAACAATCCCATTTACAATTGCATCAAAAAGAATAAAATATTTGGAATACATTTAACCTAAGATATGAAAGATCTGTACGTTGAAAACTCTAAGACATTGATGGAAGGAATTGACAAAGACACAAATAAATGGAAATATATTCTGTGCTCATGGAGAATGGGCATCATAGAAGTGGAGATAGCTGGTAAAAATTATTGTTTTAAGACATATTATTGACTATAGGTAAGAAACTACTGGAGAGAGAACTTAAAAATGTAGGCAAAGAAAGACTAGATGAAGAAAGAACCTAAAACAAAGAAGAAATTAAGGTCCAGGGCATAATTTTTAGTGAACAAGAAAGGAGTTAGATTTTCTTCTGATCTAATCCTTTTTTAAGTGTGGGGCTAGGAATTTGAATAAACCCATACCTGTTACTATTGATTTTCTTGAAGGACCATGAGTCAGTCATTTGCTAAGAAAGAGAGGGATAAAGGTGGGTTAGGAAGCTTTAAGGTGTGTTAAGTTTTTGGAATAGCCATTATTGAGAATTCAGGAAGGAGAGTACTAGGATCTAACCAAAAATCCACAAATGGGACTGTGGCCCAGCTGAATCTGGAAAACATATGATAGTGATGGTACCCCTCCATGTGTTTAAAGAAATGAGCTTGCACAAAAGATAATTAATGGAAGGCATTTAGAATTTGCAAAGGAATGAAGTCTATGATACATTCTTGTATCTACAATGTGGTTATTCTGATCTGGAGGTTTGCTAAATTCTAACACACTTCTTAATTTCACATGCAACTCATTTGGACCCAGAGATGGTCTAGGAGCTGTGGCCATTCAGTCACCTTACATTCTTATTTGGAGAATAGTCTGTTGTTTTCTAATTGGTTTGATATTAAACTGAATTGAATGGGATCTCAAACCAAATCTGAGTTATCATTTTGCCAATATTCAAACCCAGAGGAGCCCCCTGTGACTTGGCTTAGTTTCAGTAGATAGGAATGGAAATCAAGACATGCAGAAAGGGTAGACTAAGAAGATGTGGGGTGACTAAGGGTTGGAAAATTCCATGAGGTACAAGAATGGGTATGGCCAAAATGAGGAAGGGAGAGATCCAGGAAAAGAGAAGTTGGTGGCCAGAATGTGAATTATAGTTTAATATTTTAAAAGTGACTTTAATTGACAAATACATAGAATTGAGCAGTTGAAGTGAAAAGAATATAAAAAAGTTACTGGAATTTAGAGGTCAAAAATCATAGAAACCAGAGCATTTTGGATAAGTTTACCACATGGATATTCACTCAGGATGATAGGACTTTCTTTGGTATTTAATTTCTTTTTCACTGTAGGCCAGATTTATCTTAAAACTTAAATAAATGAATAACCAAATATTGAATTTTTTTCTTTACCTAATTTCCTCTACTTTCTTTTCAGAAGCAGGAAGGTAGAAAGTGTTGTTTTCCAAGTCAAACATAGAAATCCTTTATTCTTGGCTAATGGAAACAACACAGCACACATCTGGAACTCCTAATCTTTACTCATCTGGAAGACGCTACTTCCACTTATTATATCTTCTTTATATCATCAGGTGTTCTCTAGATGGTACTATGCTTTTAAGTACTCCAAATCATTAATGTAAATCTCAAGGGACCTTTTCTAGACCAGCTTTATGACTGCGATGCTAATAAAGTCATTATTTGTACTTATTAGCTTTTTTACTTCAGATTAAAGAAAACGTCATTTTTATTTATGCAAACTATTGCTCATTGACTCACTTTTCATCTGACAATTTGCACCCAACTTTTAAAAATGTGAACATCTTATTACTCTCTCATGCCATGGATCTACGTAGGCCTATTTTTCTCACATTCTCTGTAGAGAGGCTGAGAGCAGTTTTGTCATTGTGTTTGCCATCTCCCTCACTGCCAGTTCGGCATTATTCATAGTGAACTATAGCACTGAAAGAAGTCAGGTCCAATACTCACACATGCTTTGATTGCATTTCATTTTCATTTTCTTTTTCTTTTTTCTTTCTTTCTTTATTCCTTTTTTTTTTTTTTAAGATTTTATTTATCTATTTGACAGAGAGAGAGCCAGAGAGCACAAGCAGGCTGAGCAGCAGAGGGGGAGGGAGAAGCAGGCTCCCCGCTGAGCAGGGAGCATGACCAGGTGCTGGATCCCAGGACCCTGAGATCATGACCTGAGTCAAAGGCAAATGCTTCACGGACTGAGCCACCCAGGCGCCCCTCTTTTTTCTTGGGGAGGTGGGGACAGAGGTAGAGGGAGAGGGAGAGAGTGAATCCCAAGTAGGATCCCTGCCCAACATGGAGCCTCATGCAAGACTCGATTTCATGACTCTGAGATCATGACCTGAGCCAAAATCAGGAGTCAGGTGCTTAACTGAGTCACTGAAGTGCTCCAAGAAGGGCAAGTCTTCTAAAATGCCTATCTGAGAGCTTGTGAAGCAATAGCAGGGCTGTGAGGGAAGTCAGACGGAGAGTGGTGGGTTGTGGAGAAAGTAATTGATGTAACTCCATGATTCTGGAGTCAGGAGGATCACTCTGTAGGCCAGCAAGTGTGGGGTCAGATGCTTTTAAACTGCTATACCCAGCTGATTTTGCAACTTTGACTTAAAATCTTGAAGCTATAAAGCTCATGAGTGGGGCGCCTGGGTGGCTCAGTTGTTAAACATCTGCCTTCAGCTCAGGTCATGATCTCAGGGTCCTGGGATCAAGCCCCACATCGGGCTCCCCGCTTGGCGGGAGTCCTGCTTCTCCCTCTCCCACTCCCCCTGCTTGTTCCCGCTCTTGCTGTCTCTCTCTCTCTCTCCTGTCAATTAAATAAATAAATAAAATCTTTTAAAAAAATAAAAATAAAAAAAATAAAGCTCATGACTTAGAGCCTGGGATAAGAGCTGGAGTTTCAATCCAGTATCAACTAACTTATTAACTTTGGGGTCAGAATATCTTCTTCCTTTTTTTTTTAGAGGTATAGTCGGAGAAGGGGCAAAGGGAGAGGGGGAGAGAGAGTCTTAAGCAGACTCCCTGCTGAGCAAGGAGCCAGATTCTGGGCTTGGGGGCTTGATCTCACAACCCTGAGATCATGACCTGAGCGGAAATCAAGAGTAGGAGGCTTAACCGACTGAGCCACCCAGGCGTCCCTTGATTGCATTTCATTTTCATATGGATCTCTGCCTATCAAAACAAAAACAAAAACAAAATCCTTTTTCCAAGAGCTAGATCAAATTCTCCCAACTACTTTAAGCCTTTGCTCTTTCCCATTGTCCCACATATTCTCCCCTTCCTTTGAGCTACTCTGTTTGTTTAGGTCTCTATTAACAATTGGATCATGTATTCAATAAACATTCACCACCTCTTACCTGCCAAACACGTGTTAAGGACTAGGGGTATAAAGAGGAAGATAACACAGATCCTCCCTCAAGGAGGTCTTAATTTATTAGTGTAGATCAATATGTAAACAAGTACTTGCAGCATATTTTAAATGCAGTTATTAAATCTATCATTATATTATAATTATTTATATAACTATATTATTTCTCCCAAGAGGTTATAAGCTCCTGAGGGCAGGGGTTCTGCCTACTCAAGTGGTATCTGAGAGTGGCTAGTATAGTCTCTGGCCAATGGTAGCTAATCAGTAAGTGTTCAAGATCTAATTCTACCCTTAATTAAACTTTTCCACATAAAACATCTTTTCTAACATGTTGAACTACCCAAAAAGCATTTTTTTAGATCTTTATGATTCAGCGACTATACTCCTTGTTGGAATAACTACTATACAGGTCACTCCGCCTTCACGTCTTCAGCATTCTTGGTCTGTGTCTCCCCACCTTCTGTGCTCTGACCCAGCTTACGTGTTCCACTTACGGGCTTCACTTTCATCCAGGTCTCAAAGTGCAGATCATTCCCAGTCCTAATATCCTAGTCTACCAAAATCCTCTACCAATGGATCACAAGACCTCTAGTTCTGCGACAGCTCCCGTGATGGGAGACACAGTTGTTACCTCTCTGCTTCCATCCCCCCCCCCGCCCATAATCTATTCTATTCAGAGCTGCCAGGGAGCCCTGTATCTCCAATAATGAAAGCAATTTATGGCATATAGCAATTAAATGAAAGAATGAATTATAAGGCAGTCTTTTTTCATTTCTAGACAGTTCTAGTTGTTATTCAAGGTTATAAAATTATAGAGTAAGAATATACTTTAAAAATATTCAACTGGCTTTATTATAAAAGTACAATCTGCACATGGTAAAAAATTAAAATTAAAACAGGAAGGTATCAAATGACTGTAAGAGGGACCTTTCCTCACTCTTGGCCTAAGTCGGATTTCCCCTATGAGCAAATTATGATTCTATTTTCCCCTTTACTCACTCTACTCCTAAAGAAATATCATACTGGGAAATTCGGTAATATAGGCAAATTATCATCTTGGTAAATTTGACAGGAATGGATAGGCATGTTTGGGTTATTTCTACTCTCCTTTCTGCTCTGTGGATCTGTCCATCTTCAAGGAATAAGCTGTCCACTGTTTCTCCAGGGTGGATGCATCCGCAGGTCGTAAAAGACTGGGATGGGGAGACATGGGTAAATTTGTCTCTTTCTGATATTCAGTTAGCAGATCTATTTGAGTTTCACACTCCGCAATTTACTCCATTCTGACCCAAATCTGTATGAAAGTGAGGTAGTTTTTTCCTCCATTATTTTATTTCTCAAATGACTAATGGCTTTGGTGGGGAAGAAGAAATCTATTTATTAGAAATCTCTTTGGAGACTCTCAACAATGATAATAACTTACTCAATTCCAAACATGAGTCCTATTTCTGAGTTAAAAGCTAACATGTACTTGCATTCATTTCCAGAAAAACGTATATAAATGTATATACACACATTTATATTTATACCACTTTTTTATACAAGTAGGATCATTAGATAATGTGAATAGATCACATTATCTATTCATTCATCATTATGATTTTACACTGAATATTATATCTTGGAGAGCTTTCCATAGTAGTCGATATAAATCTACTTTAATATCTTTTAGAGTCACATAGTGTCATAGTGGGTCATTATTGTATAATGGGCTCCAGTTAATTGACCCACTGGATAAAGCATCCATTCCATTGCTTTCATTTTGAAAAGCCACAATCTAAATCATGATCTGATATATTTTACCACAGTAATGCCTGACCTGGTTTTTGTAAATTTATCCTTTCCAGCAATTGCTGGCAGTTCATGCTACAAAATCCTTCCCTACACAACTTCTTTTGTCTTACCCTATTGCGTGTAGCTATTTATCTCCTCCAATTATCTTTTCCAAATACCTCCTTTAATCTCTCAAACTTTCTCTGAAGCTGTAAAAATATTATAATTAGAAAGATCCCCTCATCAAACTATTTTAATTCCACCCCTCACAGTATCAGAGTAAACAAAGATCTTTTTTAAGGGTAAGATCCAGATCTTAAGCATTTTTGTATTTCTTATCATAGAGAGAAGAACATAATAGTTACTCATTTTCTTCAGAAGGAATATACAAATTCCATAACACAGTGTTTCCTCACCTCTTCTTTGCATTTTTAAAATAGCTATTAATATAGAAAATGTTAAAATTGCTAAAAGTATCAATGAACCTAATACAGTTGCGTTTTATTAATTACAATATCTACGTACATTTAAAATAAATTGTGCCTACATCTGGGAGGTGTATACAGCTTACCTATCCCATGCTTTATATCCACAGAGTTATTATTTTAGATTGATATTATCCCCGGGAAAGTCCTGCAACTGGAATTGGGACTAAGGATTTACAACTTCATTCTTTAGTTTGTATAACTTTTCAGTAAGGGAATTTCAGTAAGGGGATTTTGAGACTATAAAAAAGGGTATATACAAGTAATAGCAATAATAATAGCAGACCTTCTTGAATGCCATTTTATAATTTTATTTAATCCTCACTATCAACCTAAGTGTTTTATACTAATACCCACTCTATGAGACAGGCTTTACTGTTCTCAGTTCTCTTTTACTGAAGAAGTAAATAAATCTTAGAGATGTTATTGATGCATTAGCAAGTGGCAAAATCAAGATTTGCACGTAGAGTCATTTGACTTTTAAAACCCATACTAGACGGGAGAAGAGAAAAATGAGCTCCCTGTTAAAAAATGTTTTTAAATATTTAAAGATGTGTTCAAAGAGCTCCATATCTAAAAAACAAAATAAAACATGTAAGAGGAAGAACTAGATAAAATTAGAAGTTCCTAGAATTTATGTGAAGTTCCATTTGTTTGGGCCCTAGCAAAGCATGTCATATAGTTAGGCATTTAAAGAGAGGTTTGAGGCTTTATCTATTCATGCTTAAATCATTTTTAGCAGCAAAAATTTAAATGCCATCAGTGTTTTTCCAAAAGGAGTTATCGATCAACAAATTTTAAGAACAAAATGTGTAAGGCACTTTGAATAATAGTCTGCATTTGGGAAGGGTCCCTTTAGTCAAAGAATTTTTAAATTGATTGAAAGGTTATGCTATACTTTTAGAAAGATTTCTGTTTTACAATTGAAGTGGGAGAGAAGCTCAGAAGAGGCTGTGGCCTTGAGAGACTCTTCCGTGGAACAAACGGGTTTTGAATTGAAACTTAGAAGGAGGCTGGGCATAAGCAAAGGCATGTAGTCAGATTAGGAGAAGCAAGGCGTATTTGAAGGATGATTTGAATAGGGCAGCAAGAACATTCTTGAGAGCAAGAGAAGAAAATATAAAGAGGTTGGTGTACATTTTTATCCCAGTTAGGATTATGTCTGCTGCTGAGCAGTCATCTTCAGCTTTCTCCTTCTCATTTGTCCTTGGTCCACGACCAGGAAATTTAAAGTGATTTTTGTATTAGGACGAGCAAAAAACCAGAAAGTTAGCTAACCTATAAAAAGTACAATGGAATATTACTCAGCCATAAAAAAGAATGAAATCTTGCCATCTGCAATGACATGGATGGAGCTAGAGAGTATTATGCTAAGCAATATAAGTCAGAGAAAGACAAATACCATGTGATTTCATATGTGGAATTTAAGAAACAAAACAAAGGAGCAAAGGGAAAAAAGAGAGAGAGAGGCAAACGGAAGAACAGACTCTTAACTATAGAGAACAAACTGATGGTTACCAGAGGGGGCTGGGTGCGGGCCGGGTTACATAGGTGATGGGGAGTAAGGAGTGCACTTGTGATGAGCACCAAGTGTTGTATGGAAGTGCTGAATCACTATATTATTGTACACTTGAAACTAATATTACACTGTAACTGAAATAACTGGAATTTAACTTTTAAAAAAGATTACCAAAATAAAAAAGAAAGAATTACACGGCTAACATAGGCATGTAAAAATTATATTCAGGAAAAAAAAGTTATATTCACCCAGGTCACCTAGACGGGCAGATACACTAATTAGATCACCTGGATGATTACTGTAATTTCCACATCTTTGAATTTATGTAGTGCAAGTTGTATAATCGAAGTGTATTTTGAGATTAAAAAAAATTCCATAACCCTTTCCAAACCTAACCACAAATGACTTTTGGATTTTATACTGTACTGCATTATCCATTCACCCTCTCCTATCTATAATGTAGATTTTGGAGATCTGCCTGCATATTGAAAATGAAAATGTTTCCCAAAAGGAAAAACAAATAGCTTTTTCCTAACAGCACCACTGTATTTTTATATCCTATCAAGCAACTCTTTTTTTAGCTTATAGTTTTGTGAAACATTTGCTTGCAGAATAGTTTCTTTTTGGCTTCCCATGTTGCAATAATTAGAAACAGTGGTCAGTTCAGGAGAGCCTGAGGTAATCATGGCTTTCTGGAAGCAAACTCAGAGGTACCATTATGCCTAGCAGGTGTCAAAACATGAGAGCCGAACTCAGGAGCCACAGAGGCACAACTCTTGGCTTTGTTTTCTTGGTTAATGGGGGCTACATGGGTGTGCATTGGGGGGTGTGTATCGGAATGGCAGTAGGTCTCGCTTAAAAAAACAAAACAACTACAAAACTATTTTTCTTTGTGGAGAGGAAGTTTTACTTCAGATTTCTGCTTATCTTGGCACAGGAAGCCAGGCCGGGTTAACCAGGGAATCATTCACAACACTGGCATTATGTACCCACCTGAGCTCACAAAGTGCATTTCAGAAGCCCAGATGGGCACTCTTAATCACCGGTGTGTGTAATCACCAGCATGTTCAGGGGATATATGGCACCATGCCTCACATTCCTTTCTTTTGTTGACATTTATTGACTTAGGCCTTTCAAATGTCCTCAGTCTCCAGCCCAAAAATCAGACTCCTATTTGTGTCATTGTCGAAGTATGGTTTTGAGTTGGAGAATCATGCACTTCTGCCCTTTCTTGCTTTTTTCCCCAGTATAAAAAATTTAAAAGTGTCACCCTATGAGGCATTCAACATTGTTGCTGTCAAAATAAATGTTGTATAATTCCTTTTCAGGATTATTTATTGAACTGACATTTCACTCTTTTCCTTCCTCTTTCAGAAATGATAAAAGAGTGTGACATGAAGACTCAGATAATACATGATACCATAAAATATACATTTATTGATCTATCCTATTAAATGCTGACAGGATGAATATGCAAATTGGACCATGTCCAGCCTACATGACAACAGAACTCTGACCCACAAGCTGCGCAGCAACCAGTCCAGAATCGTTAGGACGTGGTCAGTAACTGCCAGTCTTCTTCATTTTTTTGCTCCTACTTCCGGCTCAGAACTAACTACAGAAAGCTAAATATGCTTCCCTAATCAATTACATAGAACACCCTACTGCTAGTGTGTGGGCCATCAGCTTCCCCAGGACAACCACCTACAACCACGTCCAGTTAAGTCATATTTGAAATCTTCCCTTTTTCATTATAAAGTTTTGCTACCCCGTAGCCTGCCTTTGAGTCTAGACCAAATTCAAATGATGGCTGACTCCCTTGTTATAGCAAACTCTGAGTAAATAGCCTCTGTATTTTCTCATTTGAATTGTTTTTGTTTATGTCTACAATGTTTTCCTCTCAAGGCCCTGATCATCTCAACAGACGGTTGAACAACCCTATAGGTACCTTAAAACATGCATTAGTTTTTGAAACTTTCAGACACCAAACATACACCATCCTTGTCCTAGAAATAATCAGACCAAAGTAGTGAGAGACATAGTAGCTAAAATGTATCTTTATGACTCTGACTTGTGCTACTGGGTTCCACTGAAATGTTAGTATCAGCTGTTTATTTTGGGTTATACCAAAAAAAAACAAAACCAAAAAACAAAACCCAACAATAACAAAGCAACCGCAACAACAAAACAAAAATTTAAAAATCTATCCTTTATTTTTTTTAAATTGTTCTTTTTTAAAGATTTTTTTATTTATTTGACAGAGAGACACAGCGAGAGAGGGAACACAAGAAGGGGGAGTGGGAGAGGGAGAAGCAGGCTTCCCGCGGAGCAGGGAGCCCGATGGGAGGTTTGATCCCAGGTTTGATCCCAGGACCATGGGATCGTGACCTGAGCGGAAGGCAGACACTTAACGACTGAGCCATAAAAGTCAAAATCAGTATGTATGTCAGGAGCTGTGGTTTAATGCAGTGTATGGCTTCTTAAATACCTCTAATTCTATATTGCTGGAATTTTAATTAGACTACAATAAAAGGATGCTTCGTTAAAGGTTTGCTTATTCTTTTCTTCATGTTATTTCTTGATGTGGCATCTTTGTCCATTGGTCTTGCCCTATTTATAAAACTCTAGTATCCACAATATAACTCTCAAGTTTTATTAACAGATCGTGTTCATTCTCAGCAGGAATTGTACTCAATGAAATTTTGATATAGTTCAATTCTGTACTGTGGCACTCATGGTCTCTTCTGTGTCCTTTAACCTGCCCCGTCCTCATATTTTCTCTACTTCTATTTGAAAGCCTTCTCTTAAAAGATCTGATAGCTAAGTGACATTGCAGTATGATTGAAAAGGTTGATTATGGTAGACTTTAATATGTTGTTATATTTGATAAGAAAAAATATCTTTAGGGATTTTGTCTTTGTGTTTAGTAAGTACTCAATAAATATATTTTGAGTGTGCAAATGAATGAATATAACAACTTATATAAATATCTAACTATTGAGACTTTCACATTTTCATTGAATAGAAAGGAAAAGGTTTCTAGCACCCCATATATAATGTTATGTAATCTTCAAATTTGTTCAGGAATAAAATCAGATAAATTCTGATTCAGAAGACTCTTCTGTGACTCAGGGCATTTTATTTATTAGTGGATTTGTAAATTTTAGAAGTAACCCTCATTTGTAGATGATTATATCTATAGTGGGTCTTGACTAGTTATATTAATGAAAATAACCAATGTTTAAGAATAAATAAAAGTGTAAATGATTTTTAGATATTTATATTAGGCTTTCAGGTGCTTGCTAGTGTATTTTTAAATGAAGTTAAAATTGGGGCACCTGGGTGGCAGTCAGTTAAGCATCTAGCTCTTGGTTTTGACTCAGGTCATGATCTCAGGGTCCTGAGATCCAGCCGCACGCTGAGCCCCGCGTTGAGCCCCATGCTGAGCATGGAGTTTGCCTTCTCTGCCCCTCTCCCCCACGTGCTCTCTGCTTTCTCTCTCTCTCTCCCTCTAAAACAAATTAAATCTTTAAATGGAGTTAAAATTTATCAAGCTTAGAACTTTAACTCTTTGAAAATTTTAACCATGCTTTTCAGATTTTACTGTGTAGGTGACCCTGACCCTGCCTTAGCTGCATCCATCATTTTCTTCAGAAACGCACTGTATCACCGCTGAGATGAGTGTAAAGAACCAAAGTATAAAACAGGCTCAAGCTCTTTCTTTCTCCTTGCCAATTTGGGGAAGTGATTGTATTAGCTTGAGAGCAACCTGTATTTATTGAATTACTAAATGAACAGGCTAATTGACTGTTGGTAAGGAATTGAAAAAATATTTTTTTCAGTAATAATATACTCAGGAGTTATAAAATTATAGAACTCCAGACATGGAAACATTTGGAGATAATCTAATAGAGATCCTTCATTTCATGGTAAAGGAAGTAAAGGACAATTGAGAATTGATTGGACATTGAAAATTATCTGAGAGATAAAACATGGAGGAACCCGCATCCCCCCAGCTACCTCCCCTCCAGCAACCCTCAGTTTGTTTCCTACAGCTAAGAGTCTTTTATGGTTTTTCTCCCTTCTGATTTTGCCTAAGGATTTGAAATTTTTTGCAACCATCCATCAAGCTTATAGAGGACTTGCTTGGAAATAATGCTAACAAAAACATATTAGCATTAACACATTTTATTTTTTTAATTGAGATGTAATTGACATATAACATTATATTAGTTTCAGATGTACAACATAATGATTCAATATGTATATATATTGCGAAATGATCACCATAATAAGTCTAGTTAACATCCATCACCATACATAGTTAGAAAAATTTTTTTCTTGTGATGAGAACTTTTAAGATCTACTCTCTTAGCAACTTTCAAATATAAATACAGTATTATTTTAGTCACCATGCTGTATATTACATCCCCGGGACTTATTTATTTTATAACTGAGGTTTGTACCTTTTGACCTCTTTTACGTATTTTGCCCTCCCCTACCCTCCCCCCATTTCTGACAACCACCAATCTGTTATCAGTATCCATGAGCTTAGGTTTTTTTTGTCTGGTTTTGGGTTTTTTTTAGATTTCACATATAAGTGAGATCATACAGTATTTTTCTCTGACTAATCTCACTTGGCATAATGTCTTCGGGGTCCATCCCTGTTACAAATGCCAAGATTTCCTTCATTTTTGTGGCTGAATAATATTCCATTGTTTATGGATATCACATCTTCTTTATCCATTCATCCAGTGAGGAACACTTAGGTTGTTCCCATATCTTGGCTATTGTGAATAATGCTGCAGTGGACATGGGAGTGCCAATATCTCTTCAGGATCCTGTTTTCATTTCCTTTGAATACAGACCCATAAATAGGATTGCTGGATCATATGGTAGCTCATTTTAATTTTCCTGAGAAATCTCCATCCTATTTTCCATAGTAGCTGCACCAGTTTACATTCCCACTGACAGTGCACAGGATTCCCTTTTCTCCACATCCTCACCAGCATTTGTTATTTTCTGTCTTTTTGATAGTAACTGTTTTAACAGGTGTGAGGGAATATCTCATTGTGGTTTTGATTTTCATTTCCAGGACAATTAGTGATGTTGGGCACTATCTGCTTTGGAAAAATGTCTATTCAGGTCCTCTGCCCATGTTTTTTTCCATCAGTTTTGTGTGCGTGTGTGTAACACTTTTTTATATACTGAGACAAAGTAGTGATCTCTCTTAACCTCCTTTTCAATGTAAAAGAGAGAATGGATGTAGTAAAAAGGTCCTATCAACATCAGAGAGATGATAGGAAGAAATGTGAGCTCCTGAGAATAATAACTAGGTGAATTTAGGTCCAATGTCTAGTGTTTACAGGGCAGGGCATTCAAAGCTGTTTACTGAATAAAATGGGTGTTTAAAAAATAGTATTTTCACAATAAAAATATTTTGAACTCCTTCAAAATGAATGGAAATTTCTAGAGTGATGTTAGCCTTTCTACAATGATTGAATTGTAACATTGTCTCTCCTTTTCCTATGTCTCCCTAAGAAACCTGAAGTTGTCCCAAAGAAATTATATCAAACATTGTCAAGGAGATAGCTAAAACAAAGAAGGGGGGAAAAGGGGAAAGAGATCATTTAAAAATAAGTAAAGAAATTATTTAATCATTAATACTCTAGAATTAGATACATTCCAAAAGGGAGGAGGAGAGTTAGAGGGTAGGAGGGAAGGGGTATATTCTCTCTTGAAAAGACAAGTTGAAAATCTGTTTCCTGAAAATTTATCTTGGTTAATGTGCTATATACTTCTGTGCCATATTAATGTGCTATATATTGTGGAATTCTCTAAAATACCATACTCAAATATACTGAGTTGATAGGAGGAAAAGATAAGTAAACTGAACTTGGACTCGGGAGTAAAATTCAGAAGAGAAAAAAAAAAGAATTAATGGAAACTTATTGGCAATCACCAGAATGCTGCTCAAAACTTTCCTCCTTTCAGTCTAGATAAATGGAACACTTTCCTGGTTACCTAAAAGGAAAAAAATCAACTTCTATGGTTCCTTTTATACTTTTGTGCACAGAATGAACTTTTAAAAACATTCTTATTCATTTATGAGGTAGCTATTTTTCACCTCTCTTTTCCTACTATAGTCTTAAAGAATCCACCTTGGAGAAAAAAAAAATCAGTTTTGTATGCCAGTGTTCCAATGTGCTCAAATACATTTAAGAAATGTAATTTTTTACGGCTTGCTGCCCAGGACTGAGGGATATAGAGCAAAAGATTAAGACTGTATTGCCCTGATTTTCAGTTCTTTAGGTGTAAAGGATGATCTGAATGGATCAAAGGGCCCCTGTGGGAACCATGCAGGAGACAGACACATTATGTGAAATCCATCACTCATAAGCCAAGTGTCCATTGCAAGCATGGCTTATTCTAGGTGCCAAACGATCCAACCAGCCTTGGGAGGTGTTATCAGTTTTGATGACAGACTGATTAAATAAATTTAGAAAATCCAGCTTAGCACACAAGCTTCACATATTTCAGACTTTCACAAAGATTATGTCCTCCTGAGAAAGCTTTTTCACCCTTCTCTAATAAGAGAGGATAATACTACAAAGGTATTTTGACCTACTGAATTGCAAAATTATTAAGATCCTTAGATCTGAAATTTCTCACCATTGTAAAAAAAAAAAAGTATTTAGAAAGAGAGATTCACACTCAAAAATACTTGAAATAACTTTACAGCTAGGAAACAAACAAGAAGAATGCTTACCTAGATATATGTGACTTTATTATTATCTATAATAAAAATACAAATTCATATGAAGAAGTTCAAGAAGAGATAATAGTATATTATGGAAATATTTGATTCAAGTTCTATAATAGAAATATTGAATAAAAGAACATTTAGTTTACTGTTAAATATTCTGTGCAAAGAGAATAGCATGTACAAGAGCATAACAGAGAATAAGTTCACTGTATGGTTAGAAAGCTATGAATTATTTGATATAGACTGCAATAACTCCCACTAAGAAAAAAAAAAGCAAGATTGCATCTGCAGGACTCTGATATATCATGATAATTTTGGTCTTGGACAGAAAAAAGAAAAAGAGAGTCTTTAAAGAGAGAGGCACTAAGACTGATAAGAATTTTATTTATTTTTTTAAAGATTTATTTTTTTTTGAGAGAGAGAGAGTGTGTGTGTGAGCAGAGGGAGGAGCAGAGGAAGAGGAAGAGACATCCTCAAGCAGACTCCCCGTTGAGCATGGGGCCCTTCGTGGGGCTCAATCCCAGGACCCTGAGATCATGATCTAAGCTAAAATTAAGAGCTGGATTCTTAACTGACTGAGCCATCCTGGCACCCCTGACTGATATGAATTCTAGAAAAATCATTTAAGTGATAGAATAGATTAGAAGGAAATGAGACTGAAAGAGGGAGATTAGTGGAGAAATTTTTGCAATAAATATGTGGGTTGAATTATAAGGTCTTAAACTACAAGAATAGTAAAGAGATATAGGAAAGGTGCTGCATATAAGAGATGATAAAATGCAGGTCATAGGTCTTTCTGATTATTTGGTTGTAAGAGGTAAAAAGAAAGTGAGAAAACAAGAGTGACTCTAATGTTGTGCTTGAGGAACTGGGTGGATGGCCATACTTGAGAACGATGTTGATTTTCATTATGAAAATATAAAATTCACAGTGCCTGGGCTGTAGACATATCCAGTAGGTGATCAGAGATAAGAACTAAGGAAAAAAATCTGTGGTGGAGAATGAGTACTAACATATCTGTATTTGGGAAAAGCAATGGGCATGGATGAAACTATCCAGCAAGGGATTATAAAGTGAAAAGGAGTCACATCAGAGGAGTGGAAAGAGGACTTAATGGAAGAAAATTGGATGCAATAAAGAAAAACTAGAAAAAAGTAATGGGCCAATGCTTCACATAGGTCAAATAAAATAAAGTTGATATTTTCCCATTGGTTTCAAGAGGTAGAAGTTGGCAGGGACATTTTCACCAGAGATTGTGGAGGGCTAAAGTATGAAGGGAAAAGTCATATCATAAGTACCTAATTAAGAGAATTAAATGCACTGATACACACAGAATATTTAAATGCCTGATATATTGCCTACTCACTGAGCATTACGGATGTTACTGTTACTGAGTAACTTGGCTGAGAAGTGTGGAGCAGTTTAAGATGATAAAAGGAATAAAGAACAGAGTGTTTTGGCTTTTTTGTTGTTTTTCAGGGTTCTTTTTTTTTTTTTTTTTTTTTTGGTGTTGTTGCTGTTGCTTAAATTAGGAGGGACTTGATGTAAGAAAAAGTATTCAGGAGGAAGAAGGGGGTGGAGGTGGAGAAATGGTATAATTAATGAGGAAATTGAAGTTGGTGGAAAGGGATGGGATCCAGAGCTGAGTTCAAATTATTATCGTGAAAAAAAAATAGAATGTCTTTGCATTGAACTGCGGAGGAAGGAGAGACGGGTGAACAGAAAGAAATATGTTTGGGGCGCCTGGGTGGCTCAGTTGGTTAGGCGACTGCCTTTGGCTCGGGTCATGATCCTGGGGTCCCGGGATTGAGTCCCACATCGGGCTCCCAGCTCAGCGGCGAGCCTGCTTCTCCCTCTGACCTTCTCCCCTCTCATGCTGTTTCTCTCTCTCTCGCTCTCTAATACATAAATAAATAAAATCTTAAAAAAAAAAAAAAAGAAAGAAATATGTTTGAATGTGGACATTACAGGAAACTGAAGTTCCTCTCCCATGGCGGCCTCCATCGTCTACGTGGGGTCACGAGTAAAACCAAGACAAAGAAGATATCACAGCAGCCAGAAGACTTTTAAATCTACTCACAAATGTTGGAGATCGAAATTAGCAGAGTATCTTTTGCCAGATGAAGAGTGCCTTAGCTAAGAGCCTTGGTTGTCTTTCCTCTGTCTGAGAGAACAGCGTGTGAGAGAGAAAATTCGTTTGTATAATCATTAGGGCAACTTCACATATCAAATGCACTGACCCATATACATGTGACAGCTATTTTCCAGTTGTTAAAAACCTCTCACTAAATGCTTCTCTGCCTTCATTTCAGACGTTTTGCCTGTGTTCTCTAAGCTTTATTTAATCATCATTATTATATCTCTTCCCAAAGTTGTCTATTATTTTTCTTTTTGCTTCTCATTATCTATTTTAGCAGAGATCTTTAAATCTTGTTTTTATTTTCCTGGTAGCTTATGGAATATCTGTCTTTTTTGGGAAAGGTGGTTGCTCCTTTGCTTATATTCTTCTCTAGTCAACCAGTAGATATTTTACAGCTATGTTTGAAGGAGACTGTTCTCCATGTATTATGCTTATTATGTACACTTTGCTCTCTTCAGGACAAGCATAAGGTTTTTAGTCTGAGGTTATATACAACCTGGATGTTGTTTCTAGGAAAAAGAGAAAGTTTGAGGCAGTGCAAAAGAGATCCTCATTTTATCAGACATATTAATAACATACAGAAATTACTCTGGTTATCTTACCAAGTTGTACTATCCATTGCTAACTCAGTGAAGTCTCTGAAACAGAGAACATTACTTTTTGTCTGCTGATGTACCTTGAAAGGTAACTGAGGCAATTACTGTTTGAAGGCCTGAAAGGCCCTGTGAAGAGGTATGCCTTGGGATGCCTGGGTGGCTCAGTCAGGTAAGCGTCTCTTTGGCTCAGGTCATGATCCCAGGCTCCTGGGATTGAGTCCTGCATCGGGATCCTTGCTCTGGGGGGAGTCTGCTTCTCCCTCTGCCTGCCGCTCCCCCTGCTTATGCGCGCACACTCTCTCTCTCTGTGTGACAAATGAATAAATAAAATCTTACAAAAAAGAGCTATGCTTTCCTAGGCATGAAACCACTTTTTAACAACATACTTTGATAGTGACTTCACAGAGGCAGCTAAGGAAGATATAAAAGAAATATAAGATTAACAATCTAAACGGAAAAGAGACTATAAAAATTAGCTTATCTATACAAGGACATATATAAAAGACATTTTAGAGGCTATGTAACACAAGTTCTTGTAGTATCCCCAAAGTAGTAGTTAGAATTATTTCCTAAGGATGTAAAGTTTGAATACAGTATCAACTGAAGAAAAGAATAGCATGAATTCATAGAGAGTAAGTGACAAAGAAAGACAAAGACGCAAGAATAATAAACAAAAGAGAGAGAATAGATTTGCTTTTTTGATGTTATAATAGGTGATATGAGGACTCAAGAAAATAAAGTAGGGGGGTAGTTAAGAAGCTCAAGGGTGTGTACCAGGTAGACTGGGCAGTGAGAATCCACTGGTATGTCTAGTATGAGTGATCCAAATAGTATATGAGGAAAATGATTCTCACTTTAAGAATAGAATAAATTGAGGGCGCCTGGGTGGCTCAGTCGTTAAGCTTCTGCCTTCGGCTCAGGTCACGATCCCAGGGTCCCGGGATCGAGCCCCGCATCAGGCTCCCTGCTCAGCGGGAAGCCTGCTTCTCCCTCTCCCACTCCCCCTGCTTGTGTTCCCTCTCTCGCTGTGTCTCTCTCTCTCTGTCGAATAAATAAATAAAATCTTAAAAAAAAAAAAAAAGAATAAATTGAAAAGATGATAAGTTGGAAGTTAAGAAAGTGAAACACTAGGTGGTGGATATCAAATGGCTGTCACAAATGTGAGGCAACTATTAGAAATGAAAAAGCATGGAGACCATTGTTATCTGATATTTGTGGAGGAAGGATATACAAGATGGATGATGAATGGAACATGGTGATAAAAGAGAAATTCACACAATCATTTCTTCCTTCCTCCATTCAATTACTTATTTCTTCATTTATCCAATCCTTAATTAACTAAGAAAATTTTAGATTACTACAAAGGGCAAAGGATTAGAGTAAGATGACAAAGACTGAGTACTGACTCCTGACTACATATAAGTCTCTCTTTTTAAAAAATTATTATTATGTTCTATTAGCCAACATAACATATAAGTCCTTTAAAATAGTTTAATCTGAACCTTGGTTTCTTTATCTATATTGTGTTAAAGATAAAATTTTTCAACCTCTGAGGATCAAATTAGATATTTGTAATAATTCACATATAGTCAAAATGCATTAATTCAACAAATGTAAATTCCAGTTTCCATATAAATATAAGATTTGTGAAAATATTTTGAAGAGCATAGACTCCCAAATAAAATTGGTGTATGTTATTCTTGTTATTTCATTACATACTCTGGGCACAGCATGACAGTAGGTGCTGAAGGGAAAGTAAAGTAGGATAAAATTTGTTCTCTGCTCTTAAGGGACCCAGGACAAATGTGTATAAAATAAGTGAGTAACAGTGCAAATCAGTATCTGATTAAGGGCAGCAAAGAGACATAAAGGCAATAGATGCTTAGAGTTTTAAGGTCTGCGTTCCCTGGAAAGGGCATATTAGCAGTCAGGACTTGAATTAGGGATTCAAGGACAGATAGAATTTAATTAGGTAGATCATTGTAAAGTATGATGATCTTGAAGATCTTCCTTAGATGCCTTCAGGAATGGGACTTGTTTACCTTTTTTAAAAATTTCATTTTCAAGACTAATCAAACAATGGATATTTACACCATCTCAGAAAGTGTAACCCAAACTATCATTAGGTGGGACTCACACCAAATATATCTACACTTTGTCAAGGACTTAAATCAGAAGAGAAAAAGGTCTCCTGGTCACCCAAGTTAAAGTCATTAACTGATACCATCTTATTCTTGTCCTGACAAAAGCATAAAGAAGAGCCTTTGTTAGAAATAGAATGCTAAATTCCAATAGAAATGTCACAATGAATTTTTCTAGCATGAGGCAAAGTGCACTTTAAATCATAAAACATTAGTAGAGACATGGTGTCATCACAGAAGTTTTACTGTAAGAAAATTAGTGTTCAACTTTTAATTAAGAATGGTTTCAAAAAACGCTTAGTGACTCAGTTAAAACAAGTTCGCTACTTACATCAATAGCATTGTTATCCAATGTACTATTTTGAAATTATGTAAGGACTCATCATGGGAGCTCAGTCTTATTGTGTTGCTGAGCAGCAACTTCCCTTGTCGTTCATCTGACAAGTTGGCAGGAAAACTTTAAGATTGAACTTCACTGTTTTTCATTTAAAAAGAATTTGGGAGACCAGCCAATTATTCTCTGTTCTCTACTGAGTTATTATTATAGTACATAGCTAGCTATTTTCTCTCTGTTGATACTGCAAGGAGACCATTTCTTCTTAGGAAATCATAACTAGAATTTAATATTTTAAAGTAACAGTATGTTTTGTTTGTTTAAAAATGCAGAAAATTTTTCTTCTAAAATAAGTCTATTGTGCTATAGTTCAAGGATATAGTGAATAACAAAATTCTTCTTAGCTAATAATAAACATGAACATTTATTTGGTACTTACGACATGCTGTGTTCAATATTAGGCACACTGGTTTTTATTAGTTCAGGTTTCTGCCTAAATATCACCATATCAGAGAGCTCTACCTTATTCACCTTAACTCCTCCACCCCTAACTCTTGATCTCCTTTCCTATTTTATTTTATTCATAAGACTTTTTTTTTGCCAACTAATATAGCATATGTAATTTGCTGAATTAATTACATATCATCTGTCCACTCCCTCTAGAGCTACCATAGGGAGCAACATGTGGCTAATTTTTACCACAGATTCTTCATAACAATAAAAGCAATTAGGTATATCATACCGCACAATATTAGCTGAATGAATGCATGGTAGATAAACATTAGTTGCATTATATGACCCAGGTTAATTAACCAAGGTTATGGTTTCAGTATCCAGGTATGCCAATTAGTTCTGTAATTCATAACAGTTATAAAGTATATTCTTAAAGTTGTATCATAAAATTGTACCACTGACACAAAAACACAAAGAACATCAGCCAAATGTTATGAGGCAACATTAACCTCTTTTTATTGCATAAAAACTTCTAAAATTAACATTTTTTCGAATATTATAAGAATAATCTATTAATTATATTGATATAATAATATAATTATGAATTAGGATGGGTGGTTCTATTTTCTGCATTAATTCTCCTACAGGATGTTTTATTTGGGGGGACATTTGACTTTAGTGAGAAACAATTGAAGTAGTAATAAGGAACTGGCCCCCAAATAACCTCTACAAATATTGTCCCATTTGTTTTAGACAACTAATAGATACTAGCTGTTAATTTGTTCTAACTGATCCTCAAGATCCACATATTTAATATTTGTACCATTTCTACTGCTCTTTTCAAACTTTTTTTAAAATTTTATTTACACATGTTCTCTTGAGAGGAATACAGTATATGCTCCTTATCTACTAATATTTAGACGACGAAAAGAGGACAGAGATCACTTAAAACTGGCAAATCTTCCCTGACAGCATATCCTGCTCCTACTCTCTCTTCCTCACACTGTAGACAAGATCCTTTAATCGGAACTAGCAGTCAAGCGTTGTGAACAGTGACTGTCAAACATTAGATGAGCAGAGAGAGAAAGTGTCACCAAAGACCTGGGTCCCAGGAAAAGAAACTAGCCGACCAAAGAACTAATGCTGAGTAGAAAGAATAGAAAATAACACAAACCAAAAGTTAAATGAAGTATAACAGCTCTCCTAATGAGATTTTGAGTAGATATTAAATTCACGAAAATGAAATAACTAAAGATAAAGAAATTAAAATATTTTAAACGTCTCATTAGTTGTCCTTAATCACAAATACGGATATAGCTAAAGAAAGAAGTAGTCAGCTGGAAATGAACTTGAAGTTTTTTTTTTTCCCAGTACAAGGGGCAAATGTATAGATTGATAGTGTAAAACAAAATGTTATAAACATGAAAGACAGAATCAGAAGTTCCAAACCCCATATGAAAGTATATATAGAATTCAAAATAGAGAAGGCAGAGGAGTAAATAATAAAATAGAAAAAAAAATCTATGCACATCGAGAATGTAGCTATTTAAATAAAAATGCTCTTTAAATTATGTGAGCAGGAGTTGAAAAGAAAAGAGCAAGAAAGCAAGCAAGAAAGAAAAGACCTGGCTAGAATTTGCCTAGCTAGCCTGCACAATTGTGTAAACTAGTTCCATTCGGTAAAACTCTAAATATGTATCTCCCACTGTTTTTGTTTCCCTGGTTGACTACTGACTGGTACAGATTTTGGAACCAAAAGTAGTTATAGAGAGGAGACAGTGGTAGGCTGAATAATGACACCCACCTTCCACCAAGACGTCCATGTCCTAATTTCTATATTGATACAGAGAAAACTAAAAGATATTATGACACTATTTTGTGCACCCTCAAACAAGGAAATATAAAGCCTAAATGAAACACATAGTTTCTGAAGAAAATATAGATTTTAATTTGAAAATTTGAAAAAGCCTAACTCCACAGATGAAGTAGACAATTATATCAAGGATCCAGATAATGAAAAAATATAGTCCCAAACAGGTTCAAGGTAAATTCTAACCTTGAGGAAAGATACTTCAATTGTTAGATAAATTTTTTAGAACATAGGAAAAAGAGAAAACTTTCCAATCATTTTTATGTAGCAAACACAGTGTTGACATCTAAACCTCACAAAGATAGCTCAGAATTAAAATAAATTTATAGACCAATGTCACTTAAGAATATTGAGTCAAAAATCCTAAATAAAATATTAACTATTTGACTTCAACATCACATTAAGCAAACAAGTGTAATTTATACCATGAATCTAGGGATAATTCATTACTGTATATAATCATATTACTAAGACTAACAGGGAAAAAAACGTGATTATTTCTACAGACTATGAAAAACAACTTGACAAAGTTGAATAATAAAATCTCCCAAGGAAATGGAATGAATGGTTGTTTCCTCTACTTTTGGATATACATACCTAAAAATCCAGCATCTTTCCTAAGGTGATTTATAGGCAAAGATGTCCAATATATCTACCAGTATTTAACATTCTACTGGAGAAATTAGCCAGTACAATTAGATGAAAGAAAACAAATGAGAGCATGGTAAAACTGTACATATAGTTGTCAGTGACGTGATACTATGTCTGGAAACTCTTAGAACAACAATGATAAAATAGTAGCATCATATAAACAAAGAATAATCAGGCAGAAGATATAATGGAGGAGAAAACTTCTTTTAAAATGGAATGAAAACAGGTAAAAACCAAAAAGATTTTTAAACTTATAGAAGAAGGCAATAAAATATTTCCAAGAAAACCACAAAATTTGACTTCAGTAAGTGGAAAGACATTGTATCAATAGATTAAGGTTCTCTAATTTATAAATCCAATGCTTTCCCAATCAAATACTAATTAGTTTTGTCCTGGAGGTAGACAAATTGATATTAAACTTGACATAGGAAAAATAAAAATGCACAAATGACTAGAAAAATACTGAAAAAGAAAAGTCATAGGGGAAGAATTATCCCTACTGTATATTAAACATACTACAATGGCTCTATCATTAAAACAGTGTATCCTGGTACCATAAATGGACAGACCAATGAAACAAAATAGAAAGTTGACAAATAGACTCAGTATATGATATAATGGACTCAGAATGTACATATAGAGTTAAGACAAATCTCATATTCCTGTGGAAAAAGTGAGCTTTTAATAAATGATGTTAGGGCAATTGGTTAATCATATAAACAGGTCAAATTGATTCTTTCTCCAGTGCATACATAAGAATAAATTTCAAAGAAATCAGATATAGAAACACTAAAAAAATTAAAAGAAACAAATCAAGTATTAGGGAAAAAACATGGCTAAATTCCTCTATTAACTAAATATAAGATAGGTTTTCTAGGTTTCCTTTAACATGTAGTTTGATATATGAAAAAAAAAGGTATAGTTGAAAATTTAAAAAGAAAACATCAGGGGGCACCTGGGTGGCTCAGTCCGTTAATGGTCTGACTCTTAATTTCTGCTCAGGTTATGATCTCAGGGTCCTGGGATGGAGCCCTGTGTTGGGCTCCATGCTCAGTGGGGTCCCCTCTCCCTCTGCCCCTCACCCTGCTCGCTCTCTCACTCTCTCTTTCATGCAGGCATGTGCTCAAATAAATAAATAAATCTTAAAAAATTTAAAAAAAGGAAAAGAAAACATTAGGAGAAAATAGGGAGAACACTTTTATTATCTTTTGTAGAAGAATTTTTTTTTTAGCAAAACTTTATAACCATAAAGAAGAAACATACAACTTACATAATAAAAGTCATCATAATTAAGTTATGGAAATGCAATAAATTGAGAAAAATATTTATAACATGTATAACAAATAATTAATACCCAGAATATACAAAGGATTTATTTAAGTCAGTGAGAAAATCCAAGAGAGAAAATGGGCAAATGTTATGACTAGGCTTTCTACAGAAAAAGGAACAAGAAACATATAAAAATATTCAATTATACTCATAATTAAAGAAATACAAATAAAATAAAATGAAATACTTTAACCTCCAAAAAAGATTAACAATATTTATATTGATGAAGTATGGCAAAATATACATACTCATGTTCTTTTGGTGGGATTATGGAAAGTAAAAGCCCTTTGTAATAATTTCAACAAAATTTAAATATGCATATGTCTTTCTATCTGAAGTTCCTTTCCTTGTTATCTAGAAGAAATTCAGTATTTCTGTGCACAAGTTTACTGTATATCCAAAGTGTTCACTCTAGTATTTTTGCAACTTCAAAATTCTTGAAATAACTCAAAGATGGTTACATTCTAGACATGCAGACTATAAAATACACAGCAGCTATTTAAAAATAAGGCATTTAATCTATATCAGTGATATGAAAATATCTCCATATATTGTGAAAAGTGAAAAAAGCGGGCCATAAAACAAGTAATATAGTGTATCACTTATGTAATAAAACGAACAATTGTATGTAAATAAGTATTTCCACTCATGTAAATGTATTTAAAACAATTTTAAGGATGCACAACAAATGACTCACAGCCACTACTTCAGGTAGGGTAGTAACTTGGGGTTTCCTGTTAGAGGCTGAAGAGGGATGTTCATATTCAACTCTACTTACATCTGCATTTTTCATGTTTGGGGATAATGATATATCATAAAGTTTAAAAAACCATGTAGTGTTTTTTTTCAAATCTTCATATAGCTCTCTGATAGTGGTTAAGTTAGTCACTTTATCCTCCTGCCTGGTCAGAAGCACATCCAGTGATTTATTTACTACTTATTCATTCAATTTATTTTGAAATGTCACCACTTGTCACATTGCCCAAGCAGTGCTACTAACATTTCTGTGTGACTGGTTAGCCTAGTTGGCAGAAGTACAGTGCTGAAAATGTTAGATTCAATATTTGAATATACATTTTTATTTTAGCTTATTTTGTTTATGTTCGCCTATTCCAGAAAACAGGTTGTGCTGTTAAGTTCTAACTTCTTCAAAGATGAGATCCGCCCAGACCATACTCCCATTATGTGCTACTAGTCTCAGGGAAAAGCTACTTTAAAGGCCATGGCTGAGTAATAGAAATGGATTTAACTGATACAGAGAACAGGTGCTGGGATCTGGGTATGCAAAGTAGAGCAAAAGAGACCTGGCTCTTTCCCTCATAGTTTATAGTCTAAAGAGACAAATAATCAGATAAAGAATTATAGGAAAGTGTGACACATATGATGGCATGAAAAATACAGTATAATCTCGGAGTACTAACAGTCAAGGGGGTCAGGGAAGTCATCCCAGAGGAAGTCATATTTAAGGTGGGACAAGAAGAATGAGTGAGAGGTAGGTGTAGACTTGGGGATGGTCTATGCATCTCACAGTAACCATTTCCTACCAAATGTCAATAAAACCTCAAACACTTAGGTCTTTCTTTCTCTCTCTCTCTTTTTTTTTTTTTTTAGGTTCAGGTGCAGAATTTACTGATTCAACATTTGCATACAACACCCAGTGCTCATCACAAGTGCCCTCCTTAATCCCCATCCCCTCTTTTACCCATCCCTGCCACCCACCTCCCCACCTCCTCGTAACCATCAGTTTGTTCTCTATAGTTAAGAGTCTGTTTCTTGGTTTTCCTTTTTTTTTTCTCCTATGTTTGCTTGTTTTGCTTCTTAAATTCCACACATGAGTGAAATCATACACTATTTGTCTTTCTCTGACTGACTTATTTCGCTTGGCATAGCTCCATCCACATTGTTGCAAATGGTAAGATTTAATTCTTTTCTATGGCTGAGTAATATTCCATTATGTGTGTGTGTGTGTATATATATACACACACACACCACATCTTCTTTATCTATTCATCAGTCGATGGACATTTGTGTTCTTTCCATAATTAGGATATTGTAGATAATGCTGCTATAAACATTGAGGTGCATGTATCCCTATTAATTAGTATTTTTCTGTCCTTTGGAACACTTAGGTTTTTAATATTGCCCCAGATATTGTCTTAGTCCATTTGGGCTGCTACAACAAAATATCATTAATGGGGTGGCTAATAAACAACAGAAATTTATTTGTTATTGTTCTGGAGGCTGAGAAGTTCAAAGATAAGATCAAGGTGCTGGTTGATTCCGTTTATGGTGTCATCTGCCTTCCTGGTTCATAGATCACGTCTTTTTGCTGTAACTTCACATGGCAGAAAAAGTGTGGGAGCTCTCTGGGGGTCTCTTTTATAAGGGCACTAATCCTGTTCGTGAGGTCACCCTTGTGACCTAATCACCTCCCAGAGGCCCCACCTTCAAGTACCACCACAGTAAAGATTAGGTTTTAACATATGAATTTAAGCAGGGCAGGGGACACAATTATTCAGTGTACAGCACCAATCAAATATTACATGACCAGCAAATGTATTGTAGTTTGGGTAATTTTGTGATAATTTACATTGTAAACTTTTTTAAAAAGTCTGCAAATCGTAGGGAATACATATTTGTTGAAATATGAGGAACTATCGGAATTATACTAATATAATAATTAGAAAAAGACTTCCAGAAAGAGGAAGAGATCCTTGATCACTGGCTTCTTATTAAGTATCAATGCTTGCTTGAAGAGTATGTGGACAGTGGGAGAGGAGATTGCCAAAGGCAGAATATCAGGTGCGGTGTTTTTGTTTTTGTTTTGTTTTGTTTTCAGATTTGTTTCATTTGATTGTCTTTTATTTCCACAGTGCTAAAATGTCTGTCCTCTTACCAAATACATCATAACATGCCACTGTGCTTTTGTGAACACTGTTTGTATTGTCAGAAATGCCATTTCTCTACTTTTCTAGTTGGAAACTCCTATTGATTTTTTTTAAGACTGAGCTCCTGTGGTGTGAAGCTTTCAGTCAAGGCAATACTATTTTCTTATGATGCTTTTTGGTGCCTCTATACTTAGGGTGCTTAAATGTCCCTGTTTTCTGCTAAATCATAAGCCCTATGAGTAACGTCAGAATCTATGCCGCATTTACATTTCAATCTTTAGTGCCAAATGGCGCCTGGCAAGTAGTCAATCTATAAAGAAGAAAAGTAATTATATTTCAGGCTTATATTACTTAGGAATTAGATTAATCACTCATATCTAGAAGCTGTAAAACCTTGCTGGTATCTTGCCACTGCCATTGGGACTTCTGCAGTCACCCAAGGCTGTCTAGCTGAGGTAGGTATTTGCCTTGTATTTCCTAAGAAATTAGTCACCATAGGCTTTTAACTTTAGAAATATCACTGTCTGCTTTGTGAGATATGGCTTAGTCCAACACTGCAGGCCTTTACCATGCCTTTGAAACTCTCAAAAAACAAATTCAAAACATTATATTAAATACATTCTTTGTGTTTCTCTACCTACCTGATTAACCAGTTCATCTCTAAAGACAGGAAATGTCCTCGCAAGGAGTCTGCTATGCTATCTGAAAAGTTGCTAAAACATCCACACTGTATGGCCCACTTTTTTAAACTGTAAACCATATGCTTGAACTGTAAGCAACTGAATAGCTCTCTAGTCCACCAATTTTAAAACCGTGAATTTACAATAAATGCTTTTCTAATAAATGATTTATTACTATAGGAATATTCAGAAATGATATGAATGTTCAACTGCAGAAAATTAATTGAAGTATGCCATATGAAGGAATATGGTCCACTCATTTAAAAATAAGGTTATAGATCTCAAGGGGTGCCTGGGTGGGTCAGTCGTTAAGTGTCTGCCTTTGGCTCAGGTCATGATCCCAGGGTCCTGGGATCGAGTCCTGCATCGGGCTCTTTGCAAAGTGGGAAGTCTACTTCTCCCTCTCCCACTCCCCCTGCTTGTGTTCCCTCTCTTGCTGTGTCTCTCTCTGTCAAATAAATAAATAAAATCTTTAAAAAATAAAATAGATACATAAAAAATAAAAATAAGGTTGTAGATCTCTAACTTGTGACTGGAAATGTGCACCATAAAAATGACATAAATATTAAATGATGAGGTAGATAATTCTTTTGAAATTGACATTGCATTTTCAATGTTTTCTAATACAAATACTATATTTGTGCATTATAAGTAGAGTGATACAAAAAAATAAAGAAAAAATCTCAGAAGATAGAATTTGGGATAGAGAGATACATATGAATTTTATAAACATTGAGGTACTAGTACCAATAAGATCTAACATTTCTGGTGTTTTATTATGTATCACTAATTTTTCTAAACAATTTGCATGTATGTATTTAATCCTCACAACAAACCTGAGAGAGGTACTATTTTATGTCTTCTTATACAGAAAAGGAAGTTGAGGCATGGAAAGATTAAGAAAACAGCTTAGAGTTAGAATTTGAAACCAGAAACTCTTATTTCCAGAGCCTAAACTCTTTTATTTTTTTTAAAGATTTCATTTATTTATTTGACAGAGAGAGAGAGCACAAATAGGCAGAGCAGTAGACAGAGAGAGAGGGAGAAGCAGGGAGCCCGATGTGGGGCTTGATCCCAGGACCCTGGGATCATGACCCGAGCCAACGGCAGACGCTCAACCAACTGAGCCACCCAGACACCCGCAGAGCCTGGACTCTTAACCCCGAGTCTATGCTGTGTCAATTGTAACTAAAATGATGAGAGTTCAAGAAATCACTCAAAGAACTTAGGCAGTGGACTAAGGATAAAACTTTGGGGAAACATTACTAAAACAAAGGGAGAAAATGTGTAACCCACAAAATAATCAACAGCAACAAAAAAACTGTTATAGAAATACAAAGAAAACTAGATGTGTGAAGCCAATGAATCCAGGGCAAAAAGGAATTTTTCTAGAAGAATCAACCTGTCCTATGCTGTTGAAAGGTTAAGATAGGGATAAAATTGCCCATGGATTATTCTCAGTTGGTAGGGTTTTCTTGTTTGTGTTTTGTTGGAGTCGTGATGAGAGAAGTCAGGCAGCTCTAGTTTGAGGAACACATGGGAAAAAAAGGAAATGAAAAATTAAAAATAATTTAATATTTTGCTAAATTAAAATAAAAAATAATAGATAATAAGGGACAGAAAATTGTGCCTATAAAGAACATGCTCAGGGCCAATTTTCTTCACTTTCTTTTTATTTCATTTTTTTGTGTGTGTGGTAAAAACACAACATAAGATCTACCCTCTTAAATATTTAAGTGCACAATACAGTATTATTAACAATAGGCACAATGTTGTACAACAGATGTCTAGAACTTACTCAACTTGCATTGCTGAAACTTTACACGCTTTGAAGAGCAACTCCTATTTCCACATTCCACCATGCCCCTGGCAACCACCACTCTATTCTAAGCTTCTCTGGTCTTGTTTTAAATATCTCATATAGGTGGAATCATGCAATATTATTCCTATTATCACTGGGTTATTTTACTTAGCATAATGTCCTCATAGTTCCTCCATGTTGTCTTGTATTACAGGATTTCCTTCCCTTTTAAAACTGTGTGTATATGCCACATTTTCTTTATCTATTTATCCATCAGTGGACATTTAAGCTGTTTCCACATCTTGGCTATAGAAAGTAGTGCTGCAATGAATATAGGAAGGCTAATATCACTTCAAGGTCTGGATTTCAATTCTGTTGGATACATTCCCAGAAGTGGGATTGCTGGGTCATATGGTAGTTCTATTTTTAATTTTTTTCAGGAACTCTCACACTGTGTAACATAGCAGCTGCACTATTTTACATCCTCACCAACAGTATACAAGGATTCCAGTTTCTCCATATTTTTGCCAACCCTTGTCTTTTGTCTTTTGATAATGGTCACTCTAACAGGTGTGAGATGATATTCCATGTGATCTTGATTTGCTTAGTGTCATTGAGCAACTTTTCATATACCTGTTGGCTATTTGTATGTCTTTTTTTTTTTTTTTTTTGGAGAAATGTCTATTTCAGTCTATCCCAGTCTTTTGTCCATTTGTGAATTGAGCTATTATTTTTGTTGTTGATGATGATGATGATGCTATTGAGTTGTAGGAGTTCCATATATATTTTGTAAATTAACCCCTTATCAGATATATATCTGATATATTACAATATTTGCAAATATTTGCTCTCATTCCATAGGTTGTCTTTTCACTCTGTTGTTTCCTTCCCTAGGCAGAAGCTTGTTAGTTTGGTGTGGTCCCACTTTTCTCTTCTTGCTTTTGTGGGCTGTGCTTTTGGTGTCATATCCAAGAAATCATTACCAAAATCAATGTCATGAAGATTTTCCTTTGTTTTTTACTAGGAGTTTTACAGTTTCAGGTCCTGTATATAAGTCTTTAATGCATTCTGAGTTAGTTTTGTGTTTGGTGTAGGATAAGAGTCCAATTTCATTCTTTTGCATGTGGGTAACCAGTTTTCCCAGCACCATTTGTTGAAGAGACTATCCTTTCCCGATTGTGTATTTTGGTACCCTTGTCAAAATCAGTTGGCCATATATGTATAGATGTACTTCTGGAGTCTCTATTTCGTTCTATTGGTCTATATGTCTATCTTTATGCTAGTACCCTACTCTTTTAATTGCAGTAGTTTTTAAATATATTTTGAAATCAGGAAGTGTGATGCCTTCAGCTTTGTTCTTCTTTTTCAAAATTGTTCTGGCTGTTTGAGGTTGTTTGCAGTTCCATATGAATTCTAGTACTATTTTTTTCTATGTCTGTTAAAAATGCCATCAAAATTTCAACAGGAATTACATTGAATCTGTAGATTACCTTGGATAGTATGGACATTGAAACAGTATTAATTATTCCAATCTGTGACCATGGGATGTCTTTCTATTTTTTAGTGTCTTCTTTAATTTCTTTCATCGATGCTTTGTAGTTTTCAGTGTACCAGTCTTTTGTCTCCCTAGTTAGGCTTAATCCTAAGTATTTTATTCTTTTTGATGTTATTGTAAATGGGATGTTTTCCTAATTTCCTTTTAACATAGTTCATTGTTACTATTGTTAGTGACTTTTATGTTGATTTTGTATCCTACAATTTTACTCAATTCATTTATGAGTTCTACTACTTTTTGTTACATCTATTACACTATTTTAATAATATACAAAAACTTTGCTCCAATATAGCTTTATTTTCTCCACCCTCCTTTTTAAGAGTATTATCATACAAATTACATCTTTATACATTATAAGCCCATGAACACAGTTTTATAATTATTGCTTTATGAAGTAGTCTTTTAAATCAGATAGGAGATGAGTTAAAAAGAAAATATACATTTATAGTGTCTTTATATTTATAACTTCATAGTTTCATTACTGGTGCTTTTTATTTCTTTGTGTGGACTCAAGCTATTGTTTAGTGTCTTTTCATTTCAGTCTGAAAGACTCACTTTTATTATTTCTTGTAGGACAGATCTGCTAGTGATAAATTCTCACAGGTGTTTTTGCTTATCTAAGAAGTCTTGATTCTTCTTCCTTTTTGAAGGACGGTTTTGCTGAATATAGAATTCTTGGTTGGCAGTCTTTTTCTTTCAGCACTTTGAATATGTAGTCTCACTGCTTTCTGCTCTCCCTGGTTTCTGATGAGAATTCAACTGTCAATCTTCTTGACAATCCCTCAGACATGATAAACCCTTTTCGTCTTGCTGCTTTAAAGTTCTGTTTTTGTCCTTGGATTTTGACAATATGGCTATGATGACAAAGTCTCTGTTCAGCTAGCTTATTGGTCAGCTCATAATTGTTGGTGATGTCCTTACATTCTTTTAACAAATTAGTTTTCTGACTTTTGCTGAAAACCTGTCTGTGTGTGTTGGAGTATACCTTCAATGCTCAGGTCATTTACATTAGTCTTCACTTCCTGCTTCTACAGGAGCTCAAGTTTAACCAGAAGCAAGAGATTAAGACTCTGTTAGGTTGGGGCACCTGGGTGGCATTAAGCATCTGCCTTTGACTCAGGTCATGATCCCAGGGTCCTGGGATGGAGACCCGCATGGAGCACCGCATGGAGCCCTGCATGGAGCCCTACATGGAGCCCCACATCAGGCTCCCTGCTTCTCAGGGAGCCTGCTTCCTCTTCTCCCACTCCCCCTGCTTCTGTTCCCTCTCTCACTGTGTCTCTCTCTGTCAAATAAATAAATAAAATCTTAAAAAAAAAAAAAAACTCTGTTAGGTCTTTCCTGGCAAGTGCATAGCTCTACTCATGTGTGCAGTCTTCTAGATCCCCTGGAATATTATATTATTTATATTCAATTTATTTTATATTATAATAATATATTATAGATTATACTTATATATTTATTTTTATTTATTTATTTATTTAAATGATCAAAGGAAGCAACATGGAAAAGGGGATAATTCTAAAATGAAGGAAATCACCATGAGAGAAGTCTATCAGCCTGTGCGAGACTGAGAAATGTGATTATAATGGTGTTATGAATGTGATTTTAGGTATATTGGTAGTTATTTTTTATTCCTCTGACCTTGCCCAATTTCATCCCTAGAGCCTAAGCCCCCTGAGAAGAAAAAGAGCAGAGTACTCAGAATATTTAACAAAATTTTAACAAGTCCCTATTTGGAGGAATTTATGTTATCTCAAATAATTTAACATTATAGATAATGCTGAAATAAATTTTCTTGTATACACATAGTGTTCAATTTTCCTATTATTTTTCAAAGGTATGTTTTCAGATATAGAATTATTCAGTCAAAGTATATTCTTATGTTTTAAAGCTTTTGATAGAAGAAACCTTAAAGAATAGGATACCAACTGGAAAGAATACCAATAGCAATGTATGACATTATGTTTTCCAGAAATTAATGCCATATTGGGAATTACTATTATTTGCATTCTTTACAAATATAATAGATGAAGTATAGTATCACATTTTAAACTTCATTTCTCTGGTTAGTAGATGTGGATACACATCTTTTCAAATAATTTATTAGACTATTTGGGTTTCTTTTTTCCAAACACCCTAGATTTAAGTGTTCATCTTGTCCTAGATGTGATGTTTTTTCTTTCACTCTATGATCTCTTCACATATAAAAGATAATAAGACATTATAATATACACAAGAAGACATTATTAAATACATCACACATATTTCAGGTTTTTCTATATTTGTAATTTGTCTTTTATTCTATTTTAAGATTGCTTTTATTTGTTATTTTTGTTTAAATGCATGGTGCCAGGGTAGATTCTTACAGAAACCCCCCACGTAAAGACTAAAATTATCTTTATGCTAGAACATGAAAACTTTTCCCTGTTTATGGGACTAGAGAATATTATAATTATTTTTTCTAGGTAATATTTGCCAAAAAGCATTGTTCCCCATGTTAACTTAGTTGCATGTTTGTGTTGAGAATCATGAGCAAAATATGTAAATTGGATGCCTTTGTTTAGATCTGTTTCGAGAGATGATTTGTTTAAAGAGAGGATTTGCTTACTTTCTAATAGGATTGCCTAGCTGGGAACTTTGCATAATATAATGGGATTAATCCCTGTGAAAGCTCTGAGTAGATTTTATTATCAGTCACAACCTCTGCCTTTCCACTGTATCTAAGAAAGGGATTAAGACAATTTCTGCAGTTGCATGAGAAGCTGCTTAGTTATAGACTGCTGTCTGAATCCACATATGCCCATATACGCTCATATAGTGCAGACCTACACAACACACAACACTTCCTTGAGCTGTTGGTTACTCCAGATATGAGTAAGAAATAGGAATCCAGAAAATTAAAATTTTCTGCATTTGAGTAAACAGCAAAAGCAATGTAGGGATAGATAATTTTTGGATTTTAAAATGAATAGAGATTAATGGAATATGTTAAACACTGATCAGTTAATGTCTTTTATATTATGTAATGTGTATTTCACTGTAACTAAAATGTGATTGAGGGGTGCCTAGGTGGCGCAGTCCGTTAAGTGTCCGACTCTTGATTTCGGCTAAGGTCGAAGGGTTGTGAGATCCAGCCCCATGTCGGGCTCTGTGCTGGCCGTGGAGTTTGCTTGAGATTCTCTCTCCCTCTGTCCCTCCCCCTGCCCTACTATCTCCCTCTCTCTCTCAAATAAATAAATAAATCTTTTTTAAAAAATGTGATTGAACCCAAAGAGTGAACACATCTTTATTTAGGACAGAGTCAAACTTCCATACTATGGTGGAAAAAAAATTCTACACAAAACAGAGGTGTATATGGTAAATTTTTTTTTAAAGACTAGTCTTCTACTTTTTATTTGTCAAATACAAAAAAAAAAAAGCTTCATTCTGTATAGCACTTATTATGTACCAAGCATTATTCCAAGTGCATTAAACATATCAACTACTTTAATTCTCAAAACACCCTGTGAGGTAGGCAATATCGTTGTCCTTATCTTAAAGATAGGAAAGTGAGGCACAGTTAAAAGTTCCAGCCCAAGGTCACAATGCAGGGAAGTTTATCAATGTTTTCCATTATGGTTTCTTCTTATGCTAGTGTTTTTAGAAAAGATGCATTCACTGCCGGATTACATACATACTCACCCATTTCTTCTATATCTTTTTGCTTTCATTATTACATTTAACTCTTCATTTCACTTAGAATTTATTCTCAGATGGTATGAGGAAATTATCAACTGTATTTCATTAATTCTAAGATATACACTTGTCAAATTTTAACATCTCTGAAAGCAGAATTCCTTTTAAACCAGTGAGGTCTTACCATCACTGACAGGCCATAGTCTTGCTGGACTCTGGTAATATCAAGACAGTGTCAACATCACACTTGAGGATGAATGTCAGAGGCTTGGAAGAAAACATGAGAAACAATAGTTAGAACATGCTTTAAGAAATGCCATATCACCAATCAAGAGTCTGACTCTTGATTTTGACTGAGGTCATGATCTCCGGGTGGTGAGATGGAGCACCCCCATCAGGCTCCACGCTGGGATTGGAGCTAGCTTAAGGTTCTCTCTCCTCCTCTCTCTTTGTCCCTCCCCCACACTTTAATATCAATAAATAAATAAATAAAAATAAAAGAGCTGGACTTTGGGAAAACACTTATTCATATCTTAACTGATTTATTGCATCTGTACTTAATTTTTGTATTTACAGACAAAAGTGATATATGATTAAAAGTCTATATCTAAGTCTAAAATAACTCAAAAAATATAGAGCATCAACAAACTTTTTTTTTTTAACAGATGGTAAATATTTTAGTCTTTGTGGGCCACACAGGTTCTTTTAAAAGTATTCAGTATTGCTATTGTAGTGCAAAAGCAGCATGGACAATATGTAAATGAATGGACCTGGCTGGGTTCAAGAATTTTTTTTTTTTTTTTTTTCAAAAACAGGCAGTGGCCCAATGTTGTCCAAGTAACAAGTCTATGTGATAGAAAAGCATTTTGTTTTAGTTTATCAGCTAACTTTTTTTTCTCTTAGTAATATATAAAATAATGGTGTATTCCACAGTATTGACTTCTTTTTCTCAGTTTTTAAAATGTAATCAGTAAGTTGACAAGTATTATTTATTTAATTACTCTACTTATTTGGGATGCCATCTTTACCAAAATCAGAATATAAAATCTCTTACATTCTAAGATTTATTGGGGGGCTTTCCTATTTGACCCATTGATATAATTCTCTATTCTTAGTGTAGGAATATACTATTTAAAATATTAAAATATTACAAGATTTTATTTTTTAGTGTCCTATAATATCTCTTCCTGATAGAAATTATCTTCTATATTATCAACTTATTCTTTCCAATGAACTTTAAAACACTTAAGTTGAAAAAAGGTCATTAGAACCATGTTTGATATTACATGAAACCAACTCAATTAGTGAGAAGACTTAAAATTTTTAGTGGTCAGTCTCTCTGTCCAGGAAATCAAGTATTTTTAAGACTCTGGTAAGAGATTATGCTTAATTCAAATAGGCCCTATATATTTTCTTATAAGGCAATTTCTAGATATTTAACATTTTGGGAATTATTAAGAATGGAATATTTTGTATTCCATTATATTTTCTAGCTTGATTCAGTTGCTATATAATAGAGCTACTAATTTTTGTACCATTTTTAATCAACATCTTTGTATTAATATCTCTAATTATTTTCTTTAATTTCTTCTTTTTAGTTTTCTAGGATTATTGCATTACAAGACAAAATCGTAGTTTTGTCTCTTCTTCTTTTCTTCTCTCTCTCCCTCCGCCCTCCCTCCTTCCTTCCTATCTTTAATTGAGATATATTTAGTATACAACATTGTATAAGTTTAAAGTGTACAACATATTAATTTGATACATTTATACTGCAAAATGATTGTCATTGCGGTGTTAACTAACACCTCTATCACATCACATTATTATCACTTCCTCTAGTGTTGGGAACAACTGGAATTTAGTCTCTTAGCAAGTTTAATATTTATAATGTAGTTTTGTTATCTATAAGCACTATACTGTATATTAGGTTTCCAGGAATGATTTATCTACTAGTTGCAAGTATGTATCCTTAAACATTTCTCTCATACCCCCAGCCTTGAGGCCTTGGTAACCACAATTTTACTGTCCACATTTACAATTTTGTTTTTGTTTTTTACATTCCACATAGAGGAGATAATGTACAGTATTTGTATTTCTCTATCTTGAGTTATGTCATTTACCATAATGTCCATCCATGTTGTTGCAAATGCAAAATTTTATTTTTTCATAGCTGAATAGTATTCAGCTATATTTATATTTATATATATTTACATCATAAATTATATTATATATATCACAATTTTCTTTATCCATTTGTCCATTGACAGACACTTTGGTTGTTTCTGTATCTTGGCTATTGTGAATAATGTTGCAATTCTATATAGAATTATATATATATGATATATATTATATATATATATGATAATCCCTTATGAAATATGTGGTTTATAAACATCTTCTCTCATTCCATAGATTGCCTTTTCATTTTGTTGATTATTAAGACTTTTAGTTTTAGGTATTCTCACTTGTTTATTTTTGCTTTTGTTGCATGGACTTTGGTGTCATAGCCATGGAATCATCGCCAAGACCAATGTTAAGGAGACTTTTCCTTATGTTTTCTTCCAGAAAGCTTATGGTTTCAGATCTTACATTTAAGTCTTTAATCCATTTTGAGTTCATTTTTATGAACACTAAGATAGAATACCTGTTTCATTCTTTTGAATATAAATATCCAGTTTTCCCAACATCACTTATTTAAGAGACTATGTTTTCTCCATTGAGTATTCTTGGTGCCCTTGTCAAATATTAATTGTTCATATAGGCATGGGTTTATTTTGGTTGTTAATTCAACACTGCTCAGGTTCCCTGGCTCTGTTTATTTTTATGCCAGCACCACACTATTTCAAATAACTTTGTAATACAGTTTGAAATCAGGAAGTATGATGCCTCTAGCTTTGTTTTTCTTTCTCAGGATTGTTTTGGTTTGGGTTTTTGTTGTTGTTGTTGTTCCATACAAGTTTTAGGACTTTTTTTCTATTTCTGTGAAAAATGCTATTAGAATCTTGATAGGAATTGCATTCAATTTATAGATGGCTTGAAGTAGCATTTTAATACTAGGTCTTTCAACTCATGAACATGGGATATCTTTTCATTTTTGTGTCTTCTTCGGTTTCTTTCATCAATGTCTGACAGTTTTCAGTATACAGATCTTTCACCTTACTTGCTCTTCTCACTGGATAACTTCACATGGCCTGTCATCAAGTTCATTGATTCTCTTTCTACCTAGTCAAGTCTGTTTTGAATTTCTCTGTTGAATTTTTCAGTCATTTTATTCTTTAGCTGTAGGATTTCTGGTTTTATTTTTAATGGTTTCTATATCTTTGTTGAATTTCTCATTTTGTTCATGCATTGTTTTCCTAATTTAGTTTAGTTGTGTGTCGTAGTGTTCTTGTATTTCATTGACTTTTAAGTGGATTTTTTCTGAATTCTTTTTCAGACAGTCCATCCATCTCTATTTTTTTAGTTCTGTTATTGGAGGTTTATTAGTTTCATTTGATGGTCATGTTCACCTGATTCTGCATGATTGTTGACTCTTTGCATTGCTCTGTGCATTTGAGGAGGCAATCTCCTCTTCCAGCCTTTAAAGGTTTGCTTTGGCATGAAAAGATCTTCATTGGATGGGTCATTTGGACAGATGGAGCTTGCTATCAGAGTCCCTAGTTGGGTGAGGCTCATGAGTCCATGCTCTTTAGTCAGGGGGTTGCTGCTGGCTGGGTTGTGTGTTTGGTTGGGCCAGCTGGCTGGGTTCCACATTTGTGAAGGACTGCTGGATGGACTCTCTGATTGAGCATGACTACTGGTTATGCTCTGCAATCAGATGGGACTGTTAACTAGGATCTGCTATCACCTTTGGTCAGGCAAGGTTGTAGGCTGTGATCCCTGGCAAGGTGAGGCCACTGGTTGGACTTCATGATTGAGCAGTTCTGTGGACTGTGTTCTGCAATTGTTTCTGCTTGAGAGGGGTCTCAGACTATGCTCACTGACTGTATGGTGCCACCGACCGGACTCTATTCGAGCAGGACCAGAGGCAGTACTCCACTATTAGATGAGGCCTCAAGCTGTGCTCTGCAATCAGGCACAGCAATAGGCTGTGCGCTGTACTTGGGCTGGACCACTGGTTGTGATCTGCTTTTGAAAAAGATCACTGGGTGAGTTCTGTGGTTGAGGGGGACCTCCAGGTGTACCCTGCACTTGGGTGCGGCTAAAGACTGTGCTCTGCAGTCGGGTGGGGTCACTATCTGGACTCACTGTCTGCAGGCTGTGTTCAGCAACTGGGCAAGGCCTTAGGCTAGGTTCTGCCTCAGGGCGGGGCTATAGCCTTGGCTCTGCAGCTAGGTGGTACTGTAGGCTGTGCTCCAAGCTTGCCTAAGGTCCCTGTTCAGGTTCCCTCTTTATGGCAGACCAGAAGCCATTCTGAACAGTTGGGCAGGGCTGCTGGCTTGGCTCCCTGCCCAAGTAGGACTGTAAGATGGGCTCTGAAGCTGTCCAGGCTTCCTGGTTGTGTGCAACTGGAGCCTATACTCACAGTTGGGTAGGGCTGCAAATTTGCTTCCCTACTTAGCCAGGGTCATAGGACAGGCTTCATGGCTGTTATGACTTATTGGCTGGGAACCCAAATCAGGCAGAACTGCCAACTGAGCTCCTTGGCCAGATGGGGCAACAAACTCAGTTCTGCAGGTGGGCAGATCCAGTGGCCATGATCACTGCTTGAGCTCCACTGCAAGCATAAATGTCATCCATCAAGACATGAGCACTGGTTGCTGTAAGCCCCATTCCTCTTCTCTGTCTCTATCTGATCCCAAGTGGTCAAGCCTCATAGATTCTCCCAATGATCTCCATGAGGAGAAACCTGAGTAGCCAGACTGGGAAGTGTCCTGCAATGGTCGGGGATCTGAATGTCCATCTTGGACTCTCATTTCCCTACAGGAGGAAAAGTAGGCCCAGGAGGGCCCTCTTGGTGCAGTGCTATACTAACCTGGGAGAGGGGCAAGGCAGTCAGAATGTAGTTGTTCTTCTTCCCTTTCTAATGCAGTCCTTCTTGGTCCCCATGGTCCAGGTTCTGGGATTTTTCTGGTGTCTTACTTATAGGTAGTTGCTAGTTGGTCTTCTTATAAGAGAGACTGAAATCAGTAATGACTTTTGTCACCATCTTGGTAACATCACTCCACTGTCTTTTCACTTTCTTGATTATGTCCTTTGAAGCACAATTGTTTAAGTTTGATGTTGTCCAATTTTTCTAATTTATTTCTTTTGTTGCTTATACTTGTGTCATATTTAAGCAACCACTGCCTAATCCAAGGTCACAAAGATTGGTGCCTATATATTTCTATAAGAGTCTAGAAGTTTTAGCCCCTACATTTAGGCCTTTGATACATTTTGGATTAATTTTGCATATAATGCAATGTAAGGTTTCAAGTTCTTTCTTTGGCATGTTGCTTTCAGTTGTCTCAGCACAGATTTTGGAAAAGACCTTTCTTTTTCCATTGAATTGTCATGGCACCCTTATCAAAATCAATTGACCATAAATGTGAAGGTATATTTCTAAACTCTCAATTCGATTTCATTTCCCTCTTTATGCCAGCACCACACCATCCCGATTTCTGTAGCTTTGTAGTAAGTATTGAAGTAAAAAGTCAATCCTTCAAATATTTTTTTTATTTTTCAAGATTGTTTTGGCCCTTCTGGGTTCCTTTCATTTTCATATGAGTTTTAGGATCCTCTTGTCAATTTATTCAAATAATTCAACTGGGATTTTTATAGGAATTGTATTCAGTCATAGTTTGTTTTTTTTTAACCATGATCCTCCATAGCATATGTAACCTTAACATACTTAACATACTTTGTTTTAGATTCTAGTTACTTATGAATATAGTTCTATGCTAACTAGTTGTGTTACCCCCTTACTAGATTGTAAACCCAATGGCAGCAGAAGCTATCTTTTATTCTTTAATTTCTTGAAATTTTTCAAATATCTTTGCAAAAGCAGATATTTTAAAATATTTAACCTGCATAAAAATCTACTTAATATGATATTTTCAGTCTTCTTAAAGGTGGGCTTGATTAGATCAATAGCTAATTTGATCAGTTCCTGTCAAACAAGAACATGACCATTTTGGTTTTGCAATAGATATGCTGTAGACTTGGGAAATGTCATTCTTTATGCTCTGTCTCTATGCTTATAAATTTCACTTTGAGTACAAGCCTTGTTCAAAACTGCTCTTTTATTTCAGTTATTTAACTGCTTTTTACTTTATAGCCAAATTGGCTATAAAAAAAAAATGGGCAACACACATATCACATTTTTTTCAGGAGTACAGAGAAATTTCAGTAAATGGATATAAGCATATTTTTAAATGGTTTTAAGATAGAAAAATGCAGGTGGTTGGGCGTTGGTTATGATTCATGAACTATTCATAAACAGCAGGAAAATAATAGTTACTCTATATATGCCATCTCTTTGGCTAGGAAAGAAAAAAAAATGCAGTCTGTGTAATAATTCTCCAGCCAAAGAAAAATGGGTGTCACTTTTAGTTTTTAATTGCCACATCTGTTTTTTTTTTCCATTTAGTCATGGCATTATACACAATGGGACATGACTTAATGACCAGCAGACATAATATGAATTATTTTCAGCTCACAGAAATGTTGCCAAGAGACTCCCATACATGGAGTAAATGTTCATAGAGTTTTTTAGACTGTAACCAGCTCTAGTTCATCTGTACCACTGTTAACACTGAATTACTTGACATGTCTCTAATTAAAACGACCACAGTGGTGTTTCTAGTCAAAAGCAACCACAATGTGATCGGTGTGAACACACTTTTGCCCAGTTTCTGATTATCAGATGGCAATGCAGACCCAGCTGGTGTAGAGGCCTTTATACCTGATCCTCTGACATTGAAAATGCCACACACTTCCTTTGAAATCAACATATGCCTGACTAGCTATCAACTGCAGTAATTATGCAATTTCAGGAATTTTTTTTAAACTTGTACATCTCGAACCACCTATTAAAAATTATTTTGTTAGTCAAACAATTCCTGTTGATGTGCATAATTTCATAACTTCTAAATTCATTTATCCACAAATTTCTTCTGTTCTTTTATATAGATATGTCTTTAGCTATTTGCAAGTAAAGGATTACTAATAAGAAAATAGATAAACCCACAGGTGTAGTTAAATATAAAATCTAACTCAAGTTGTAACCAATATACATTAAAAAGTTAGTCATTGCATATTTCTTGACTTCTTGATGGAGGATATTATTTTTTTTTACAGTGTTTACCACTTACTGCTATTCATTAGTATAGTCAAGGCTCACTAATATGCCAATATCCTCCCCAGCAAGCCCTAGCCTTGTGAATATACTCCAGTTTTCTTTCCTTTTGGATATTTGTCCATTCTCCACTGAGACAGATTAGTCAATTTCATTCACTTTACTTACATCATACCCTAGTACCCACGTGCAATTAAAACCTGGTAATTCTGTGATCCATTTTGGCTCCTCCCTGTTGCTGTGTGGCCTTAGGCAGCTAGGAATCTCATTGAGCACCCACTCCCTCTTCATTAAATTAAAGATAACATGAACTTACCTCATAAGGCTTCAAGATTTAAATGAAATTATGTAAATAAAAGAATTTTTGTATTACAATTGGTATTGTCTTTCCTTTATCAACTGTCTTTATTTCTCAAATTCTACTGGAAAGTAGTCTGTTAGTTATTACTCAGGCTCTCTCCCTGTTTTAAGTTCAAATGTATAGGTGCTTGAACCACTGCAATGACAGTTTTGACCCACTGACTGTCCTTAAGGAGCATTACACAACCGTACTGTATTTGCAAAAACATACGAGGCCAGGGCTGGATCTTAGTGTTTTCAAACTCAATAGTTGTTTTATCTGCTCAGACTAAATCAAACTTGGGGTTGTTTATTCACTATAACAAAGATTGCAGTGAACTACTGGATAATGATGATTTCATTTACATTGAGAAAAATAATTGCCAAAGGGGAACAGATACTCATTTCTCTGACCATCATATTCTTTCTCTGTAAGAAACTGCATGGGAAGTCAAATTATAATCACAAGACCTCTTAGAGATTCTGGAATCAGAGCAGAGGTTGCTGGTGCTTTGATTGCAGTGCCTAATGGCCTCCAGGTTTGACAGGTGGATGTGCTCATTTCCACAAGTGCACCTGCCTCCTAAACAGGACCAGTTTGTTCCTGCCCCAAGCAGTGACAGAGCTGCCATCTAACATAATTTTAGCAAGTACCATTTACATGACAGTCTACATAAATGATGCGCCCTGGATTTGCGCAACAGTGGCCACGATAGAAACCCTTTTCCCTACATGGGATCTTAATGTGCACTGCCAATCTATTTTTCCTTGACCCTTTGTTAATGTCGTCACTGATGGCCAACTCCCTTTATGATAGACACTTCATATTTCAGATTTTGCATTGCATTGCCTTTGTTAATTTATTAACTTTATCATGTTGCCGTCAGAAAAGCAACCTTCTAAAATGCTTTAAAATTATTTTTACAGAAAACATTTTATTTCATATGACATTTAAAATTTTTGATAAGCTGTGGAATTAGCCTGCAAAAGAAATAGTGCTGAAGCTATAAAGGTCTTAAAACTTTCTTGCACTCAATCATCTAAACTTCTCTTAGCCAAATCCACTTAAGCTGTTCGCCAGGAGAAAGACAAAAAGGTGCCTTTTGTCTTAAGGGGAATGGAGGACTGGTTGCTTAATATTACTTTATATTTTCCCTTCTTTTGCTCCTGATTCTATAATGAGCTAAAAATGGGAAGCACTGTATTCTCTTCCCTGCCATCTTATAGTCTGGTGATGTATGTGAATAGCTTTGGAAATCCCTGCAGTAAGTAAACCTGCTTGCCTTTTTTTTTTTAATACAGCATTTCCCAAACTTTTATGACTTTTTCCCAAACTTAGGATTTTTTTAATAAGATCTATTAATATCCTTCAGCATGCACTTGAAAACTGGGACCTCTTTTCCATTCATTTCTGCAGTGAATATTGCTGACATCAAAGTAAAGGGAATCACAGTTTTGAGAGACAAATTATTATATCTCTTATTAATGTATGTTATATCTTAACTTAAAAGGAGCGGTCTACCGCTACCCCAGGTTCTGTGCTGCATTTGACCCTTGTAGCTCTGTAGACTCTGTTCAGTCTCAGCTGGGATGGGTACTCTAGGAAGACTCTGACGAAGCTCCAGATACTGGATGCCAAAGGTTTAGGTTGCATCTCTTATCACTTCACATCAAAAATCAACCCACTGCGAATTAACCGCCCTGATGGTGGGCATCTCCCGTTGATTTTCTCTCTATTGTGGAGCCCCTGTGGTTGACAACCAATAACCAAGAACTGATTAATTTCTTCTTTCTCAAGTCTCATTCTCTCTCCATAGACACGCTCAGGTGTGCGCGCGCGCGCACACACACACACACACACACACACACACACTTTCTCTCTTACGCCATAAAAGGACGACAGATTTTTTTTTTTATAATTGGATTGGAAAGTATTATGACAAGAAAACTTTAGTAAATTTCTGTTACACACATTCACAGATTTTTCTGTCATGACAGTCTCATCTCCTTAGGAATTTTATGTCACTTTAAATAAAAATATCCCCAGAATATTTTATGACAGGGTTTTTCTGCATGAATACATCCACTCAAATATTTTAATTATTTGTTTACCAAGACAAGTTTTATAACTTTCAGGTTTCTAGTTTAACAATCCCAAGAATCTCATGGTATCAGTTTATCTAACCAGCCCAGATATTTATTTTTTCTAAAAATACAATGCATTTCCTCTACCTTGTAGCACAGGCCAGGAAAAAATACATATATATTTTTTTCTTTTCAGTCCCTCCCTTTCCTGAATGAGAAGGATCAAGGACAAAGCAAAAAGCTATCATGTCAGAGATGAACTGCTACAGAATGCACGGAAAATTTTAAAAATGGAAGGACCTCTAGAGAAGGAACCATGCATCTCACAGCTTAAATGGCTCTCAGCCTTGCACCTCTGTGTAAAAATAGCACCCTTAATATCATGTAGAGGTCAAAGCCTTCCAGCATTTTTTCCCTTTTCTTTAATCAGCATAAGATCCCCTTGCAGTATAGTACATAGGTAATTAAAGCCATTTTTCCCTATGTGTAATGGAGCCTTATATTTGTTAAGGTAATTTGTAAAGTGATGTTGTAATATGGTCTTTAAGAAGACCCCATAAAAGATGAAAATAAAATATTTGACAATTACAAATGATGAGATCGTCTAAATCAGGGTTCCAAAAATGGAGCTAAGCATCAAAACATCCCAAGAATTGTTCCAACATCCCAAAAACATCCTTTGCAAATCGAGATGATTGCTGCTGGATTCCTTACGTTTTCAGATGTAAAGCTTGGAAGGCACGTTTCCTGGATGTGCCTGTAATATCCTGTACTGTGCTTTATCCCCGACCTTACTAAAGTGATTTATGGAGACTGTCAGTTCCTTAAGAGCACAAACTATACAATAAGCACCTTTGTATCCTGATGCCAAACAAAATGTCCAGTATTCACAAAACGTTCTCTCAATTAATCAACTATGAAGTTCTGCCACCCTCACCATCACCACCTAAAGCAAAATAGGTGATGCTGCCTTTCTCCTTTCTTTTACCTTCCAGGACATTTCCTGGTTATTCATTCAAATCAGATTTAAGGTCATGGAGCTTGGGAAGACTTTGATAGAATGAATATTTATTGAGACTCTACCTAGCAGCCGTGCTTTACATGTGTATCCCACTTAATCCTTCCACATAACCTTATTTAAACAATGCAAGGGCTCATTTTATAGGTGATGAAACAGATTCAGAAAAGCTTAAATAGGTAACACTAGCAAAGCCGGGGTTTGAGTCAATCTGTTTAATTCTAAAGACTGGGCTTTCCTTAATACTGAACTGTATCCTTTTGAAATATTTCCTTTCATTTTATAGACAAAAGAATTGAGGATTAGAGATACTTATGGGCTGACTAAAGCCAGATGACTGATTAATGTTGTTCATTACTAGAATTCTGATTTCCAAATTAACAACCCAATGGGATTTCCACTGGACACAACATAAGAATAATCACTACAAGCTCTGTCTCACATCTTGTTATGGTGCCTTATAATAGTGCCTGAAGACTGGAGTTCTAAGACTGAGATATGGTGTGGATGTTGGTTTTTCTTGTTTGTTTTCTTGTGGTAGAAGAGGTAGTGATGATGTTATTGGTGTTGGGGAGAGGAGGGGTTGGGAGGTAGTTATCCTTTGCTGCTCTCAAAGTAGCCTCTTCTTTCCCAGGATTTATGATTTTCTCTGATCTTCACCTTAGTTGACTGAGTTCCACAGGACTTTGATATTGATAGTCATTTCCAGTATGTACTGTTTGAGATGTTTGTCTGTGAGTATGTATACATCTTCTATAGGTGTACAGATAAGGAAAAGGGAGAAAGGGAGAGAAAGGGAATGCGATTGTATAAGGAAGAAAAGACCAGATGCATGGGAACCACCAGTGTTCTACAATGAAAAAGTCAAGACTTAAATTCAGCTAATGCCAATCATGTACGGTTTCATGATTTGTAGTGTTTTATTAAACAAAATCACCAATGAAGAGAAGTTTAGCTAAATCTATTATTTGAAATGCTAATGATTTTGATTTTCAGTGTTCAAAGGAGTCCCTCTAATCAGCCGAGAAAATTTGTTCTGTCCCTGTAAATAGTAGGTACAATGCTTATCGCTGCTCCTCTTATTATATAAAGATAAGCTGAAATTATTCTTTTAAAATAGGTCTATCACTTCTTGCTGGCCCTAGTTTTCTAACTATAGAATGAAGGAGCAAAGTTAAATGATGTCTGTAGCTCATTTTTGCTTTAAATTTGTATAGCTCTAAGTACAATATTTTTCAAACGTGAGGAGTATAGCAACATAGAGGTTAAGATTGTAGCTTTGGAGACAGACAGTCTCAGTATTGCCCCTTTCTAGCTGAGGGAGTTCGAGAAGTTACAGGCACACCTCTTTTTATTGCACTTCGCTTTATTGAGCTTTGCATTTATTGCATTTTTCACAAATTGAAGGTTTGCAGCAACACTGCGTCCAGCAAGCCTAACAGTGTCATTTATCCAACAGCATTTGCTCACTTTACGTGTTTGTAACCCATTTTGTTAATGCTCGCAATATTTCAAACTTTTTCATTATTATTATGTTTGCTATGGTATCTGTGATCCATGACTATGACTTCCTGAAAGCTCAGATAATAGCTAGCATTTTTCAGCAATAAGGTATTTTAAAATTAGGGTATGTGCATTTTTTTAGACATGCTATTGCACACTTGATAGACTACAGGAGAGTGCAAACATAACTTTTATATGCGTTGGGTAGCCAAAAACTTCATTTGCCTTGCTTTATTACAGATTTCCTTTTTGAGGTGGTCTGGAACCAAACCCACGTATCTCTTGAGGTTAGCCTCTTTAGAGGTATAATCATCGTAACACCATTTAGGCAATTGCCCAAACTGGGAAATTTATTCTTAATATATATATTAAGATATATATATTTATATTTTATATTTATATCTTAATATATATATCCCTTAAACTTACCTTCTTCAACATTCACCCCATTCCCAAATCCTAGCAATTCTATACTCAACTTACATCTTGAATCCATTCTGTCTGTTTTTGCAAGGGCTGCCATAGCAAAGTACCACCGGGCAGGTGACTTACACAAGAGAAGTTAATTTTCTCACAATTCTGGAGGCTAAAAGCCCAAGACCAAGGTGTCAGTATGGTTAGTTTCATTCCATCTCCCTCCTTGGCTTGCAGATGGCCACCTTCTTTCTTTGTCTTCACACTTCCTTCCTTCCATGACTCTGAGTCTGAGGCTAATCTTCCTATAAGGACATCAGTCACATTGGATTAAGGCTCACCCATATGACCTCATTTTAACTCAGTTACCCCTTTAAAGGCCCTATCTGCAAATACAGTCACATCCTGAGATACTGGCGGTTAGGATTTCAGCATGTGAATCTTGGTGGGACACAGTTTACTCTCTAACGCATCTATTTGTCTCCATCCCACCAATGCCATCTCAGACTAAAGTGCCGTCGTCTCTACCGGTACTGCTGCGATACATTTCCAGCACATCATCTTATAGCCGCACATTTATTCTCCACACGGCAGCCACAGGGATGTATTTTTTTAAATTCTGTATCAGATCATGTCAACTGTTACGGCTTGGGTTCCATCAGCACAGGAGGAGTTCAAGTATTTAAAAAGATCTAAATAAAATAGCAATTCCTATTTAAAAAAAAAACCCTTAAAGTGCTTATTAAAAATGCTTCAGTATTTACTCTAAAATAATTTAAGATGCAGAAAGTATCTTGTGTGAAGAATCAGGGGTTTAGAGAAATGAAAGCATCCACTCTTAGTGCCAATGAACATTGATAAAAAACACTTCAGCGTGAGAACAGTTCAAAACCTCATTCCGAAAAATCTATAGGACATCATGCACCATAACTTCATTCATCTTGGTTTTTTTCTTTGTCTATTCTCTTTCTGCTGTCATTGTTAAGTGAGTGGCGTCCAAATATTCCCTACTGGTCTTCCCATCTTTCCAGAGCCCCAACAAACCATGGTAGAGATGCACTTGGTCTAACAAAACAAACCTATCATCCTCTTTGCCTCCGAGATTTGCTCCCTCCTACCAATTTCCCATTTTTTCAGTGGTGCTGCCTGGAATCGGTTTTTGATTTATTCTTCCCCAGTTGTCCATGATGTCTAATTGCCAAATACTGTTGCGTTTATATTTACTTATTTCTCCTCTAACATCACCATCTTTCTTCTCGTTCTGACCCTAGTTATCCCTCTTCAGGGTTTATGCATGGTTAAATCAATCCACATCCACCCGGGGCACCTGGGTGGCTCAGTTGGTTGAACGACTGCCTTCAGCTCAGGTCATGATCCCAGAGTCCCAGGATCGAGTCCCACATTGGGCTCCCTGCTCAGCAAGGAGTCTGCTTCTCCCTCTGACCCTACCCCCTCTTGTGCTCCCTCTCTCTCACTCTCTCTCTCTCTCTCTCTCTCTCAAATAAATAAATAATATATTTTTAAAAAAAATCAATCCACATCCACCCAATCTCTTTCTGTCTCAGTTTTTCACATCAAAACCTGTGCAACAACCATATTTAGCACATTTTTTTAGCCTATCCATCCTCTGGTGAAATGAAATTGTAGTAGAATACATAAATAAGTAATGGAGAAAACACAGGGCAGGACCCCACTCACTTGACTGCTCTAATGGACAGTATCTCCAGAGTGATTTTCCAGTTGGGAAATTCCTGAAGAATGGGGCCAATTCTTAAAATTGATTGTTGCCCTTGTCTTTAGTTTTGTGGTTTTGTTTTTATCTCTCACAATAGCTAGGCAGTACTTTGGTCATAGTGGTGTTTTGAGGAGAAAGATATTAATCTATTAGTATCCACAGGCTCTTGCAACTCCGCACTCAGTAGGAAGGGTCCGGTGTTGGCTACTAGGTTTAAATTATACACATTAAAGTAGACAGTGAAAAAGACTAATGAAGAGCCTATAGAGGCTTTTTGCGTCTACCTGGCAAGAGATCCACAATTACTCACCAAGTAAAGAGATAAGAATTGTTATGGAAAAGAGGAAACTAGGAAGAGTTGAGGAAGATGAAGATATTTATGAACTGAGAGTGAAACAATTTTTAGAAACTTGAAGTAGAGAAGGAAAGAATCTTAATCCTTTGATAAAATGCCTGTGACATATTGGAGATAAAGGGAGAGAGAGAGAAAAGTTCTAAAAGTTTATTTGTATGCTATGAAGGCAACCACCATGATTTTTTAAAGGAAAGCAATAAAAATATAAAATTGCTTTCAATTATTTTGTTTGATGCTGGATTGATATTTCTTTGAATGTGACTCCAGGACAGGCTTGGGCATCAGACGGTTCTGGTGTCATTTTGAGTTACAATGATGATAATGTTCCAAACCCGTTGTTTGATTGCTGTAGCAATTGTTAAAATTCAGAAGCATGATTCCCAGTCTTTTTGCTACTTCTATGAAATTTAAATGCATTCAATTTTCCCTTTTATTACCTAAAAATACCATCTTATGCAGCCTCAGAATGTATAATTATAATAATGCATACATGAACTGCTTTTCCTAGGTTACAAAAACAGTGTGCATTCCTAACATCACTCATCCTGAAAATAATTAGGTAAAATATGTAGGATAGATATCATCTCTGTTTTACAAATTAGAAAACATAAACTATAAAGGCAAATAACCTTTCTCAAGTTCATGAAAATAGGTAGGTAGAAACTGGCAGAGTGAAAACTAAAATTTTGTCTTCAGATTCCAATTTCAGGGTTCCTTAGTGGCTTTATAATCCTTGTGTATATAGAGAGAAACACAGAGGTTTGTTTTTGTTTTTAGTTTTTTGTTGTTTTTTTTTTTACATTTAGCTTATGCTTTTCCTTTTCATTTTTCTCTCTTTTTTAAATTTTCTAATTTTTAAAAAATTTATTTATTTACTTGAGAGAGAGAGAGAGAGCATGCAAAGTGAGGGGAGGAGCAGAGGGAGAGGGAGAGAGAAACAGACTTCCCGCTGAGTGCGAGGCTTAATTCGGGGCTTGATCTCAGGAGCCTGGGAGAGTGACCTGAGCCGAAGTCAAAAGTCAGATGCTTAAGCAACTGAGCCACCCAGGGATCTCCAAATTTTCTAACTCGATAGAGGACTCAGTGGACAGTGGACTGTACGCACTAACCAGCTACGAGACTCGGAAGACACTCCCTGTTGGCTATCTCCTGCTGCCTAGTACTCTTCTGAAAGGAGCCTACCCCTTTTGTAAATTTTGCTTAGTTACCTCATAGCTCTGCTGCTGGGACACTGTGCGGCCTTGGGCAAGTCACCAATGGAGTTGATGTCTCCAGGTATTTGTAAGGATCTAACGTGGTATCAAAGGATGTGACAGAATAAACATTCAAAATATGTAAGCAGGCAAGAGCATCTTTTTATTTCATTTCTTTCTCTAATCAGTCCACCCCAACCTGCCCATTCACCTTAGTCTTTCATTTTAATCCCAAAAGAGCAAGCTACAAGAAAGTACCAGTGTTTCCTTTTCCTTCTTCCTCTTCTAGTTCAACCAGTTAAATTTTGGCTCATTTGAAATAGTCCAAATTTCATACATACAGATAATTTGTCAAAATATTAGCTCAGTATGATCAAAGACATCAGTTCAACATTGTAAGACAGAACAACAGCAGTATAATGTAGCTAGCTAACTTAAGTGGCCTCAAATTCAGAGTAATGTAGAAATAAAGAGGCAGCTTCAGCTTTGGCGTTTTAAAGCTACCTTTACTGCAAGTGTTTTTATATGATTGTGGTTTAAAAAATTATATATATCATTGTTTAGTTGCTTCTTTTTTTTAATAGCATGATGAATCAAGATAATTTTCTCTGCAGTTTCATTTTCTGGAAGAATGCAGAATGGAGCACCTTTTAAAGATTTTATTTATTTATTTGACAGAGAGAGACACAGCGAGAGAGGGAACACAAGCAGGGGGAGCAGGAGAGGGAGAAGCAGGCTTCCCGCGGAGCAGGGAGCCCGATGCGGGGCTCGATCCCAGGACCCTGGGATCATAACCTGAGCCGAAGGCAGACGCTTAACGACTGAGCCACCCAGGCGCCCCCACAACACCTTTTATATAAGGCAAATTGCCTAGTAAAATTCAATCACTTGATCCAAGATAATCTCATGATTGATAAACATAGAACAGCAGATATTATAAGTTATTGCAGGAAATTAATTTAAAAGCTTAGAGCAACCATTTTTACATTTTCTGATTCCATAAAGTTTAAGAGCATTTATTGATCACCCATTGTGTGCAAACTCTATGACTAAGTGAATTAAGTGGTGGAAAGAGAAGTGACACAAACCTTCTATTATCTCACTGATGGTTAGAAAAAAAAAGGGTAGGATAAGAAGAAGAAAAAAAAAACATGGTAGAGATAATGCAGGCCATATGAGAAAGCATGCAATAATCATTAAGGGACTCTTAAAAAAAGGAGAGATCACATTCCAAAATTGGGAGGAAGGCAGTGACCAAGAACAGCTGGATGCAGACTAGATATTTGAATTGGAACCAGAAGAAAGCACAGTTTCAACAGAGAGGTTGGTAAAAACTTTTTCAAGAAGACTAGCATGAGGCCGGAAGGGCACAAAATCATATTTAGATTAATAGGAAATCTTCCTGTTTATTCTGTTTAAGCCAAAATGTGTGAGAAAGTTTTTGGAAGTAATGTATGGAGGCCTTGAAAGCCACATTAGGGAATTAAACTTAATGTCGTAGTCAATAAGGAGCTGCGTGATCAAAGCTCAGCTTCTGAGAGACTAATATGTCAAGTGTAATTAAAATGAATTGAAAGGGAGAAAGGTGTAGAAAACTAATTTTGTTTACATGAAGGTAATAAGAGTCTGAGATAAAAAAGTGAACACTGGGGGCACCTGAGTGGCTCAGTAGGTTGAGCGTCTGACTCTTGATTTCCACTCAGGTCATGATCTCAGGGTCCTGGGATTGAGCCCCGCGTCAGGCTCCCTGCTCATGGGGAGGCTTCTTGAGTTTCTCTCTCTCCCTCTACTCCTCCCTCTACCCCTCCCTCCACTCAGCTCTCTCTAAAAAAAAAACAAAAAAAAAACAGGTGAACACTGAATGTTAAGGAAGTAACAAAGGTGAGAAATAGTAAAGTGGCAAAATTTACAGGACTTTGAAATATAGTATACATACTAAAAAGCATGCATATATTTTGTTTACTCTCAAGTGTACATAAACTATCATAATTTTCACAAACCAGCACCTATATCAAGGAAGAGAATATCCCCAGATTTCACTTTCTATCTCCACCTTTATCCATTTTACTGCTCTTTCACAGCATAGATTATTTTCAATTGCTTTCATGTTTTACATGAATACAATTATCCACAATATTCCTTTGTGTCTGGCTTCTTTAACTCAGCACCATGCTTGTGATATTTATCCACATTTTTGTATGTTGGCCCATTCTTATTGCTGTGCAGTGTTATATCACATATATGAACCGTAATTATTCACCCATTCAACTGCTGGTGGGCATTTGGGTAGTTTTTAGTTTGGAGCAATAACATATAATGCTGCTATGGACTTTTGTGTATATGCCTTTTGGTGAACATACATAAAATTTCCATTGGATGTATACCTATGAATGGAATCCCTGGGTCAGATGTATGTAGCTGTAATAGATAACACCAGTTTTCTGAGGTAGTTGCAGCAATTAATGCTCACTTAGCAGTGTATGAATTCCAGTTGCTCCGTACCCTTTCCAATACTTGGCATTTTCTATCTTTAATGTTATAGTCATTCTGGTGAGTATACAATAGCTTGTTCTCTTGGGTTTCATCTGTATTTCCTTAAAATAATTAGTAGAGTTATCATATATATTTTTTTCTCATTTGGATGTCCTATTTTGTGAAGTGATGAGTTTCTTATATATTCTCGATATAATTCCTTTGTCAGATATATGTATGGCAAATAAGTTCTCTTACTCTCTGGATTGCCTTTTGACTCTGTTAATTTTACTTTTTTTTTTTTTTTTTAAGATTTTATTTATTTATTTGACAGAGAGAGACACAGTGAGAGAGGGAACACAAGCAGGGGGAGTGGGAGAGGGAGAAGCAGGCTTCCCACGGCGCAGGGAGCCCGATGCGGGGCTCGATCCCAGGACCCTGGGATCATGACCTGAGCTGAAGGCAGACACTTAACGACTGAGACACCCAGGCGCCCCTTAATTTTACCTTTTGATGAAGAAAGGTGGTTATTTTTAATGTGGTTTGATATACCAATTGTATCTCCAATAATTAGTGTAATACCATGGTTAGATGCCACAAAATGCATAGCAATATCTTAACCATAAATGTTTTGTATTAGTAATTAGGACCTTCCCATCCTTTTCAAGAGTTCTAGCCTCTCCTTTCATACAACACCCATTTAACAGAATTTTGCCAGTAAGGGAGAAGACATAAGTGATTACTCTAAGTTGCCTACTCTGAGTGATCTTGAGGTTCTATTAACAGAATCAGGTAAGTCAGTAAGAGATACCTTTTTATTTATTCATTTATTTAAAGATTTACTTATTTATTTGAGAGAGAAAGGGAGAGCTGCGCGTGCATGCAAGCACCGGGGGTTGCGGAGGGGGGGGACAGAGGGGGGAGGGGCAAAGAGAGTTTTAAGCAGCTCTATCTCAGGACCCTGAGATCATGATCTGAACCAAAACGAAGTCAGACACTTGACCGACTGCACCACCCAGGTGCCCCAAGAGATGCCTTTTTAAGGATAAAGTCAATTTTGGTTTGGGACACAGTGAGTTTGAGGTATTTATAAGACATTGAAGTAGAAATTTCCAGTAGGCCTTAGACTTTAAAAAGAGCATGCTAGTTGAAACTGTGGAATTGGTTGAAATTACCAAAAGGGAGACTATAGATACAAGAACATGAATGGGAGCAGAATCTTAATATATGCCTGCAGGTAGTGGTTAGAGGGGGATATTACAAAACTGTATCTCCAATTGTCTGCTAGATTTTTTTTTTTTTAACCAGAAGTCTCATTGTCACCTCACACCCAATGCAATTAAAATAGAACTCATATTCTCCTTCTATTCCCCTGCTCTTTCCTCCCCTTTATTGGAGTTCACATTTCTGACAGGTTTAGCCCTGGTTCTTCTAGTCACTCAGACACCAAGCTTTAGAGTCAACAGTAACCCCTTGGTCTTTTTCGCCCCTTTGGTTAGTCGTTAAGGCCTATTACTCCTTTCATTCATTCCTTAATTCTATTTTCCTTGATGTTTCCTTAAACTATTTTATTGGTCTCTCAAATAGATTCTCAGACTTTGGCATCTTACCCACTTTTCTTTGTTTGCAAAGCATTTTTTTAAGTTTTTGATTATTGAGCCAAGCACCGTGCCAAGTGCGGTATATAAATATATCCTTTAATTTTCATACAATCCTATGAGAAAACTGGGGGCTTAAAGTGTTTAAGTAACTTTCTGACGGTCATACAGAGCCAGGGTTCCAACCTAGATACATGGAAACCTGAAGTCATCTGTTAACTTGTATCATTTCTTCCTCCACACAACTACCACATTAATAGTCCTAAAACCTTTTTCACATTTTACCTCTTCTACATCCTTCTTTACCCATCTGATAAAGTGGTAAAGAGTTTTTGGCTGTATGCAAAGCCCTCTGTAAAGATGACTTCTACCCATTTCTCCAAACTTTCGTTAATCATCTGTTCTGGTAAAGCTGACATGATCACACCCCCTCTCCCACCCCTGTAATATGCAATGCGTTAGAATAGCGTCTAATGTCACACTATAGCCCTAGAATGGTTACTCCCCATCCCATCCCTTGCAATTTAAAATAACTATGTTACATCTCTCTTATGTAAACTATAGCTACTTAAACCATTAATGCAGGGGTTTTTTGTTGTTGTTGTTCCTGTCATTAAAATTTTACTTTTTCCCTAAAGAATAAAATTATTTTTTTTAAGATTTTATTTATTTATTTTAGAGAGAGAGAGAGCATGTGCACTCGGTGGAGGGTGGGAGGGACGAAGGGAGAGGGAGAGAGGGAATCTCAAGCAGACGCCCTGCTGACTGCAGAGCCCAATGCAGGGCTCGGATCTCATGACCCTGCGATCATGACCTGAGCTGAAATCAAGAGTCTAACACTCAACTGACTGAGCCACGTAGGCACCCCAAGAAAAAAATGATTTTTCGTGGCAAGTTCCTTTATTATTCTTTGAATGCACAAAATTATAAGTTCTAAGTCCCTTTTACAAATGTTTAGTCTATAGTAATGACTGTAAGACATACTAACTACCCAGTGGTATCATATTCACTGTATTTTTTTTTATCATAAATGAAGACCATAAGGGGCGCCTGGGTGGCTCAGTCGTTAAGCGTCTGCCTTCGGCTCAGGTCATGATCCCAGGATCCTGGGATCGAGCCCCGCATCGGGCTCCCTGCTCTGCAGGAAGCCTGCTTCTCCCTCTGCCACTCCCCCTGCTTGTGTTCCCTCTCTCACTGTCTCTCTCTCTGTCAAATAAACAAATAAAATCTTAAAAAAAAAAAGAAAAGAAAATATTAAAAAAAAAAAAAAAATGAAGACCATAAAAGTCTTTGTACCAGCCTAGCCACCTTTCAAAGTTGGATACATTTATAATTTTTGGATATAAGAATTTTCCAACTGACTTCAAGCCACTTGATGGTAACTATAGTTGCATGACAAATTCAATTCTAATTTTTAAAAATAATATTTTTAAATATACTAATGCCTTATATCTCATGTCCTCCTTTAGCCATTTACTTTCCAATTGATTGCTACAGATAAATTTTTGTCAAAACATATTTGGCAGTACTTTTTCTTGGTAAAACCACACTATTGTTCATGATTATAACAACTGAAATATCTATGAGCCTGCTATCCTAACAGTTATTCGTTGTTTGAATTACATTGCAAAGTTTGACACATGTTGAACGCTACATTTTCACTACCCTATTTTTTCCATTTAATCTTCAAGCATTCCAGTAACTTCTGTGTTTTTCAAAAATCTTAAAGATACATTATTTCTTTAAAATAATTGGTAGGTGTGCCTGGGTGGCTCAGTCGGTTAAGTGTCTGACTTCGGCTCAAGTCATGGTGTCAGGGTCCTGGGATCGAGACCCATGTGGGGGGTCTGCTTGTCCCTCTCCCCCTGCCCCTCCACCCTTCTCCACACCCTGCTCATGCTCGCTCTCTTTCTCTCTCTCAAATAAATAAAATCTTAAAAAAAATAAAATAAGATAAAATAATTGGTATATATTTTTCTACTACTTTAGAATCTAAGAGTGGAAGATCCCTCATGAGATGAGAAAATGAAGACCTACCGTGGTGCTATGCTCAGAGTTTATAACTTGTTAGTTATAGAACTTGAGGTTCTTCAATTTTGGTCTAATTCTTTTTCTATTAAACACACTACTTTTTGTTTTATATTCTTAATATATTTTTTAGAAAAATACAGCTTGAAAATTCAAAAGTTCCTGCAAGTCTTATTCTTCCTACAGTTGACAGCAGCCTCAGCACTGAGCCTTGATACTCAGAAGCAAGTGCTCTTAACCACACGAGCTCTTTCTTCTGTAGTTCCCGTCTCTTGCTCTAATGCATGTAACTGCTTTCCCTTGATTTTTCAACTCAGATACATGGTCTGTAGAATTTTGCCTCACACAACACACACATTCCTTAAGTCCCTAGCCTTTCAATACTTTTATGTCAGAATTTCTGTTAATATCATTATTTCCTGTTTATATGCAATTATTTTTCAGAGCTGGAATTTGTAGTTGTCCCTTTTTAAGCTTGTTAGTTTGGTATATATCTTTCACTAATTCTTTCACTCAATTACTTTTGATAGTCAAACACATCAATTATAATCTCATTAATGGCCCTGTGGGGTTGTTTTGGGTACATGGGTCAAGAGTCTAGCTAAGCTACGCCATGGCGTTGCTGCCTGAGCATCCATTGTATTTGGTCAGGCAGCATTCAGTGACTTTAAACTGGCACTAGCCTCCTCACAAACCTGTGTGCCCTAACAGCAGCTATTGTGGCTCTCGTGAGCATTGCAGTTCAACAACACACCACAAGAGGAATTGAAATACAGATTATTACTCCCAGGTCCTGGAGAAAGTACTTTAACTACAGATTATTACTCCCAGGTCCTGGAAAAAGTACCTGAAAGACAGATTATTACTCCCATTTCCCGGAGGAAGTACCTGAAAGACAGATTATTACTCCCCGGTCCCGGAGGAAGTACCTGAAAGACAGATTATTACTCCCAGGTCCCGGAAGAAGTTCCTGAAAGACAAATTATTACTCCCAGGTCCCAGAAGAAGTACCTGAAAGACAGATTATTACTCCCAGGTCCCAGAGGAAGTACCTGAAAGACAGATTATTACTCCCAGGTCCTGGAAGAAGTACCTGAAAGACATATTATTACTCCCAGGTCCCGGAGGAAGCACCTGAAAGGCAGATTATTACTCCCAGGTCCTGGAGGAAGCACCTGAAAGACAGATTATTACTCCCAGGTCCCAGAGGAAGTACCTAAAAGACAGACTATTACTCCCAGGTCCCATAAAAAGTACCTGAAAGACAGATTATTACTCCCAGGTCCCRGAGGAAGTACCTAAAGACAGATTATTACTCCCAGGTCCCGGAAGAAGTACCTGAAAGACAGATTTTTACTCCCAGGTCCTGGAAGAAGTACCTGAAAGACAGATTATTACTCCCAGGTCTAGAAGGAGTACCTGAAAGACAGATTATTACTCCCAGGTCCCGGAGGAAGTACCCAGAACACCTCCAGTGGCTACAGGGGGAGGTCAAGGCTGAGTGCAGACAGAAAGAAAGGGTCAGGACCAGGTGCACTGTCTCTGTTAGGGTGAGTGAGTGGGTGGAGTGCTTTGAAGTTCCCAGGCTAAGGCCAGATTGGTCAACTGAAACCAAAAAGAGCAGGATTTTGGTAAACCACAGGGGGTCGTATCTAAGGAGTGCACAAAGGGAAGGCCTGGGATGTAGGGGAGAATGTCTCCCATGAGGGTGAAGGTGGTTGGAGTTGTCATACCAGATCTTAACACTTAACACTCTATAGGCTGTTATTTAGGGTATGGGCTCAAGTGAGGCATATTGTCAATTCAAGGCCCACACAGGCCACTTGGCCACAGGAAATGGATGCTAAGAGAAAAATATTATGGAGTAATTTAGCTAAACTCCCCATAGCAGTGTAGAGAGTCACAAGTAAATATAAATATAACTTCCCCAACAGAACTTGTGATCAACATTCTCTCCTGTCTCCCAGTGTCTTCCTCTTTTGGTTTACCAAAACTCCACTCTTTTGGTTTGTTTTAACCAATCTGACTTTAGCCTGGGACCCCAAAGCACCCTACCCATGGACCCTATTAATGGCAGCACCCCAGAATCCTGACTTTCTGTCTGCACTCTGCCTTGACCTTCCCATGTGGCCCCTGGAAATATGCCAGGACTTCTTCCAGGCCCCGTGAGGAACCAACTTTTCCATTTCATTTCCTTTTGAGTCTGTTGTTGAGCCATGTCTCACCGTCTGGCATCCTGTGCACCACTTACTAAGTGTTAATTTGATAAATTTGTAACATAATTATTTAAGTAAACTTTTTTAATTTTAAAACAGTTTTAGATTAATAGAAAAATTGAGAAAATAATATAGAAAATTCCCAATACTCTATACCCATTTTCCCTATTATTTTACGTTACTATGGTAAATTTGTCACAATTAATGAATCAATACCAATACATTTATTCCTTACATAGTAAAGTCCACATTTTATTCGGATTTTTTTTAGTTTTCAGCTAATATCCTTTTTCTTTTCCAGGATCCCATCCAGGCTACCACATTACATTTAGTTTTCATGTTTCTTGGCTGTAACAGTTTGGCAGATATTTATTGTTTTTGATGATCTTGACAATTTAGAGGAGTCCTAGTGAGATATTTTGTAGAATGCCTCTAAATTGGGATGTGTCTGATATTTTTCTCATGACCAGATTAGGGTTATGGATTTTGTGGAGGAAGTCCAAAGAGGGTAAGTGTCATTTTTATCACAGCGCAGCTAGGATACATACTATCAACATGACTAATCAGTATTGATGTTCACATTGATCACTGGGTTGAGCTAGTATTTGTCAGGTTACTCTACTGTAAATATGCTCTTTTTCCCCCTTTCTGTACTGTACTCTTTAGAAAGGATCCACTATTACCAGCCCACACTTAAGGAGTGGGGAGTTAAAAAAAAAAAGTGTGTGACTTTATAGTCTACTTCCTTGAGGGTGGAGTATCTACATAAAGTATTTAGAATTCTCTAGACAGGAGATTTATCTATTTCCCTCCATTTATATATATTCCGTCATTTTTATCAGTACAGACTCATGGACATTTACTTTACACTTTGGGTTATAATCTAATATTACTTAATTTTGTCATTCAATTGTTTCAGCTTTAGCCATTGAGAGCTCTTTCAGCTGGCTCCTCTAACTCTTGGTTCTTTTCATTGGCAGATGGTATTAGAAACCAAGGACTGCTTATTGCTACTGGAGTCTCATTGCTTCTAGGTTTTCTCAGCTGACAGAGCAAGGAAGTATATGTGTGTATACTAATCTGTGTATACGGGTTATACTCTATACATAGCCATCTGTGCTTACGTTAAACTAAACATGAGTTCATACTGTTATCTCCAGTATGATCCCTCTAATTCATTATGACATGGATCATCCTAGCCTCCACTGTTTGCTTATTTAAGCCCTCCATAACAACAGTAAGAAAACTTATTCCCACCATCCACCATTTATTTACTATCTCAATTCCAGTATCCATGCATAGTGGTTTCAGAATTGCTAATCCATACGCCCCCGTGAGAAACTTTATCAAGTAGAATGCAATGCTAATGTTTTGCTGAGTCTTACAGACAATAGTTATTTCCAAATTCAGAACCTTTTTCCTCCACTCCCTTCAGTGAGGTTGTTTCATACACTTACAATATAGTTAGTCTTCTGTCAATTCTGTATTCCATCCTGAGATTCCTGACCTCCTAAAGGACTTTTTAAAATTTGCATACATCCAGGTTCACTTTTTGTGCTGCAAAAGTCTGTGTGCTTTGACAAATGCATAGGGTCCCTTTCCACCAATAGTGTCATACTCGAGAGAGTTTAACCACCCTAAAAAACCCCCGTGCTTCACTTATTCAAGGTTCCTCCTTCTTATGGCAACCAGTGATCTATTTTTCATGTCTGTAATTTTGCCACTTCCAAAATATCACCTAATTGGAATCATACAGCATGGAGAATTTTCAGACTGGCTTTTTTCACTTGCCAATAAGTATTTATGTTGCATATATGTCTTTTCATGGCTTGATAGAGCATTCCTTTTTCATTGCTGAACTGTGTTACATTATGTAGATATATTTCTGTTTTGTTTTTCTATTCAGCTATAGAAGAGCATCTTGGTTTTTTCCAGTTTGGGGCAAAATCTTCTATAAATATAAATACTTGTGTGCAGGTTTTTGCATGGTCATAAGTTTTAAAACTAGCTGGGTAAATAGTAGTGCAATTGCTAAATTGTATGACAAGATTATGTTTAACTTTGTAAGGAATTGCCAGTCTTCCAAAGTGGCTCTACCATTTTGTATTCTTACCGGCAATGAATGAGGTTTTGTGTTGCTACACATCCCTGTCATCAATTGGTACTGTCAGATTTTGGTATTACAGATATTTTAATAAGATGTAGTGAGATCTCATTGTTGTTTTAATTTGTATTTACCTACTGATAGATGGTGTTGAGTATCTATTTATACGGTTATTTGCCATCTGTATGTCATCTTTGATGACATGTCTGTTCCTAGTTGCCCATTTTTAAATTGGGTTGTTTTCTTGCTGACCTTTAAGAGTTATCTATATATTTTGGATACAAGTCCTTTATGTAATTTGCAGATATTCTCTTCCAGTCAATGCTTTTTATTTTCATCCTTTTAACAGTGTCTTTAGCAGAAATTTTTGTTAATTTTAGTAAAGTTCAACTTACCATTTTTTCTTTGCTTTTGATATTATATATAAAAACTCATTGACAAACCCAAGGTCAAGCAGATTTGCACCTAAGTTTTTTCTTCTAGGAAATTTAGAATTTTAAATTTAGGCATCTGAGCCATTTTGCATTAATTTTTATGAAAGGTGTATGATCTGTACGTAACTATTTTTGAAAAGTTTGCTTGTGTGGCTGGTTCATGTAGCAGCAATGAGTTCTTTTCAATCTCCTTAAGCAGTGAAAAAGTTTGGAGTTGAATTTTTCTCTCTGTAATTTAACCTTTAGCATGAAAGCATTTTCTTGGATGTAATATTCTTTGCCAGTCCAAATTTCTGTGTTAAAATTTAGAGGCACTAGACCCTTAAAAACTTTCTGTATCTTGAATTTTGTAGAAAATTTCTAGCTTTCTGCCACTAAGAAGAGGAGTGTTGCAGAAGATGAGAAGGACCTTTGAAATATCCTAGATCTTGTTTAGAAAGATGTTTCCTCGAACCAATTAACATATAATTATGAACTAATACCTATAATTATTTAAGTTTTAATAAAATAATTTATTGATCATAGTTATTTTGTAGTCAGCATTGTTAATGACAAATGAGATCTTTTTAGATTTACTTAAGATTTTATTTTTACTTATTAAAAAAACATTGCTTTTGTCAGTTAAGTTACACAGATTTTTAACTAGAAAAAAATGTTTCGCTGAATATACATAAGGTAGTTGGTGTTTGGAACAGTAATTTTCTCCCCATTTTAGGAAAAACAAAATAAGTACTGTGGGTAAATTTATAAGTGAATTAGGAAAAAGCTCGGATTTCTAATTTCTACCATAGCATTTTCAAATAGGAAATCCTGCAGAAAATTGTTATGATATTGGCAGCATGGAGTAGGATTATGGGCAAGGGAAGAGAATAGTGTGTCTTTGATCAATCAAGAGGATGCCTCTGAAGGTTCCTAAGTAAGAATTTTCAGCAATCTCCCAGCCAGTAGCCAGAGCATATGCCTTTTGGTGCTGCGGTACCAAAGCAGCCTTTTGGTAGCTATTGAGCCTATACATGTTGAGTGGGGAAAGCAATCAGTATAGAGTCGGTATCCTTTGAGAAGGCACACCTTTGCAAAAGGGTATCATTCCAACTTTGTGCAATGCTGTTTTAACTATTGGCATGTCTCGGAGTGCTAAGCATGCCAGGGACTGAATTCTGAAGATACAGTATCTCAATTTATTCAAACGTCACTGGATTGGAACTTGACCTGGATATAATTCTCTCCCTTTTACCAAAATTGAATTTAGATATAAATGATTTTCTTTTTCTTTTTTCTCCTTTTTCCACCACAGAATAGAAAACCTGATGTAGTTAGTGTCTGGCATCAGCGATGAGTTTAAGAAACATTCTCTTTGACAGAGACTTCATTAGTGCCTGTCCACTGAGAGAGAATATATGTAAGGGAGTACTTGCTTAGAAGATTCCAACGTGTGGTAAATCTGATAGGAAACAACTCAAGTATAAATCATTGCATTACAAGGAAAACAACTCTAATTACCATTTATACTTATGCTTAATTTTTCAGTATGTGAGACATACTAAAGTGTATGTATGAAAGTGTACCAGCTTGCTGGCAAAAAAATCAGTTTTCAGGCAATTTTTGAAAGAATCAACAAAAATAAGAAATTATTAAATTTTGACATAAGTGGGTCACCTTTAATGCATAGAAGGATGAAAAGTAAGATAGGCCAAGAAGAAGAAAAGAAGAAGAAAAAGTTGGAGGAGCTCCAGGGAAACAAATGAGCTTGCCACGTGATAGTAATGGAAAAGTCCCAGGCTTGAGAGCACAACTGTATATTGGTTTCAGCTCTGCTGCTAAATAGCTATTTGATTTTAGGCAAAGTGATCACTTTTCTTGGATTCAATTTCTCCTTTTGCTCCATGGAGGTCACAACATCCGAGATTTCTTCCGCTTTCATCTTCTATGAATTCATAAGATGAAATAACATAGGTGAAAACATTTTTATAAATACAAAACTCTATGCAAGGGCCAGGTGTTATTCTGACTGATGAAATTTCCTACCTGAAGCGGAGACCGGGGGCAGATTTCACAGCTGTTGCTGACAAGTGTGGAGAGTCTATGTGCAGCTCTAACATGTGCACACCCTGCTCCAGGCTGAACCTTGCAGGCATGAGGAGATTCACACTCAAGTGCTGCTGGACGCATGATGCCAGCCACGGCTGGATGCCTTCTCAGAAGCCTTCTCAGCGTTGCACACAGGGTGAGGACAGGCATGTTACAAACCTCGATTCTTGTAACCCTTTCTCGAAAGCAGACAATCTTCTTAGCAGAGTTTTACTTCCTTTAGCCTCTGAAAGGACTAAAGAGCTTCTAGGCATCCTCGCAGATCGGCTTTCTTCAACTGGCTTTTGTAGGTTTGCATCAGCAGCCCCATAGATTAGGACTACATCCTATAAGAAAAAATGATGGGCATGACCCAATCAGCTGTCATTTACCAGTGTTCACACACATAGCCTTCATCATCTGAGAATGCTAAGCTCACGACGCAGTTTAGGAAGGTTGGGAAAGTGACAAAATAAACACTTTTGAGGCAATTTTCTGTTTCACTTTGTTTCCCTAAGCTCTTCTTTTCTCCCCCATGGCTTTGTAAAAGATGCTTTTTAAGGACTTCTGGGAGAAGATGGTGGAGTAGGAGGACCCTAAACTCACCTTGCTGCATGGATACAGCTACACAACACCCACATAAGTGTAAATAACCCAGAAAAGGATGTAAAGTATGACACTATATACCTAAAACATGGGGGGAGTAAAAGTTTTTTCAGAATGAATTCAAACTTCAGTTACCATCAACTTAATATAGACTGTTATATGCACAAGATGTTGTATATAAACTTCATTATAACCACAAAAAAAAAAAAACTGGTAATAGATATGCAAAAAATTTTTTAAAAAGTTATCTAAGTATATCACTAAAGAAAAGCAGGAAACCATGAGAGAACAGAGCAAGCAAAGAAAGGAACAAAGAAGAACTACAAAAGCAACCATAAAACAAGTAACAAAATGGCAATAAGTACATACCTATCAATAATTAATTTGAATGTAAATGGACTAAAGGCTCTAATCAAAAGATGTAGTGTGATAGAATGGATAAACAAGCCCCATCTCTATGCTGCCTACAAGAGACTCATTTTAGGCTTAAAGACACATGCAGATTGAAAGTGAAAGGATGGAAAAACATGTATCATGCAAATAGAAGTGAAAAGAAAGCTGGAGTAGCAATACTTAGACAAAATAGACTTTAAAATAAAGACTATAATAAGAGACAAAGAAGGACAGTACATAATGATAAAGGGAACTATCCCAAAGTAAGATATAACAATTGTAAATATTTATGTACCCAACATGGGAGCACCCAAATACATAAAACAGCTAATAACCAAACATAAAGAAATCAATACTAATACAATAATAGTAGGAGACTTTAACACCCCACTTACATCAATGGATAGATCATATAAAAAGAAAATCAACAGGAAATAGTGCCTTTGAAGGACACATTGGACCAGATGTATGTAACAGATATATTCAGAACATTCCATCCTAAGACAGCAAAATACACATTCTTTTCAAGTGTACATGGAGCATTCTCCAGAATAGATCACACGTTAAGCCACAAAACAAGTCTCAACAAATTCAAAAAGATTAGTCTTATACAATGAATCTTTCTGACCACAATGCTATGAAGCCAGAAATCATCCAAGAGAAAAAATCTGGACAGAACATAAATACATGGAGGTTAAATAACATGCTACTAAACAATGGATGAGTAAACCAAGAAATCAAAAGGAAATTAAAAAAAAATACGTGGAGACAAATGAAAATGAAAACACAATGGGCCAAAATCTATAGGATGCAGCAAAAGTGTTTCTAAGAGGGAAATTTATGGTAATGCAGGCCTACTTCAAGAAGAAGAAAAATCTCGGGGCGCCTGGGTGGCTCAGTCGTTAGGCGTCTGCCTTCGGCTCAGGTCATGATCCCAGGGTCCTGGGATCGAGCCCCACATCGGGCTCTCTGCTCCACGGGAAGCCTGCTTCTCCCTCTCCCACTCCCCCTGCTTGTGTTCCCTCTCTGGCTGTGTCTCTCTCTGTCAAATAAATAAAATCTTTAAAAAAAAAAAAAAAAAAAAAAAAAAGAAGAAGAAAAATCTCAAATAAACAACCTAACCTTACACCTACAGGAGCTAGAAGAAAAGAACAAATAAACGAAACCCCAAGCCAGTAGAAGGAAGGAGATAATAATAAGGATTAAAACAGAAATAAACAAAATAGAAACTAAGAAGCAATAGAACAGATCAATAAAACCAGGAGCTGGTTCTTTGAAAAGATAAACAACACTGATAAACCTTTAACCAGACTCATTAGGAAAAAAAGCGAGGACTCAAATAAACAAAATCAGAAATGAAAGAGGAGAATAACAACTGACACCACAGAAATACAAAGGATTGTAAGAGAACATTATGAGAAATTATATGCTAACAAACTGAACAACCTAGAAGAAATAGATAAGTTCCTAGAAGCATATAACCTCCCAAAACTGAATCAAGAAGAAATAGAAAACTTGAACAGGCTGATAACCAGCCAGGAAACTGAATCAGTAATCAAAAAACTCCGAACAAACACAAGTTCAGTACCAGACGGTTTCACAGGTGAATTCTACCAAACATTTAAAGAAGAGTTAATACCTATTCTTCTCAAACCATTCCAAAAAAATAGAAGAGGAAGAGAAGCTTCCAAATTTATTCTATGAGGCCAGCATTACCCTGATACCAAAACCAGATAAAGACACCACAAAAAAAAGAGAACTATAGGCCAATATCTCTGAAGAACATAGAAGCAAAAATCCTCAACAAAATAATAGCAAACTGAATCCAACAATACATTAAAAAAATCACTTACCAAGATCAAGTGGGATTTATTCCCAGGATGCAAGGATGGTTCAATATTGGCAAATCAATCAACATGATATATCACACTGACAAGAGAGAGGATAAAAACTATATGATTATTTCAATAGATGCAGAAAAAGCATTTGACAAAGTACAACATCCATTCATGATAAAAACTCTCAACAAAGTAGGTTTAGAGGGCACATACTTCAACATAATAAAAGGCCATATATTTAAAAACCCACAGCTAATATCATACTTAATGGTGAAAAACTGAGAGCTTCTGCCCTAGAACAGGAACAAGACAAGGATGTCCACTCTCTCACTTTTATTCAACATAGTAATGGAAGTCCTAGCCACAGCAATCAGACAAGAAAAAGAAATAAAAGGCATCCAAATTGGTAAGGAAGAAGTAAAACTTTCACTATTTGCAGACGACATGATATTATATGTAGAAAACCCTACAGACTTCACCAAAAAACTCCTAGAACTGATAAATGAATTCAGTAAAGTCACAGGATACAAAATCAATATATAGAAATCTGTTGCATTTCTATACACCAATAATGAAGCAGCAGAAAGAGAAATTAAGAAAACAATCCCATTTACAATTGCACCAAAATAATAAGGTACCTAGAAATAAACTTACCTGAAGAGGTGAAAGCCCTGTACACTGAAAACTGTAAAGCACTGATGAAAGAAATTGAAAGATATTCCATGTACAAACTGGAAGAACAAATATTGTTAAAATGTCAATACTACCCAAAGCAATCTACAGATTTAATGCAATCCCTATCAAAATACCAATAGCATTTTTCACAGAACTAGGATAAATAATCCTAACATTTGTATGGAACCATAAAAGACACTGAATTAGCCAAAGCAATATTGAAAAGGAAGAACAAAACTGGAGGTGTCATAATCCCAGATTTCAAGATACACTACAAAGCTGTAGTAATGAAAACAGTATGGTACTGGCACAAAAATAGACACATAGATCAACAGAACAGAATAGAGAGCCCGGAAATAAACCCATGACTATTTAGTCAATTAATCTTTGACAAAGGAAGGAAGAATATGTAATGGCAAAAAGACAGTCTCTTCGATAAATGGTGTTGGGAAAACTGGACAGCTGGATGCAAAAGAATGAAACTCGGCCACCTTCATATACCATACACAAAAATAAACTCAAAATGCATTAAGGACTATAAAAATCCTAGAAGACGGTGCAGGCAGTAATTTCTTTGACATCAACTGTAGCAACATTTTTTTACACATAGCTCATGAGGCAAGGGAGACAAAGGAAATATAACTATTGGGACTATATCAAAATAAAAAGCTTCTGCACAGGGAAGGAAACTAGCAACAAAACAAAAAGACAACCTACTGAATGGGAGAAGATATTTGCAAATGATATATCCAAAAAGGGGCTAATAACCAAAATATGTTAAGAACATATACAACTCAACACCAAAAAACAAATAACCCAATTAAAAATGGGCAGAAGACATAAACAGACATTTCTCCAAAGCAGGCATATAGAGGGACAACAGACATGAGAAAAGACGCTTAACATCACTAATCATCAGAGAAATGCCAATCAAAACCACAATATCACCTCACACCTGCCCAAGGCTAAAATGAAAAACACAAGAAACAAGTGTTGGCCAGGATGTGGAGAAAAAGAACACTCATGCACTGTTGGTGGAAATGCAAACTGGTGCAGCCACTGTAAAAAACAGTGAGGAGGTTCCTCAAAAAATTAAAAATAGAATTACCGCATGACCCAGTAATTCCACTACTGGTTATACACCCAAAGAATACAAAAACACTAATTTGAAAAGATACATGTACCTTTATGTTTATTGCAGCATTAATTTACAATAGCCAAAATATGGAAGCAACCCAAGGGTCCATCCATTAGATGAAAGGAAAAAGAGTTGAAGATGAACGGGATAATACTCAGCCATAAAAAAGGATGAAATCTTGCCATTTGCAACAACATGGATGGACTTACAGGGTATAATGTAAAGTGAAATAAGTCAGTCAGAAAAAGACAAATACCATATGATTCCACACTAATGTGGGATGTAAGAAACAAAGCAAACAAAGAAAAAAAGAGACCAACAAAAAACCAGACTCTTAACTATGGAGAACGAATTGATGGTTACCAGAAGGGAGCTGGGTGGGGGGGATGGGTAAAATAGGTGATGAGGATTAAGAGTACACTTATTACAATGAGCACTGAATAATGTATAGAAATTTTTGAACTGTATTGTACAACTGAAACTAATACAATACTGTATGTTCATTATACTAGAATTAAACAAACATAAATAAAAATAAAAGATGCTTTTTACTTAGTGAAGAGGCAATAATTTTGAGGATAAATTATCAAAATGATATTTAAAGATCAATTAAAAGTTTACTCCTGTCTATCCAGTTTATCTCCTGCCCCCTATAGACAACAAGGAATTAGTTGCTTCCCTATGTATTCAGTGTTTCTTTGTATCCAAATGAGTGTATGTGTGAGTGTCTTATTTCTCCACTTCCTTACAGAAAATGTTGCAAACTAAATACACTTGGGTGCTTCTTGTTCCCCCAAACTTTTCTAACATAGTCTGCTATTTAGGCACTCTGTAATGTTCAGGTCACATGATCCCACTTACAGTAAGCAGAAAAAGCCAAGTCTGATTCATTGAAGAGGTTATTCTCCTTCTGAAGAGGAAATTAAATCCTATGTAGCAATTTTAATTTTAAAGTAAATTTTGGTGCTGTGGCATAGCCCTGACCCTAAGCAATAATCTCATCTCACTGTTCTGGAACATTCTGTTGGCATTTGATATCCTTAATATCCCAAATAATTCATCACATAAAAGTACTTCAAAAGTTTTTGTTGAATTCAGTTAAATTTAAGAAGAAACTTGGCTACTTTGTTTGTTCCTCTTTTACTTAATTTTTTAAAATGAGAAGATAAGAAAAGTAGCTTTGAACTTAAAACTAAGTAATAAACAGTTGGGGAGAGGACAGAAGTTGTAAAATTGAATGTCTGTTTTTCCATCTATCCATCTATCCATTCAGTCAACAAGAATTGTAGCTACTGCTATATATTCCAGCAATGACTCCAGGCCCTGTGGCTATAGCAATGAAAAAAACCAAGTTCATGCCAGTTTGAGGCCTATATTCTAGTCCCTGGCACATTCTGTCACCCCAATGTGTCACCTGACACATTGTGTCACATATCACATAATCTCATTCAGATTATTGCTGTGCCCTTTATCTCACATCCTTGCTTCTGTTCATCCCCCCATCTGCCTGTACTCAAAATAGTAGCCAGACTTATTCTATTAAAAACATAGGTTAGTTTGGCTATTGTGGACATCGCTGCTATAAACATCGGGGTGCACGTACCCCTTGGGATCACTACATTTGTATCTTTGGGGTAAATACCCAGTAGTGCAACTGCTGGGTCTTATGGTAGCTCTATTTTCAACTTTTTGAGGAACCTCCATACTATTGAAAGAGCCAAGGATGCTTGGGTGGCTCAGTCGTTAAGCGTCTGCCTTCAGCTCAGGTCATGATCCCAGGGTCCTGGGATCGAGCCCCACATCGGGCTCCCTCCTCGGGGGGAAGCCTGCTTCTCCCTCTCCCACTCCCCCTGCTTGTGTTCCTGCTCTCGCTATCTCTGTCTCTGTCAAATAAATAAATAAAATCTTTAAAAAAAAAAAAAAAAGAAAGAAAGAGCCAAGATGTCCATCAACAGATGAATGGATAAAGAAAATGTGGTATATATATATATATATATATATATACACAATGGAATATTATGCAGCCATCAAAAGGAATGAAATCTTGCCATTTGCAACAACGTGGATGGAACTGAAGGGTATTATGCTGAGCGAAATAAGTCAATCAGAGAAAGACATGTATCATATGATCTCACTGATATGAGGAATTCTTAATCTCAGGAAACAAACTGAGGGTGGCTGGAGTGGTGGGGGGTGGGAGGGATGGGGTGGCTGCGTGATAGACATTGGGAAGGGTGTGTGTTATGGTGAGCGCTGTGAATTGTGTAAGACTGTTCAATCACAGACCTGTACCTCTGAAACAAATAATACATTATATGTTAAAAAAAAAAAAAAGAAGAAGAAGAAGAAGAAGATAGCAGGAAGGGAAAAATGAAAGGGGGGAAATCGGAGGGGGAGATGAACCATGAGAGGCTATGGACTCTGAGAAACAAACTGAGGGTTCTAGAGGGGAGGGGGGTGGGGGGGATGGGTTAGTCTGGTGATGGGCATTAAAGAGGGCACGTACCGAATGGAGCAGTGGGTGTTATACGCAAACAATGAATCATGGAACACTACATCAAAAACTAGTGATGTAATGTATGGTGATTAACATAACATAATAAAAAAAAGATAGGTCAGATCAGAGCATTCATGCTCGAAACTCTAATAGTTTCTCATGCCCTTCGAGTAAAAACTGAAGTCTTTATGATACCACAAGACCTACATGATCTAGCTCCTTTTCTTCTTTGTGAAACCACATAATACTAAATTAAAATAAAATATAATGATAGTAAAGACCATTAAAAAATTAAACAGAGTAATATGTGGCAGCATTTCTCTTTCCACTGAGCAATATTAAGTACTTAGTACACATAGATTACTGTTTAAACTTCAGGTATGCGAACAGTTATGATTGAACACTAAGTACAGGCATTGGCTTAAATAACCATAAATTTCCTTTCACAAGGGCATCTTTATATTTAAGGGAAATGAAAAGTTTTTGTTGTTTTTGCTGAACCATGCTTTTGTTGTTTTTGCTGAACCATTGTCCTACCTAGCCATTAGCCAGAATAAGCCAGAAATCACAGCAGAAAAAGAATTAATTGACAGTGGTAGTCCTAGACAGGCTGCATTGAAGATGTTTGAGTTGCTCCTCTGGCATTTCTCAGAATTCAGAGACAGCCTCAGTAATGAAATAATTAGATGTCTTATAAATCGTATATATATATCATAGCCTTATAAAATGCTATTTTGTTCTACAAACCAATGAAAAGATCCCAACTATACCTTTTTAATCATACCCGTAAGAAGGATAAAAAGGGGTTGGCTTCATTTGTTTACAAATACTGAGTCAGATATTAAATGCCAGAGACAAATTCCAGCCAACTGATGAGAAGACTTTCAGATTCTAATGATTTATTTTCTTCCATGTAACTTTTGGCAGAACAAATTATACTGCTAGAATTCCTAAATGATATATGAAAAAAAAAACAAATTTGAAAACAAATTTCAAATTCTTGAAGGAAGTACTTCACACTATTCATCACAAATGTATTCCAAACTCTTTTTAACACATGCTATAGTCAAACTGTAGACACTCAAAAATATCTATTGAATGCATGAATCAAATGGACAAGTGTAAGTCCTTGTATATTTCTTAGTAGAAAGGAAATGAAGAGTTAGGACCACCTAGGATATTTTTAGCCCTATGTTTAGAACAGGAACCTTTTTTTTTTTTTCCTTTGGAATTCCTTCCTGTTACATGTGTTTAGTCAGTGCTTTAGTCCCGATGAAGTAGCAGAAAGAGCAAGATAATCCTGAGCTCATATCATGGCATCATGCTTACTACTGAGTGAGAGACCTTACATAAGTTACTTCTGTGTATCTTCGCTGTCTGTAAAATTAGGCTAATATTATACTGTTCACAGAAACCTGGTGAGGATTGAAGGAGATAACGGCATATAAATCTCAGAGTCTTTGCCTTGCTGTTATTGGAATACTCTTCCTTTAGCTATTTCCTTCTTCACATTCAGGATTCAACACAAATATTTTCTTCTCCAAAATGCCCTTATCTGTTTCAAGTGTCCCCTTCTTTACCCCTCTCTGTCATATCACACTTTTAAATTTTTCTTCATAGCACTTAGTATTATCTCAAATTATCTTATTCGCTGATTGTGTTCTGCCTTTTCTATTAGAACATAATTTCCTTGATACCAGGGACATTGTCTCCCTAGTTCACTGCTCAGTTGCCTGCTCTGAAAATAAATGTATTGAATGAATGAATGACAATTTCTAGCCCAGAGATGTAAATCAAAACATGTTAATCTTCTCACTCTTCCTGAGGGCAGGGCCAATATTTGACATGGCTCAAAGCATATAGCACATGATCAATAAATAATTTGGGAAAAAATAGGAGAAATTTCAGTACTATTAGAACCTCTAGACACATGCCTACAAATATGTCCTTTGGTATCTTGTATTAATTTTGATTTGCACAAGCATGTATAGAGAACAAAAAATTGTTCTCTTCTTAAAGTGAACCCATCTGGCCTTCCCAACACCATCTCTATACAAAGTTGGGTAATAATGTCTCTTGAGGTTTTAGACGAGTAATGTCTTCAGCCAAAAATTCACCTCAGATTATCAGAGTTTGCTTCTTTATCATTGTTTATGGTATCTTAAGAGCAATGACTAGTTTCTAAAGGGATTTTATTTTCTCTTTAACTAAGAACAGTGATTTAAGAAAAAAAAAAAAGGCATCGCTCTTGGACTTGGTGAAAAAGCCCAAGAAGTGAGCGAGACAGCGTTGTTAACCCACACAACCTCTTTCTAGCCTCTTCATTGATAACAAGAGTTTTTATAATGAGGAGCTTGGGAGGTTCTCTGTGGCTCAAATAAAATAGAGAAGCTACATATCAGCTGACAAAAAAAAAAAATCAAAGATAAAAAGGAGTTGACAGGAAAATTAACTCCCTTGTTTATGGAAATTTAGCTTGCTCCACAATACCATATTTCAAAAGGTGCAAAATCCTGTTGCTCTATAATTCAAAGAATTTGCTCTACAATATGGAACTTTAATCTATAAATTACTATAAGTCATTTCACTACTTATGAATGTAGTACGAAGTACTTGTGCTGTTTCTTCTTAGAATCACAGTAAAATCAGTACCCTTTATAAAATTGATAATGCCCACACAAGGAACAAGAAATAACACAAAGCTCAAATAGGGCTAATTTTGATTATGAAGGTGAAATGAATCCATTGTAAGAGTTTTTGACAGGTTTTTGCTTTACATGATCATTTACTCTCCAGTCTAAATTATATTTAGTCCTTTTATTCCCCAGCTATCCAGATAAACTTGAGGTTAATTGTTTTCTAATTCTGAGTCCTAAATTGCATGTTTAAAAAAAAAAAACTGATAAATGTATTTCAAATTCAGTCTTTTCAAAGAGGAACCCTTGTTGGTTATATAGAACTACAGAAGGGGTCTAGTAGAAATTTGGGAAACATCCAACCACTACTTGCCCAAAACATACAAACCATGGCAAACTGACTAGAGCATCACCCCTGGAGCAGCCTTCCTTATATTGAACTGTGGCTCTTCCACTTACTAGCTGTGCGAATTTGGAAGTTATTTAATCTTTTTGTTCTTCATTTCTTTCATCTGTAAAATGCACATAATGCAGAATTATACCTACTTCATATGATTGTCTCCAATAGTTCCTGTGAGAATTAAATTACTTAATCATGGAGAGCTCACAGAACAGTACCTGGCATGCAGTAAAATTCAATAATTTGTATTTAATGATGATGATAAGCTTCTCCAGCTCTGGAGCCAGAGTAATCAAAGGTAATGGATGGCAGAAACCTCAGTCCAAATCCTTCCTTCCCTGTGATCGCCAAGCTGATATGGTATGAACACAGGAGTCCTGCTGGTCATTCTTCCTGCCTGAGTGGAGAAATTTGGCTGCAGCAGGAGAGAGTAAGTTAACAGGCAAAGAGAAATAGAGATGAGACCAAGATGAGGGAAAAGAAATTCTGAGGCCCAGTTCTAACCCTGAGGTTCTAGGAAGGGCTCAGATTCTTGACCTTCTTTCTTCGATCTTCCAATAAATTCCTTTTTGTTTTACTTTGTTTTTGCTTAAGTTGGGGTTGTTTTTGTTACTTACAGCTGATAGCCTCTCATTGGAGCATGGGGCTAAGTAATGAAATGGATGAAGTGGGCAGAAAGATCACACACTTATTTAAAGCTTGCCAGACTTCAGTCTAGCTCCAGAGCCCGTTTCCACCAGGCCATTTCCTGAGGATCCTTTGACATTGGCTTCAGGGACAGAAGGGCCGCATTGAATGCCCTCAGGAAAGTAGGAGGAGGAAAAAAAACCACAAAGAAAAACAAATAGGTAGTCTATGGCTCTATGATAAAGAAACATTTTCTGTTTTTGTTTTTGTTTTCCAAGTACGTGGCTTCAGAATTCTGAAAATAATTCCAAGAAAGGGAACTCCAAAATATTTAGAACACAGAACAATCATTTCAATAAAGGTAGACCCACAAGGGGACTATTTTTAGATAGTTACTTAGATATATACATATATAACATCAGCTATTCACTAAGGTCAGTGTAATGAATCTTTTAAAATATTCTAAGAGAAAAATTTGGGGTTCTGTTGACAGTAGCAATCTACTCTTTTAGGACAAAGTTGAAGACTTACTGATGATATTATATATATATATATTTGTACTTAAGAGATTGAGAATCATATAATTCAATGTTATATAGCACCATCTGAGCCTAATGTCTAAAAATGTCTAATTTCTCAATCCATGAACCAAAAAATATGAACTGATAATGAAATGTCTAGAATAAGTAAGTTTATATATTATAAAAATAAAGTATTTAATATCATGGAGCTGAGCTAAATTGCCAGATTTGGTAACATAAGAGAATAGAAACATTTGCAGTTTAATCTACCAACAAGTTGTTTAATATCAGTTGTAATTACGAATGAATTAATACTTTTAATTAATACTTTTAAAAAGACAGCAACAAACAGCAGCAAACATAAAACAAGCAGAGACTTGAAAATTGCTTGTGCATTGTGACTTGCCCTCTCTTGCTGCTCTTGGGAGCCCTGACAACGCTACTCTACGAAAGAGCACAAGCTAGCCTACTGGAGACATATGGCCCAGTCATCCCAACAACCCCAGTGAAGAGTTAGCTACCTTCCTTGTCAAAATAGTTCACCTGAACTTGTGAGTCAAGCTGAGACCAGCAGGAAATCACCCAGTTGAGTCCAGTCCACATTGCTGACTTAACCAGAATCATGAGCTATATAAATCGTGGTTGCTTTAACTATTTTGACTTTCTTGGATATTCCCTTTATGTTTTGATCTACAAGAGTGAATAAAAAGGTATTGATTATGAATGTAAAATTTTACAGAATTGCTTAATAAAGATTATAACTTCCTATTATATCAAATCATGCATGGGTTAAATTATTGTGATTTAAGTCACCTTTTTAGAAAGCACAAGAACATTCTTATTAATTATAAGAATTGTCTATTTAAATTGGCAAGGCAAGTAACATAAATGAAAAATTGTATACCCAAAGATGAGTGAACTGTTTTGCTTTGTTTTGTTTTTTGTTGGAACACAATTATGGGAAGATGGCATCCAATAACATCCCTATTTATTTATTTATTTATTTATTTTTTTGATATTTATGTAAAAACAAAAAAACAAACAAAAACCTTTTCTCCCGCAGCACCAGGAAATATAACAGCAAAAATATTACATTCACATTCAAGCAATAGAAGATCATTATGCATACAAATTAGAACAAAATTAATGCTGCATCATTACCATTATTTGACATGCCTTGATTTGAAAAGAGAAAAATTTAGGTATGATGGTCCACTATTTGAAAAGTATCAATGTAAAGAAAATATGTAATATTCAAACTAAACCTCAGTGACTCAGAACTCCAACACATCTCCAGAGAGAGCTGTGAAATTGGCTATCTGAAGAATTTATCAATGTAATTGAGTGACAAAGGATATTGTTTTAAAATGGGGTAATGACAAGAGAAACATGGGCTGCAAATACGACTGTTGATGTTGCAAAGGGCAATGCTTTTTATCTTTAGTCTCAGTGTCCTTTCTAGAAATTGTGCCTTGATTTTCTACTATACATTTACATGCAAGAGTATTTTAATTTTAAATAGTATTAGACAGACATTCACCGGGGATTTGGTCAAATGTTTTATATCACTGTGAATCGCCAAACTGATACTGTAATTCTAATAATCAAAAATACAGGATTTTCTTTTTATAGTTACTACACACACAACATACACATTTCTAAGTAAATGTTTATTTAGAACATTACTTATTTCCCAATAAGTGGTAGATATGTTTCTAAATAGTATATATGTAGATATATATTTCAAAATAAATATTTCAACAATTATATAAGAGGAATATTCTAGGTGTTAATAATATAAATATTGCTATAAATTGAATTTCTGTCACAGGATCTTATATGTCATTTTTATTTTAAACTAGGGAGGCATTCTACTAAAAAATATATTGGCCTCTAAGCATCAAGGTAGTTGAATGTCAGATAAAAGATCAGGAAAAGAAAATTCCATAGAATGTTGCTAGATTTAAATCTGATTAGAGTTCTATATTTAAAGAATATAAAGTTGTTCTAGTTTGGTATCCTTAGGCATCTAGTTATTCATATTTATTCAAGCAGTCAGTCAAAAACAATTTATTGCATATTTGCTGTATAAATGCTTGACATTTGTGAATACAACAGACACAGTCCTTGACTACATGAAGCTCATACTAGTCTGGTAAGGAATAAAGACAAGGGAGCTGTCAATTTCTATGCTGTGAAGACGACTATGAGAAAAATAGAAAAATATTCAGTTATGAAGGGAGCAATGTCATGGAAGGCTTCCTGAATATATCTTCTTATATCTTACTTTCTCATTTGATATTAAATTATACATACTTTTACAGCAATGAAGAGTTTCAGGTACTTAACAAATGACTATTGATTGATCCAGTAATTATATTTTTATGGGGCCCTAAGAAAAAACTTGGAAAATATAATCACACATACACATCTAAGTTTATTACCATAAAATGTTTCTGTTTGTTATAAAGAGTGGTATATTCCTATACTGGATGAATCCATGGATGTTCTTATGAGAGCAGCTCTAAGAGGACTGCTTCTGAATAAGGTTGGTGCAACATGTGACTTATGTTCTTAATGTATCCAACCCTGTTATGGAGGCCATAATTGACTGGACCAGTAATTGGTATTGAAGTCAAAGGAGATTATTTATGATCATATTGAGTTCTAGCATGGTTCAGAGCGAAAGCCTGCCTATTGGGTACATTGTGAGTGGGAGCAAAAGCAGACAGATCCAATTTGAACCGCTGTGGGTTTTGGTGTAGGGAAGGAGATAGAGGACCTGGAGAAAGTGGATATTTTGAACTCTGGTTTTATCTCCAGTGATGTTGAGCTGTTATCAAATGAGGTTTGCTATACACTCCACCTTTATAAGCACTGGGACTTACAGTCACAGATGATATAGATGGAGAGACAATATCCTCTCCTAACTTATGTTTCTTTGTCCACTCTCAATGACTCCCCTTAGCTCTTCCTTACGTCATTAAAAATCTCAACTAATGTGGGGTGCCTGGGTGGCTCAGTCAGTTAAGCGTCTGCCTTTGGGTCAGGTCATGATCTCAGGGTCCTGGGATTGAGCCCCGCATCGGGCTCCCTGCTCTGCGGGAAGCCTGCTTCTCCCTCTCCCACTCCCCCTGCTTGTGTTCCCTCTCTCACTGTGTCTCTCTCTGTCAAATAAATAAATAAAATCTTAAAAAAAAAAAAATCTCAACTAATGTAATTTTCGTCTTACATGCTTGCCAGTTATTTGCCATAATGAGCTACTTTTCTTCCAAAAACTGCCATTTATTTCTATTTGATAAGAATTTGCTAATAAAGGAAAACTGGAGTAGGAAGAAAGTAAAATTATACTAATCCCTTATAGTATAATGATAAACATTTAACTGGGAATTTACTAAGAAAAATAACAGTACATCTGGAGTACCATAGAGCACATACTAATAAATTTATGATCTTCCAAACTGAATTATTTATCTCTTGAGACTGAGAAAATATCATTGGATGATAAATAGCCCATGGAAGTTTTCACGTATATCTATGGAAAAACTAACATAAAGAAAGAGCCACTATAATATCAAATATTAAAAAACACAGAAGACCCATAAATAGTCTATCAAGTCACATCATATATCACTGAAAACCATTTGGAGACTTGCAGAAACTTCCAAATTGCATTTATTTCATCTAAAATGAATGACTTTTTAAAGCATTCACTTCCTATGTTACTCATATAGCAATACAAATACAATTGCTTAGCTTTCTTCCCTTATCAAGGAACCAATTCTATAGAACAGCTGTCCGAGAATGGGGGACTTCTTGTCTAATGGCCAGATAGGAGGGAAACAAGAATTTCCAATCAACAAAAGCTTTTGGGAACTATTATGTAATCATATATATATATATATATATATATATATATATATATAAATCACACACACATCACACACACACACACACATATATATATATATATAATTTCACAGGAATGAAAGCTGTGTTTATAAGGTCCAAGGTCCAGGTTTGATTGGTATTTAAAATGAAAAAAAAAAGTAGAAAATATGATTTTTCACATATTCTTAATAATGGGGAATGAAATGCAGTTGTAATTACCTGATTCAAGCTTGCACTGGTCACATTTCCAAAATGCTCCCCAACAAAAATAAGCAAGTAATATTTGCCTAAAGCTAAACGTATTTAAAGAATGTCTTTCAAAAGTAATGAAAAAAATCATTAGTATTTGTAAATTGTGTAGGTATAGTTCCTGGTACACTAACAACTGGAAAGATGTCTAAGATTGCCACCTTCAGTGCAATTGCGGGTAATGCATTTTGAAAACAAGATTAACAAAAAGGGGATTAATAGTTGCCCAGTACAGTTATGCCCACTAAAGAACTAATATTACTCTGAATTTTGTGCAAGCAGAGATCAGTATGGCCTTTCAATCCAGATCCTATTATATTCTTCTTCCTTTTTATATCAGTATTCTTTATGCATTCCATAAGAAATGAGCCTCCTGAATAAAATATTTTAATAAAGAAATTCTCAACGTCAACAATATATGAAGAAATGTTTCTTCTCTGGACTACCCTTTCCTGGTAGCCCTTAATTTTTCTTCATCTTCCTACTTCACCTTCTTCCTTCTTTGCCTGGCAATGTTCCTGAAGTTCTCATGCTCATCATCCCCAGAAGTATTTGTATATATATGTAGGTGGGCAGTGAGGGGGGTGTGGGTGGGGGAGATGGTGATGGCTGGAGGCTTGGAGGGGACACACATAGATATTCTCATAGGATACTAAAATGTTAATGCTTGATTAGCCTTAATGTGTTATTTTCCCCTGTATTATTTCAAAAAGGGACAAAATCCTATGATCAAGGCATAGATTTCTAGATGGGTTAATTAACAATTGCTCTCCTAGATCAGAAAGGTCTCCCTTGCTTGTGGATCTCCCCAGTCCAAGGGCCTCCTTACACCTCTGCAACTTTGCAGTGTATTTGGTCATACAGTCATAAGACCAAACACATACACAGGCATCACTTAACGTTAACATTCCAGATCAGGCCAGGTTTCTTAATCTACATTTGGTTCTTTCACCATATTTTTAGAGACTGACAGATTGTAAAGGAAAGCACACTGACCAGTACTTACTGAGAAAGACTGATATAGTTCCTGCTCCCTCTCATGAAATGTTTCTCTTGAGAAGACTACATGTCTCCTCCTGGCTTCAAGACCTTTCAGGCCAAATGTTTTAGGGTGCCCCCCTCAACCTCATGTTCCTTATTAAGAATGCCCTTCTCCAATTAAGGAATTGACTCCATTTACAATAGCACCAAAAACTGTAAGATACTCAGGAATAAACCTAACAAGAGAGGTAAAAGATCTATACTCTAGAAACTACAGAACACTTATTTTTTTTTTTTATTTTATTTATTTATTTGACAGAGCGAGAGAACACAAGTAGGCAGAGCAGCAGGCAGAGAGAGAGGGAGAAGTGGGTTCCCCGCTGAGCAGGGAGCCCGACACGGGGCTCGATCCCAGGACCCTAGAATCATAACCTGAGCGGAAGGCAGACACTTAACCGACTGAGCCACCCAGGCACCCCACCTACAGAACACTTATGAAAGAAATTGAGGAAGACACAAAGAGATGGAAAAACATTCCATGTTCATGGATTGGAAGAATAAATCTTGTTAAAATGTCTATGCTACCCAGAGCAATCTACACTTTCAATGCAATCCCTGTCAAAGTACCATTGACATTTTTCACAGAGCTGGAACAAACAATCCTAAAATTTGTATGGAACCAGAAAAGACCCTGAATCACCAGGGGACTGTTGAAAAAGAAAACCAAAGCTGGGGGCATCACAATGCCTGACTTCAAGCTATATTACAAAGCTGTGATCATCAAGACAGCATGGTATCAGCACAAAAACAAATAGATCAATGGAACAGAATAGAGACCCCAGAAATGGACTGTCAACTCTATGGTCAACTGATCTTCAACAAATCAGGGAAGAATATCCAGTGGAAAAAAGACAGTCTCTCCAATAAATGGTGCTGGGAAAATTGCACAGCCACATGCAGAAGAATGAAGCTGAACCATTCCACACCATACACAAAGTTAACTCAAAATGGATGAAAGGCTTAAATATGAGACAGGAATCCATCAAAATCCTAGAGCAAAACATGGGCAGTAACCTCTTCAATATTGGCCACAGTGACTTCTTTCAAGACATGTTTCTAAAGGCAAGGGAAACAAAAGCAAAAATGAACTTTCGGGACTTTGTCAAGATAAAAAGCTTCTGCACAGCAAAGGAAACAGTCAACAAAACTAAGGGGCAACTCACGGAATGGGAGAAGATATTTGCAAATGACGCTACAGATAAAGGGCTGGTATCCAAGATCTATAAAGAATTTCTCAAACTCAACATCCAAAAAAAACAAATAATCCAGTCAAGAAATGGGAAGAAGATATGCACAGACACTTCTCCAAAGAAGACATACAAATGGCTAAAAGACACATGAAAAAATGTTCAACATCACTAGCCATCAGGGAAATACAAATCAAAACCACAATGAGATACCACCTTACACCAGTTAGAATGGCAAAAATTAACAAGACAGGAAACAACAAGTGTTGACAAGGATCCAGAGAAAGGGGAACCCTCCTACACTGTTGGTGGGAATGCAAGCTGGTGCAGCCACTCTAGAAAACAGTATGGAGGTTCCTTAGGACATTAAAAATAGAGCTATCCTATGACCCAGCAATTGCACCACTAGGTATTTACCCCAGAGATACAGATGTAGTGAGAAGAAGGGGCACGCACACCGCAATGTTCATAGCAGCAATGTCCACAATAGCCAAATTGTGGAAGGAGCTGAGATGCCCTTCAACAGATGAATGGATAAAGAAGATGTGGTTCATATATACAATGGAATATTACTCAGCCATCAGGAAGGATGAATACCCACCATTTGCATCGACATGGAATGAACTGGAGGGGATTATGCTAAGTGAAATAAGTCAAGCAGAGAAAGACAATTACCATATGGTTTCACTCATATGTGGAACATAAGGAATAGCTCGGAGGACCACAGGGGAAGGGAGGGAAAATGAAAGGGAAGAAATCAGAGAGGGAAACAAACCATGAGAGACTCTGGACTCTGGGAACCAAACTGAGGTTTACAGAAGGGAGGGGGGTGGGGGGGGATGAGGTAACCAGGTGATGGGTATCAGGGAGGGGACATGTGGTGATGAACACTGTTATACACAACTAATGAATCACTGAACACTACATCAAAAACTAATGGTGTATTATATGTTGGCTAATTGAACATAATAAAAAAAGATGAATGCCCTTCTCCCTAGTCCCTGTACCATGTATAACAGGATCGAAGGAGGTGCCACAGGGCAATCCCTTCATCTTCATCTTCTGGCTATCTTCTCCCAAATAAGAACTTTTTTCCTCCAGCCCCAGCCCCACTTACTATAGGGTCTGTTTGTAGGATGCGTGCTCTCTTTGCTCCTCATTGCATATAGCAAAACACTGTTTTCTACATAAAAATAATCTCCACTCCTTTGAAGCACAGGCCGTCAGATTATACAGATTTAGAGAGATTCAGTATAGCACCCTGTGTAAAAGGGCAGGTGATCCTGGAGCCGCACTTCCAAGATATGCAAAGTTTCAATTCCCTGTACTTCAATTTCCTCATCAATGAAATGGGGATAATAGCATTTGCCTCAGTTATTATGAGGCTTTAATAAATTAGTCCATATTTAAGACTTAGACTAGTGCCTAGTGCATAGCAAGCGCTCCATTAATGTTGGTAACTATTGTCATCGCCTACTGCTCAAGTGGGATAATCTTACTGTGCAATTTCTGTCCATGCCTTTATTGTACCTGGAATGTTTTTCACCCATGCCCATAAAATACAGTCTCAAATACGATTTTTCCCATGAAATACATTTGTCAGATGTAATTTCTATTTCCAAGTCAACTCCCTAGCTTTATACTCCACCTTAGTTATTATATTATACTTTGCATTAGTTAGCCCCCAATTAAAAGGTGAGCTACTCTTGTCTGGAATAGATTAGTCACTTTTGTGTTTTTGATACAATTCTTACATAAGGGACCTTCAAATAGCCGTCGGATTTAATTACAAATTTTATGACTTATACTGTATCAGTGGACCATATTAGAAGTCTGTAACTTACTGTCCCCACCCAACTGTTTTTAGGAACTCTCCTTTTTAGTTCTTCAAAGCAGAAGTAACACCCCAACTTCCTTATCCATAAATAGACTATACATAATACATGACAACTGTAATCAAGACAGTTCCTGGGCAGGTAATGGCAGAGGAACTTTTATCATATTAACTCTTCTACAGATTGATGAACTTAAAAAGGAAAAAAAAAATCTATTTAAAAGCACTGAAGAGCACACAAAAGCAGGCAGGAACTGGATAGGATTTGATAATTGGAAGATCCCACTGGGTGAGATCCATGCTTATATGACTTTTTCTGAGCCCAGGAAGCTGCACATCACTGGCTGGAAGTATGAGAGGATGGTGTTTAAGGTGGCTAAAAATTAAGGGAAATCCTGGAAAGGAGGGAGACATAGAGGAGGAACCCCCAAACCTGTATATAAGTTGTTGGCTGACATGTAAGTGGGGGAAACTCCAAGAAGCCCAGCAAAAAGAACTGGACATCTAACAGAGCAGGGATCTCTTCTCCTTGCCACAAGTGATCAAAATTTGGGGTTTGAGTCCTGCCAAGTTAAAGGTGTTTGGAAAGCATTCTGGGCTTTCTAAAGACCTACGCTAACAATGAAACCCAAACCTCTACAAGTTCAAGGTGATTGTCTAGTAGTTTAACTGCCTTCCATTACTATGAGTATAAAAGGAAGATTATATACTTATCCAAGCTAGTGATGGGTACTCATTACAGATGCTTACAAATATTATCCAGTTCTATTATTTTAAGACTAATAAAATGTAGGATTGCTGGGTAGTAGGCAAGGAAAAATGGCTAGTAGTACAGAGTGAATGAGCCACTGCCATCCAGTTTAGAATTAGAGAACATGTTAAACAGACCCAATTATTATAAAACATGGATTTATTTACAACAAAAATGAAACCATGATATCTGAACAAACTTTTTAAAAAGGAAAACAAAAGTCTGTCTTTTATTCTTGTAAATACATTTACTTAAAAATCAGTTTTAAATGACATAAACCCACAATATAATTGCAGAAGTCAAATAAACTTTTCCATTTTACAGCACGGTTATCTAAGAAAATATAAAACTTAAAAGCATCTACAACATGTATTTATAGGTTTTTTTTAAAAAGATTAAGCTTTTCCAGTCAAAATTTTAAAAATTCCGAAATAGGTCATGTTTGACTGACAATTTGCTTCCAAACGGGAGTGTCTTTGGAGAAACTAAGTAATAATTTTCAAACAACTATGTTCCTCTATTTGGTAGCTGGAATCATCTAATTAAAACAAAGGTCTTTATTTCAATGTAAATATGGCTAAGACTCCAGTCCTGAGGGGTTTTTTGTTTTTTCCCTCCCTTAAATTCATTAGTACATACATATTTCACTCTGAGACACCATCACCAAAACAGAAATGGAGGATAATATGGCAGATGGAAGATTATCTGCCTCTGGAATAGCCAAAATTAGTGTGGGCCTCATATTCCTGACTTATAAAAACAGGGAGTATAACCACATTCCTTATGCTTTTCTTTCTAAAATGTTATTATTTGAAGGTAGATTTGATTTTGAAGGTAGACTCGATGCCCTTCACCCTTTCCCCCATCAACTGATAGCAGTTAATGTGGATTCTGGAGTCAGCCTGCCTAGGTGTGAATCCCAGCTCAGCCAGTTATTTTGCAATCTTGGGCAAAATATTTAATCTCCCTACATTCAGTTTCTTCATGTGTAGAGTGAAAATATTAAAAACAGTACTGATCCCACAGGGTTGTTATGATTCATAAACAATGTGGGTAAAGCACTTAAAACAGTGGCTAATACAATGATATAGTAGTTTTCAAATATGTCACCATCATCGTTTACTGACTGTGGGAAAAGATCTCGTCTACACCATATGAAATAAAGAATGCCATATGGGAAGATATATCAGGTTAAATCACCTATACGACAGGATTACAAAACACAAAAATGACTGTTTTTTACATTTACCTTAGCTTCATATAATTTAGAAAATATTGTGAATAAACATTATAATAAATAGACATGGATGACTATAAATTACTTTGTAATTCAAAACAAAACTATAAAAAAAAGTTAACACAGATTATTAAGAAAGTTTAATTACCAGACACTCAGAAATGTAGTACAATATCACCACCTAGTGGATACTGCATTTAAAAACATTTTATAGATAGTGCTTGCCCTATTTATCTTGAGGAAAATCCTTTTCAAATAGAAGCACATTCTCTTCACTAATGTAAAGGGGATTTAAAAAAATAGAAAACAAATTTAAACTACATTAGCAGTACTCTTAAACACTATAGCTAAAAATACCTCCTACTAAGTTGTGTATCTCAAATTTATTTCTAAACAAGGTAGCAGTTAAAAGTACAATTTTTGTTCAGAAATTTAAAATATATTAAAGACAGCATGCAATTCACCAGAAATACTTCACCATGACTTACCAATTAATGCAAAAAATATTAGTTGTAACAAATTTAATGAATTTCAAATCACCGGATTGTGAGGCATCTTAAAACATTTTACTCTACTTACTATCTGAATCTCTTCTGAATCATTCCTGATAAACAGAAATCTTGCCAATGAGTGGGGAAACTTACTTTTTTTCTGGATCCATTCCCAGACAGAGACTAACAATTAGAGAATTTTTATCTGTTGAAATCTGTTGGCCCTTGATATAAACTTCAGGGAATAAAGACTAGTCCAATCCTTCTTCCAAATAATTATTCTTCAATTATGAGAGCTTATCAAGTTGTAGGATCCCTACTTCTCCAAGTTAAACATCCTATATATTCTTTTAAAAGCCCTTTCTCTTACAACTATCTGTTTGTGCTCCTTTAAACAGTTGCTAGCATTTTAAAAAATGACTACATACAATAAACAATAGGTCATGAATGTCCTGGCTAATGCAGAGTAAAGACAGATTACCACCTCTCTCTCCATATTTTACTTCTCTTAATGAAAAATTTTCTCACTGAGGCAGTCTCAGTTGAAAACTCACAGGCTTGGGAGTCAAGCCAGTCTATGTTCTTAAGTGACAGCGCGGACTTTGGGCTACTTGCCTGATCTGCCTTAACTTTAGTTTCTCCAGTAGTCAAAGAGAAATCAGTATCTGCTTCATCAAAATATGAGTAGGATCAAATGAGACAATGTTTTATAAATCAGCCAGTATAATGCCTAGAACACTGTAGGTGCTCAATAAATTATAGCAATTATTAGTTATCATTAGTTTTCTTCCCTTACTTCCTCATTTTGTATGTCCCCCCAACCCCAATGGTTCAACTGAACTGAATCATGGTAAAGTTCCAGTCAGTTTGAAAAAAATCAATACAACGCTTAATATTTATCTCCTCGGAAAAATACCGAATCTCTTTTTGTCTGATGGTGATGCACTGGGCTCAAATTTAATTAACATTAAATTCATCAAATGCCCAATTTTTAACAAGCAAAATACAATATCATTGGATTTCTTCACTGTGGCAACACTTCTTACCCTAATTTCCAAATGCTAAAGAATTTAGTGTTAGATTCATGGGTAAGTGTTAAAAAATATATCATCTATCCATTTTTATTATAATTTTCTCAGCTATACAAGTTTTAATATATTGGAAATGTTTGTCATATTGTCCACATTTAAATACATAAAAAAGTACCCTAAATAAAAAATGACAGTTATCCCTAAAGTACTAAAATGCAGCCTAACTAAAATAACAGAAATTATTCATAACTGGTTGAAATCTCTGTTCCCTTAAAAGTTTAATAAGCATCAGAAGTTTTACTGCTATTATATTTTAATGGTTGAAAGTTACTTCTTTTTCTTATTTTAAATAAACAGCAAAAATTTTGAAATCACATCCTATTATAAATAACAACATATAACATATTTACAAGTAGATACATGTGTAAGTTTTAAACACTACAGTAAATAAAAAAATTTAAAACTAGGTCAGAAAATGTAAGCAGAAAAAGTTTAGGATGGCTTTCATTATGAAGCATGTGATTTATTTCCTAAAATTAGCTTATGGTTATATAGTATGTTTTTTCTAAGACGTTCACTTCATTCTATACTAAAAACTTCATTCAGTACACATTTATTTGACATTTACTATATGATATATTTACGAACTTTATGGATATATGGCGGGGGCTGAATTATTTTTGAAATAAGGCTAGACACATGTCAGGCTAGAATAACCAGAGTCAGGACAAATCTGTTCTCATTTGAAATGAGGACAAAAGATTAAATCACTTGCTTTACTGAATCTAAAGCCACAAATACAGAAATCCTAACTTTCATGTTAGGTGCTTTTTCTACAAGCCCATGGTTCCTAAGTCATATTTAAATTTCCATTCAAAAAAGCTTTCTCATTATTTGCATGATACTTCTTTCTTGTTTCCCTTAAGGAAATTCTAATTGCCTCAAAGATAATAAATGCTCTCTAACCTAATCAACGTGAATTATTTTTCATATCAACATTTTACTTAAATGCTTATCTAAAATAAATGTCCACTATTTAGGGAGTATAATAAAAATGAGGATGTCTTTTCTTCTCCTCACTTGTCCTCAGACAATTATCAAAAAAAAAAAAAAAATGTCAAGCACAGTGGCAGTTAAATTCGAACTAGAAATATACTACATTAAGCTATTTACCTATTAGAAATAAACTGCATTAAAGCTACTTATATTAATGTACTTCATGATAGACTAAGCACGTTCCAGAAATAACTTTAAGAAGAGGAGGAAGAGGCCAGACAGCTCACATAATTTAAAAACATAGTTAGATACATTAAAAAAGTTTCTAGGTATATCCATTAAAAGAAAACATTAATAATATGTGAGGAAACACACAGCACACTGCAAGCTTACTAACGTCATCTAAAGGAAATACTTTTTATCTATGGAATTTCATGTAAGGTAGAAAAAGTTCAAAAGGATTTATTACAAGGCTTAAAAATGTATGGACTAAATCTTTTTAGGACATTCTTTAAAATAATTCTACTTAAAGACTTTAACAGTAATTGCAAGGCTCCACAGGCTCTTCAACTTACCGATAATTTTTTTTTAAATAATCTTTTAATCAAGAAATTCAATTACGTTTAATTTTTTTAAAAATTCATGTCAAAAATACATATTTGATAATTCTTAAAAAATATTCAAAAAGCAAATGCAACTTAGGATGTTTCTAAAAGCTACGCTCCACAGCACCTTTTAATTCACAGTATTCTTTTCTGAAATGTTAAGTACTATATTTTATATACTTTATGGAAAATGTGGAAGGTTAATGTTTCCCTCTGGGTGTGGATTTCCTCCAAACAATCTCTTAAAATAGCAGGAATTCAACACTTACAAATGAACTGGAACAGTGATTCCCCCAATCTATGGAGTGGAATGGTTTCCTCACGTTTGCCAGAATGGATTAGAGGGAAAGTTTGTGCGTCTCAGAAATATTCCTAATCACAAAAGCCTTGCATTAATAATAACAGATAAGAAAGTTATTTTGACATCCCGGAACTCAGATCTCCATTATAAAATAATTTCTTTGTGTTTTCTTATCTAATTACCAAAAAACAAAATGAGTAAAAACATCTGTCAACAATCACTGTTACAACTAGAGAGTCAATCTACTTTCTAAGTACTGAACAGAGTACAAGACTGCCCTGTACTTACTACTCAAGACTATACCTGTAATTTTCACCTGCACAATTTTATATTTGCAAATGAAGAATACTTTCCACATCTACCCACTGTTTAAAACCTAGAGAAAGCACAATCTAACACTGAAGACAAAGTTATTTGTTTACAGTTATTTTTAAGTTTACAAATGTAAAGTGAGATTAAAAGATAAATTGTATTCACAGTTCTAAGTTTGCATGTCAAAGTTAACATGTCCAAATAATACTCTTCTGTTAACAGAATGACAACCCAATGAATGTACATTGAACAGTAGACACAGAATCCAAAGACTCACACAAAAAATCCTATCCAATCGGCTGCTCCCTAATCTACAAAATAAGACTAGATCAAGGATTCCTTTCAATTCTAACTATTTTGGATAATGGAATCAAATACCAATTACCCTTTCTTTTGTAATTATGTTATCTCAGAATTACCTTTCAGTAAAGACATAATTTAAAATATCTCAGCAAAGAAATTATTTCCTACAAATTTTATGAGGTTTATCCTAAAATATCCTTTGGTAACTTCAGTGGGTGAAAAGTATCCCACAAAAAAGTTTACTCAGAACCTGTAAATGTGCCCTTATTTGGTAAAAGGGTCTTTGTAGATTTAATTAAAGATCTCGACATGAGACCATCCTGGATTAGGGTAAAACCTAACCCAATGACATCGTCCTTATAAGAGAAAGAAGACCACGTGAAGACAGAGGCAGAGATTGGAGTGCTGCATGTGTAAACCAAGGAACAGCAAGAACTGCAGACAGCCACCAGAAGCTAGATTCTCCCTCAGAACCTCCAGAAGTAACCAGCCCCGCCACCACCTTAATTTTAGACTTCCAGCCTTGAGAGCCATCGGAGACATTTTTTTAAGCTACCAAGTCAGTTGTTATCTGTTACAACAGCCATAAGAAACTATACAGTAATGTATTTCAGAAAGAAAATCCCTTTTAAAAGGTATTATCATCAACACAATTTATCTTTGGCCATCATACATTTCATACTAAGAATTAGTGAAAGGGGGGCGCTTGGCTGGCTCAGTCAATAGACTGTGCCACTCTTAATATTGGGGTCATGAGTATGAGCCTCACATTGGGTACAGAGACTACTTAAATAAATATTTAAAAAAAAGAATTAGTGGGGTGCTTGGGAGGCTCAGGGGGTTAAGCGCCCAATTCTTGATTTCAGTTCAGGTCATGATCTCAGGGTTGCGAGACTGAGCCCTGCATTGAGCTCTGCACTGGGCATGGAGTCTGCTTAAGATTCTCTCTCTCCCTCTCTTTCTGCCCTCCCCTCCCCACGCCCCTCCTCCAGCCGCTCATGTGTGCATTCTTTCTCTCAAAAAAAATAAAATAAAATAAAAATAAAAATTAGTGAAAGGGCTTGATCCTTTTTAGACTTTTAACAAAAATCAACAACTTAATTACAAGATCAACCTAGATGAGCCTCTAATTTATAACATTTATTATCTATGTGAGTCTATTTTGCCTTATGATTAAAATTATATTTACTGAAATGTTTTCTGTAACTTTTCATACAGAAAATGTTTTCTGTAACTTACTGAAACGTACTGTAACTTTTCAATCAAGAATATTACCTGATCATTTGTAAATTTTTTCAAACACTTTGTCTGCTATTGCTTTCTGAAGAAAATTAATAAAAATAAATAAGTTTCAGTACTATAAAGCTCAGTTTTCTCAAACTTGTACCTGTAAAATGTTTTCAAACTTTTTGAGTGGCCAGCAGTACCAAAGAGGTATCATGAAATAACCGTAAACAATTTCATTTTCCATTATTCAGGCTTCGGAGCAAGTCTTAAACACTTCTCAGTTCTTTACCACTTCCTTGGATTTATTATATATGTTTAAAACACATATATCTGATGTTTAAAACACAAAAAATCTGATGTGATCTGTGGATCACCACTGTGCCCAAAAGAAAGTCCATAATTTTTACCTGTTCAGTTGTTCACTGTGGAGATAGTCTAAACAGTCAGTCTATTTTTAGAATTCAAGATATCTCTGATGTTACCACATAAACCTCTGAATGTCCTGACTATTTGGCCACTGAAAAGTCTTGTTCAGGAAGACATAAAAAGTTAGGAAATTAACAACTGCATAGCAACCCAGTTCACAAACAAGCCTAGATATAGGTGGCAGAGGTATGTTAAGCCTATAAATAACATAAGGTAAAATGAAGTAACGAAATTCTAGCAGTTTCTGAGGTACTGTAACAGTAAACAAGCATATGAAAAACATTAAATTCCAAAAAACTGACTTTGATTTCAGTGAATCAGCTATACTCCAACCAGCAAATATATATATTGGAACTAACAAGTATTTCACAATTTCGTATCTTTGAAAAACTCTTTTCCATACATAGAATGTATAATGTCTATTATCTGCGAGCAAGTATTTATGAGCATAAGTGAATTTCCAAACTAAAAACAGAGAGACTAAGGTAATCATAAAAAACTGAATTCTACGTTTCCAAACTAAGAAAAGAAAAGCCCTAATTTTGCTAGGAGACAGTAGGTGAGGAAACGAAAAAAAGAGAGTAAAAGAGAAAAAGTAGAAGAGTTGAGGAAAATGTAGACAGGCTTCATGACTACTTCGATCGCCAATAACAATCCCACCATTAACAACTACAAAAACACAAAACAGAAACATTAGAAGGAGGTAGGGCCAAGTCAAAAGGAAAAGCATACTCAAATTCTTCAAGGACATGGAATAAGCCAAAAGAAACTGAAAAATTTTCCTGAATTCTGAAAATGGTCCTTTAATGGGGGGAAGCCGCTCTTCCTTTTTCTTTTGTAGCTCTGTTTTCCAAGCTTCAGTTAATTTTTGTGCAATGAGGTTTCCTGCGCAGAAGACAGCCCAGATGATATTAGTTTGACGAAACATGAAGCCACAAAATCCAAGCAAAGCTGAAGTTTTATGATTTCCATAAAGACACATCAAATAGGCAAAAAGAGTAAAAAACATGGATCCTGCTTCTGTATAATAAAGGAAGTTAAAAAAATAGAGTGTGGGAAATACCGCTAATGTTAACGTTGACAAGATTCTCTGGACACCTGAGGCAGCCTAAGGGGAAGAGAAAACAATGTAAAATTATTTTCACAATAAAACAAATATGCCATTTCTACTGAGCTAACAAAGAGATTAATTAAAAAAAAACTATCTGAATCTTAAGTAAAATTATTCAATATTAATTTTATTTCTAGTTTTACAGAAACACAATATACAACTGTAAGGATGCTTTCTGATACCTTTTAGTTGTATCAATAGGTTTGGAAGCCATGAAGACAATACGTGTGTATGCCAAAGCTTCTATGTCCTGAAATACTTTGAGTCATTCAGCAAATAGTTAAGGAGTTATTGTGTGGAAGACACTGAACTAAATTCTGTAAGGAACATGTTGATGAACGGGACATAGAGCACATGGTTTCATTTCCCTGAACTTAAGTCTTAGTGCCGCCAATGAGCATTCATTTAGCCATCATCATCAATTTCTTATCAATTTCTTTTAAAGATACCCCTTCAAAAGTCTACTTGAGAGAGAATGTAAATATGTATATAGCATTTATACTACTATACCCAATGATCTTACTGTTTCATGATGAACTTACAGAGTTTTTCCTGAAAATAGTGGGCCCAGTCTAAAGTTAAATATCTTATTTTGGCATTTCTCACAGACTATTTCCCATTTTGAAAGCATTCTTATCTCCTGAAATTTTTATCCTCCACAGTATTTAAATCACCAAATCAGACCATGCCATTCTCTTGGTTAAAATTCAAGGCTAAAGTTCAAATCCTTTCCATCACATATAAGGACATTCATGACTTCACCCCTATCTACTTATCCAGCCTCACAACCTTATACTTTATAATCTTGTGATTCCAAATAGCAATTCTCTCTGCATCTAGTTGCTCAACTCCTTTCTACCTTTGCTTATGTTTTTTCTCCTGTCAGGATTCATTCCCCATCCTACAGTCCTGTCTGTTCATCAAGATTCAGCTCAGGTACCACCTTTTCTGTGAAGTCTTACCCAATGCCACCCATACATCTTCCTGCCAGTCAGGCTGCAAAATAAGTGCTCCTCTACTCCTCCTGTGTCCTCATAGCATCTTTTACCTATCTCCCTCTCACAATTTACACTATTGAAATCATTTAAGTTAAAAATAATTATTATAATTACTATTTATTGAGTCCTTACTATTCTATCGGGCATTGTTCTAAGCACCTTCCATTTATTAAGCTCCTGTAGACCTTACAGTCCTGTGATGCAGATTCTGTATCATTCCCATTTAATGGATGAAGACATGGAGTCACTAAGGGTAACCAGCTAAAAGTAACACAACCTGTAAATGGACAGAATTCAAAGCCAGGCAATCCACCTCAAAATTCCTGAGGTAAATACAGGTATTCCTCTGTCTTCCCTAGTGAAGATAAAAACTTGGTAAGAAAAAAAATGCCTTATTTATTTCTGTGGTCTTAGTGCCTAGCACACATAATAAGCACAATAAACATTTACTGAACTCATCTGATTCACAAATATTTACTTTAGGTTTTACAAATAAATAAGTTATTCAAGTATTTAAATATAAATTTCTTCTAAAATGGGGGTAGGGGGCTTGCTTTTTATCTTAACAAAATATACACACACACTAAGAGTTGAAGATACTTTTCACCCCATCTCATAAAACCAATTTACCAAAATTGTGGACCTGACCAAATATAAATTTGTAATAAATTATTTTGGAAACATACCTTGTGCCTGGGTTGTACCTTGCGGAAAAGCAAATAGAGTAAATAGAAGTTGCCTACACTGAAAAGAAGATTAACAAATCTGAGCATTCCGATGGAGCAGACAACATGTTCCGACCATCCGAAGATCCAACTGGCAGGTTTGACCACTCCAACTGTCAGCAGGTATAAGCCAGGTAATGTAGTAATCATTGGATCCCACTTAAAAAGAAAAGGCCAACAATGAAACAAGAGCAAGATGAAATACTGACAGGACCGACACAAGGAGGTCAAGCTCAAAAACACATTCTGGGAAGTTATTCTGTGACACGCTGGTTAAATAAGTCCTCAGCAGATGAAATGTCTCCTGGAAAGAAGTTTTGCTTGTATTTTGCCTCTGTACCTGTTTTGTGCAGAGGTCTCTGTAACCAGTAGACAACACTAACTTGGTATCAGTTTCCATCTCCAAGACCTACCCTCAGAGACTCTGAAGAGTATTTTGGTGATTAAATTCCAAATGTTCCAGTTTTAAAGTGTGGAAGCATTGGCTGGAACTCTGATGCATCAATTTTGGAGAGAAAGAAGCATTTAAAGAGATCAAACCACATGCTCTATGATAGCTAACATGTACTGAGCCAAGAATTGTGCTAAATCCTCTGTATTTAATCCTGCAAAATGTCCTATAGTAGATCCTGCTATAATTGTCATTCTCAGATGAGTAACCTGAAACTCAAAAAATGTCCAAAGTCAGGTAACTAGTAAATAACAGCACAAAGATTTAAAATCAGGTCTTTAACTACAGACTTTTCTATATTGCTTTCCCAGAAGAGAAAGGATAATACATCTACTTTTTTAACTCTATATTTACATAGCCAATCGTATGTTCAAACATGATGCCACTTCACTGGGTGCCAGTTTATCCAGTTAACAAAAGGTTCTATAAACACCAAGGATGGAATTAATGGAACTTGCCATTTCTTGGTGGCTGAAAATTCCCCCCATTCCCCACGGTACCCCACAGTGAAGCTCTTGACAAGTGAACTAAAGTGAAGTTTTCTGACATTTCCAAGGGGCAGCCCGTTGCCTCTGATCTAGGGATTGGAGAAGAAAACCTGGGAGAGTTATTATCAGCTACTAAGAGGGAAACGTATCGTGTGTCCGGGTTGTACCCTGCGGTAAAGCAAATACATTAATCTCCCATAACATTACTTCCTAGGACATAGATCTGCTTCTATTCATTCATTAAACAAATACTTCACAGATCTCAGGGACAGGAACAAGAGATTACCCAGTTCCTATTTCGAAGCTGGAAGGGTAGATCGGTGGGACCAAAGGGATAAGGGTGGAAGAAAGTAGTGCGGGGGGTGGGCTGGCCCTCTCCGGCCTGTCCTAGGGTGGGGACAGGTTGGGGACCCCACCTGCGAGAGGGAGAAATGGCCCTCACAGTAGCGCTGCGCCTGCGGCAGGTGGAAGATCTCGTCCATGTAGGGCTCTCGCAGCGCCCGGCTGAAGGCGGAGAAGAGGAGACAGGACACCAAAAAGGTGCAGCTGAGGGCAGCCGAAAAGTAGTAACCCTCGAGCTGCGCCATTCCTGCCCCCATAGCCACAGCCCAAGAACCGAGTCCTGGAAAATCTGTTCCGGGTTCTCGAGCCTGCAAAGTCGAGCTGGAAACTCGGGCTCGAAATGGGCGCGCAAGGCGGGACTGGCCGGACAGGACTGAGCATAGCCGGAAAGCAAAGGATGCTGGGAGAGCGCGGACCCTGAGCTTCCGGAAGGATCCGGTCACTGTTTCCGGAGTGACGAGTTTAGGTAACGGACCGGGCTGTTGGCCTGTCAATCACGTTGCGCAGGGCTCACTGGAGTGGTCAGAGCCACCAGGAGGGGCGGTTTTCTGAGTCCACGGGCGCCGGAGATTCGCGGCTTGACTCTTTGAAACGAAAGCTGCAGCTGCTTAGCCCTCAAGTTGCATTTGGCTTTTTTCTTGCTCGTTCCCATCCCTTACCAGGAGATGGCGTCGCTCCCCCACGTTTGCAATCCCCAAGCCCTGAAAATTTGCACATTTCCCCCCAGTTTTTCTCTCATGCGATCTGAATTGAAACCTGTGATTCCAGGCATTTGATTTCATCAGATTTGGAGGGTGGAAGGAGAGCGTTGGTTATGGAAGCTAAGATTAAGACTTTCAGATTAAAACTTGAAGGTCCGAGAGGCCCTTCACTGCTGAATGAACTTCCTAATTAGAGTATTTTTTAGGTTAAAAAAGAACTCTTTCAGAATGTGGATACTCTCAAGGGGATTTAGTTAAATCGGCAATCATAGCGCACCCTGATAACCAGATTGCAGTACTGCATAGGAATTGGGGAAAGCAATTATTTTAGGATTTGGGGTGTTTAGCCTTTTCTGTGCCTGCAAGTTTGATTGTTCTTGTTAATATCTCTATCACAGTATTTTATTTTTATTACTAAATAATAAGCATTGGCAGTTTGTATCACTTATATTTGTAGTCCCACTGTTAGGAGTTAGTTGGACAAGTAGGTAGTCAGGGCCAGGGTCCCCAAGAAGAAAATATGGAGTCCGGACAGCTAAAATAAAACAGCACTGACATCCTGTTTTGCAGTTTGGACAGGATGGCACTAACATTTTGCTTTGCAGCCTTTGCAGAAATGACTTCTGCAAAACATCCTAAAGTAAGACAATTAACCACAAAGCATTTGTCAGTATCACGGCCAAGGGGCAGTTAAGACCTCAGCCCCCAGATGTCAGAAAAAAAAAAAAAAAAGGACCATCAGCGCAGAGATACTAACCTAACAGGTAGACAGATACGTGACCAAAGTCCTGATTGGCACTACTCAGCACACCCTGATTGCTTAAGAAGTTCTGCAAAAGAGCTCATAAAAACCCCTAAACTTCGAAACTCTGAAGGCAGCTCCCTCAGGCCCCCCTCCCTCTTGGGGAGCTTTATATTACTGCTCAATAAACTTTGCTTTGCTGCCCACCACTCTTCCTCTGGTCTACCTCTTCATTCTTTGAAGCAGCGTGACCAAGAACCCAGGCACCAAGGGGACAAAAGTCCTGTTAACACCGCAAATGGCTTTCACATACTAAACACTTAAATTGGTGGACTGTTACAGGTTGTGTAGCCTTCACATATTTCTTGTATTAGTAGTTAGGGGCAGGAGGTGAGAGAAAGTTTTTGAAGACTGCTGAAAATAAATTATATCTTGTAATTTTGCCTTGAGCATAGTTGCAATGTTTCGTAGAAAAATAACCTCTTGGGTAATCTCAGTTAGGTTATTTTTGGTGGGAATGCATCAGAAATGAATCAGGATTTGTTTCGTGTTATAAACCTCAAGGTTCCCAGCTCAGCTTTTTCTCTGGGTCAAAGTTAATTCACACTGTCCCAATTTAGACAAATTAAACTGCATCCTTATTCAGTCTTTGCTATTTCCTCATTAATAAAGGGGGCACAAAATGAATAAGAGGTAGGATGGGAACATATTTAAACCACTGGAATAAAATTATGTCAGGATCCTGCTTTGATGTGATGCTTAGCTTTGTTTTCCCTCTTATCTCCCATTTTATTATTGAGTCCATAGTATACTTCCCTATTTGAAATCATGCCCAGATGATCCAGTCTTCAAAAAGTTGATATGGTCTATGAGTAGTAGCCCCAGATCCCATGACTTACTTAACTGCGACATATATACTATAGGAGTGGAAATATATTTACGTTCTGCCCCTTTATGTTTCTATCCACCAAACTGAAAATACAGGTCTTGTTTTTTAAGATGTCCACATTGCATAGTAATTGTATTAAAATCTGCTGGAGAGCTTTGTGAAAAAGTTAGATTCCAGGGTACCATCTCAAACCACTGAGTAATAATAATTTTCAGATTTGGAAACCATCAGTGCAAAACATGAATGCTAAGAAATACTATTGGTCCAAAAGAGGTCTTCTGAGAATACTCCACTAGTTTGTTGGTGAATTATTTTTACTATCTACAAATGGATGAAGTTTTGTCACTTACCCACTTTGGGATTACCACATCTCCAGTAACCTATAAATGCTTTTCCAAGGTCTGCCACTAAATCAAGACCTAATAAACTAGCTATCTCTGGGGATTTTGATGAAGTAAGTTATATTTTATTAGGCTTATCTTTAAAAACTGGATCACCATTCATATTCACCTTGTATTCTCTGTTCAGAATTTCAACCCCAATTTCCCAAAGATATTTATTTTGTGGAAAAGAGTTATCACCTTGAACATCAATTAAGTTCTCTATTTTGTGCTGTCTACTTGAATTATGATATAAAAAGTTAGGCAAAGGGCACCTGGGTGGCTCAGTCGGTTAAGCACCTGCCTTCGGCTCAGGTCATGATCCCAGAATCCTGGGATCGAGTCCTGAGTGGGGCTCCCTGCTCAGAGGGGAGTCTGCTTCTCCCTCTCCCTCTGCCCCTGCCCCCGCTGGTGCTCTCTTTCTCTCAAATAAATAAAATCTTTTTAAAAAGTTAGGCAAAAAAATGGGGGCAATCTCTGTTGGAGTTTAAGGATAGGTGGTGTGCACAAGAAATAAACATTTGTTGGTTTCAGCCATTCAGATTTCGCATTTATTACTGCCATAAAACTTAGCCCATCCTGATCAATTCTGACATTCCTGATTTGATGACTCACATAGTATTGTGCGTATGAACTCTGCGTGGAGCACTCATTCTCAGTGAGTTTTCCTAACGATTATAATTCTAATAGTTGAGAAATTTGTCTAAGTACCATCTTACTTTGAAGTGATAGTCCAAGTACCATTCTTCTTATTATTAAATGCTTTTCACTTGCTGCTGAACCAAAACACTGACCACCTGATAGTCATAGTCATGAGATGGCTTACTCAGTTCCAGGTGACAGCACTAGCTTCAGCAGGATACTGCACCTTGGGCCAAGATTATAGATGATGACATTCAAAAAGCAGCTCGAGCTTTTTTTAAAATTATTTTATTTAAATTCAATTAATTAACATAGTATCATTAGTTTCAGATGTAGAGTTCAGTTATTCATCAGTTGCATATTATACCCAGTGGTCATTACATCCTCATTACCCCACATGCCCTCCTTAATGCCCATCACCCATTGACCCCATCTCCTTCCCCCTCCCCTCCAGCAACCCTCAGTTTGTTTCCTATAATTAACAGTCTCTTAGGGTTTGTCTCCCTCTCTGATTTCATCTTATTTTATTTTTCCCTCCATTCCCCTATGATCCTTTGTTTCATTTCTTAAATTCTACTTATGAGTGAAACCATATGATAATTGTCTTTCTCTGATTGACTTCTTTTGCTTGGCATAATCCCCTCCAGTTCCATCCATGTCATTGCAAATGGTAAGATTTCATCCTTTTTGATGGCTGAGGAATATTCCATATATATATATATCCCCCATCTTCTTTATTCATATAGATTCATTCATCTGTCTATGGACATCTGGGCTCTTTCCATGTTTGGCTATTGTGGACATTGCTGCTATAAACATTGGGATACAGGTGCCCCTTCCAATCACAACATTTGTATCCTTTGGATAAATACCTAGCAGTGCAATTGCTGTGTCATAGGGTAGTTCTATTTTTAACTTTTTGAGTAACCTCCATACTGTTTTCTAGAGTGGCTGCACCAGCTTGCATTCCCACCAACAGTAGGAGGGTTCTCCTTTCTCCGCATCCTTGCCAAATTTGTTGTTTCCTGACTTGTTAATTTTAGTCTTCTGACTAGTGTGAAGTAGTATCTCATTGTGGTTTTGATTTGTATTTCCCTAATGCCAAGTGATATTGAACATTTTTTCATGTGTTTGTTGGCCATTTGTATGTCTTCTTTGGAGAAATGTCTATTCATGTCTTCTGACCATTTCTTGACTGGATTATTTATTTTTTGGGTGTTGAGTTTGATAAGTTCTTTATAGATATTGGATATTAGCCCTTTATCTTTATAGATCTTGGATATTAACAAATATCTTCTCCCATTCTGTAGGTTGTCTTTTGGTTTTGTCGACTGTTTCCTTTGCTATGCAAAAGCTTTTTATCTTGATGAAGTCCCAGTAGTTCATTTTTGCTTTTGTTTCCCTTGCCTTTGGAGACGTGTCTAGCAAGAAGTTGCTGTGGGCAACTTGAGCATTGAGGCCAATTTCAACATATTGATGAAAAACATAATTGTTTTATTTATTTATTTTTATTTATTTACTTATTTTCTTTTTTTGAGAGAGAGAGAGTACACAAGCAGGGGGAGGGGCAGAGGAAGAGAATCTTAAGCAGACTCCACGCCCAGCATGGAGCCCAATGTGAAGCTCAATCTCAATGACCCTGAGATCATGACCTGAGCTGAAATCAAGAGTCAGATGCTTAATCAATTGAGCCACCTAGGCGCCCCCCAAAATAATTTTCATAATTAACCAATAAATAATTAAAAAGAAAACATTTTGATATAAATGCATTAGCCAGTATTATAGCTCTTTACTGAAAATATCTTGAAGGTATGATGTAGGGTGACCGATCTTCTTGGTGTGTTGAAGACTTTCCAGTTGTAGCCTTGCAAGTTCCAGGAAATCCTCCAGTTCCAGACAAACAGAGATGGTTGGTCAGTTGGAAAGTTATATACAAAGCAAAGCAAAACTTCCTACATATCCTTTATAACAGTGGTTCTTAAAGTGTGGTCTCTGGACCAGCAGCATTAGCATCACCCAGGAACCTATTAAGCAATGCTTGAGACTTACTGAAACAGAAACTCTGGGGGTAGAGCCAAGGAATCTGTGTCTTAAACATTCATTTAAAAATCAATTATTATTTTCTTAAATTCTCAGGTGAACCTGATGCATGTCTAAGTTTGAGAACACTGCAGTCCTCTACATTACCTTTGCTCTTCTGGTCACTTGTGCTGCATTTTCACCTCTCTAGGATCTTTTCTTTGTATTTTTTCATCACTTTTTTTTTTCCTCACAGAGAAGAATTTAGCTTATCCAATTCTTCATCTCCAGGCTGAAAAACACAAAGTTCATTGCCAAAAAATATAGAGATTCCTTCCTCCTCAGCAGGTGGAGAAGAGAATTTTAATACTTACAATTTAATATTTTTCTATCATGTATAGTCATACTCAGACACATCTAATTTTTCTTTTCAAAAATCTCTATGTAAAGAGGAACTGTTCTTTTTGGAAAAATGAGTAGCTAAATAGTCCTATAGTTATTGCTGCCAGTTAAATGAGAAACATTCCAGGGAAAAGAAACTTCACAAAGGCTTTTGCCTTTACACTACACAAAACTTAAGGAAACCATAAAGCAATTATTAAATGGATTGAGCTATTATATTGATGAAATCACAGTACCATTAAATCAGCCGAAGTGAAAAAGTTAAAAGGAAGACATTAACAATTTATAATTTTACATTTTTAATAAACACATATGACCTTACTAATTTAAAAATTTCAGAGTTTGGACTGAGATTTATAATACAGTTGTTATTACTGAAAAGACACTTATCCAAGTTAAGGTGAAATATTGAAGAGGTTTTCTGGGGCGCATGGCTGGCTCGGTTGGTGGAGCGTGTGACTCTTGATCTCAGGGTTGTGTATTCGAGCTCCACGTTAGGTGCGGAGATAGCTTAAAGATAAAATCTTAAAAAAAATAATAAAAATAAAATAAATTGGAGATCCTGGAGCATTTTTTTAAAAATAAATATTGTAGAGGGTTTCAGTTTGCATGTTTCCCTTTTGGTTTTAGAGGCAGAAGTAGAAGAAGATGTGGGAGCACCCTTATGCTGATCATTTGGTGCCCTGCACCAATTGAGTTTGGCAGGCATTGAAAATATCGTTCTTTAATTATTTATATGATATTAGTGTAGTGAGAACAGAGATAACTTGAATTTTCATTAATAAAATGTAAAGGCAGAAACCCTCATTTAGACTTGATTTTCACTGCACAAAGCAGAGATGTTGTGGGAGAGTTCCTGGTCTCTGGTCCCCCTTCTCCTTTTAAGTTTCCTTTTGGTCTTTTTTGTTTTGTATTGCTTTTCTGAATGACACAATAAATCATATTAAAGGAATTACAATGATTTAATACAATAAAATGAAATAGTACATTGTTTATTACTGTCTCAAAGGTTTAGTTTCTGTAACTGCCAGGTTTTGATGACTGATGATGCATCTATGCAAAAATGGTTGAAATATATCTGCGTATTAAAGAAGTGGTTTTTCAAAAACTTATTTCCACTAGAGGGTGCTGACAACTTCAGCAGAATCAGGACCAATTTATTACCTTTTCTAGACTGATTCCAGTAGGGTTTTAGCTGTGTTTATTGATCAGCACTCAAAATCTGCCTAACAGGACTGCCCACCCAGGTTGGCTGCTTGTAGTTTTTAAAGCTCATTATTTTCAGTATGAGTAGTTCATTACCATTATTTTTTTGTATTGAGGTTCTTTAGCATATGTAGTTTGAGAAACATTCTAAGTAAGTGCAAATTTAACTCAAAAAAAAAATTAAAAAGATAAAAAAACCTTTGTGGTATGTCCAGAAGATGTAAAATGGGACTTACTTTTAACCTAGTAACTTAAGAAATATAATGTAATATATATCTAAGCATAATGTTTCCTTTTGTCCAACATCATTTAATACAGTATTCACCACTCAATCTAAAATTTGCCCTCTCTGTTATTTTTGAGAATTCAGTGCTCTGTGAGTGAAAGGTTGTTTATCAAGCTAGCCTAAACAAAGGCGGCTTTTGGGTAAATGGCAGATTTTGTGTTTTCTCTCCTGAACATGGGTACTCCGCAGTTGCAGAGAGAGGCTGGTGACAGTTCGGTTTCTCCCCCTCTGCAGCCTCTTGGTCAGATGGTTCATTGCAGTGAAAGCAAAAGCTGACCAAATTTCTCGGAAAGTGGGCGTGTGCTGGCTCCAACGAGGCAGGACCAGCTATCAAATCTGCTTGTAGGTGGAAAGCGCTCTTTTTCTCTGCCATTGGGTACGTCTCCCGGCCAGCGCCTTTACGCTTGTCCTGCTCCCGAGCAGATGCAGTGATATTCTTACAGTACAATTGACAAACCTTGTCACCAGCTCTGCGGGCAGAATGTTTTTTTTAAGTGGAGAGAAACTGAACTGTTCCTTCTGGACCTCGAATGCCATGGGTCCTATTATCACTGAAATAGCAATGATGCTGTCAGTCAAAAAGCTAAGTTTTATAAAACTTACATTAATTACTGCAATTTAAAATATGCAGATACAGGATCTTTTTAAAAGAAATAACTTGAAGAAATAAAACAAATTGGTTTTATTGAGATAGAACTTATACACAATAAAATGCACTTTTTTTTCTTAATTTTTTTATTGTTATGTTAATCCCCATACATGACATCATTAGTTTTAGATGTAGTGTTCCATGATTCATTGTTTGTGCATAACACCCAGTGCTCCATGCAGAACGTAAAATGCACTTTTTTTGAAGTGAACAATTCTATGCCTAATCCTTCATAGGTACCAATACAAGTCTCCCAGAGAATCTCTTCATGTGCTAATTAGCCAAACTCAAATAGCTGAATCAAAGATAATTAATATGCTAAATAGTTGGTCAAAATATTTCGATTCAACTTAACCAATTCACAAGCATATCATTTCCCAATCTGATGTAAATATAACAGCTTTCCTAAAATATTATATGCTTTCCTTAATGTAGAATATTCAATTATCATAAATGTGTTTGCACTAATTGCCTACACAAGTTTGTAATCAACTTACATTCAATGCCACTGACCTAGGCAAGAAGCCCTGGAAATATAATTTCTGTGGAAGGATATTCTTTTTTCAACCTGTTTCTTCATGATTTCACTATTAATGTCTTTTTTTTTTTTGACACGTCTTCCATAAGTATAAGGCCAAGGTTGACAGACATTTTCTGGCAAGATCCGGATAGTAGCTATTTTCAGTGTTCTGGCCATATGGTCTCTGCTGCAACTACTTAACTCTGCTCCTATAGTGTGAAAACAGCCATAGACAGTCCATAAGCACAAAAGCATGGCTCTATTCCAATAAAAATTTATTTACATAAGCAAGTAACAGGCAGGATTTGACTCACTGATATAGTTTGCCAAGGCCCCCAGTAAACCTAATAGTTTCCAACTTACTTATTAAGATTAAAATGTCAAAACAATTCTGTAATGGGGATATTAGCAATAAATAATCAGGGCAGCATTCAAAAGCCTATATAGCCTATGAGCACCAACAGTATTATTTCAACTAAGATTAACTACTGTTTACAACCTGGGGTAATATAAACACGTATTCTTTCCTCCATCCCAGCCAGAGCTCTATGAATGTGCTACCTTAGGACAGTGAATCTATTGGGAAATAGTTTAAGGCCACCAATAATTCACCAATTAATGAAATCTTCAACTATACTTCTGCATTAGAGAAGAAGCTTATCTAGGTCATTGAATCTCTGAGTATTTCTCACTGAGAAAGAGGGGGCTGTTTTTCTAAAAAACAGAGATTTTGGGACCCCCTCCTGGCTTGTTGGGCTGTAGCAGTGGTTCTCTTACTGAGGATTCCTTGTTGAAAGGCACGTTAACTAGGGTCAGGAAAATAGTGAGCCCTGATCAGCTGGTGCTGTCTGAATCCTATGTTTCAAAAGGTGAAACAGCATGTAAAATGAACTTGCAAGTGAAGCAGGTTCTGCAGATCAGGAAGATGTGCATGAAATTTTTTTAAATACTTGCTAAGTGTTATACAGGAGAAGGTTATATGGAAGATCAGGTTTTCAAAGCTGGTGACATTGGCTTATTTTACAAAGATTTCAGCAAACATACTTATATAACTCAAATGGGATGGATTTTGGTTGACAAAAATGCTATGACCAGAGACTTGCAGGTCAGTATTTGTTAATTCAGTATTTGTGGTGGCTTTGTAGAGCATAACTACCAGGAATAATGAGAATCAACTGTTTATCACTTTAAGCAGAAATATTAAAAGCCACTGCCCAATTAGCTTCTTGTTTTATTCCCTCTGCCATGAGAATGTCAGGACCTAAGTAGGGACTGTTTCTTAGGCCTGAGTTCTGAAATGGGAATGCACAGAGTAGAGTCACAGTAGCCAACCCCCAGCTAGCTACATGCAGTATGAATGAGAAATAAATGTTGCTTGAGGTTGCTGCTGCTTTAAAGCTACCTAATACAGTGTACTTATCATCTTGCCAAAATTATTTATCAGTGAAAAATTATTTATGTAAACACTTGATTAACAAGTAACATGTTCTGTGTCTTACACAGTGTCAAACACACAGTAGCCCTCCATAATTATTGAATGAATGAATAAATGGATGAAATAAATAAAAGAGAACTAGGAGATATCATAGTATATAATATCACCCACATTTGTTTGGGAAGGATAAAAGTAGTTCAAGTGACTGGGGCTCTTTTTTCCTCCCCATTATGCAGGCATCCACACCTTCTTGTGCAATGCAGGCCACGTTCCTAAGACATGATGGAGAAGATTGGAACAAACTGATTTGACTACATTGGACTCGTGGTCATTAGGGCTGCTTTTGAGTCTGGCAGAGTGGATATTGTCTCTATTAGTGACCCCTTAATTGACGGCAACTTCATGGTCTACATGTTCCAGTCTGATTCCACTCATGGCAAGTTCAGTGGGTGGTCAAGGCTGAAACATGGAAGCTTGTCATTAATAGAAAGCTCATCTCCATCTTCCAGGAGCAAGATCCTGCCAAAATCAAATGGGATGATCCTGGTGGTGAATATGCTGTTGAGTCCACTGATGTCTTTACCAACTTGGAGAAGGCTAGGGCTCACTTGAAAGGTGGAAGAAAAAGGGTCATCTCTGCCTCTTCCACTGATACCCCCATGTTTGGAATGGGCATGAACCCTGAGAAGTATGACAACTTCCTCGAGATTGTCAGAAATTTCTTCTGCACTACCAAGTGCTTGGCCTTTTTGGCCAAGGTCATCCATGACAACTTTGACATGGTGGAAGGACTCATGGCCACAGTCCATGCCATCACTGGATGGCCCCTGATGGTCCCTCTGAGAAGCTGTACCTTCAATAAAGTACACTGTACCCAGTCACAGACAAACAAACAAAAACAAACAAAGTCTCTGGGGATTACTTGAGGATATGGGAATAGATTGGGTCCTGGAATCATCATGAAGCCATTTGTCCAACTCTGTGCAATACCATTTGCCCAAGAATCTGGTACTAATTCAGTCTAGAAAATAGTTTGATGAAGCTTGAGTGAGTGATGAATCTTGCGCTTGATGTGCTTCCAGTAAATATTTAATAAATATTTGTTGATCATAATGCCATTTTAAATAACATTTCATGAAAAATGTATCCTGACTTATTAAAATAAGGAAATAAACTAGAACCCAGGGAATACCCCATCAAGATTATAATATATCTTTGATGAGCAGATGAGTGATTTAAAAATTCCATGTTACTAAATCAAGGCCACAGCAACACAAATTTACTTAGTTCATTTATTTTTAAGAATACATTTTAGCTTTGAATATTTATGACAGTTTTAAGTATGCTCACAATGTATTACCTTGTTTGGAAAGTATAATTAAATTTCTGCTTTGGGAGATATTGATATTATTAATGTGTCAGGATAAATCTGAAAGCACGGTGTGAAAATGGGAGCACTAATAGCTTAGTCCAAATCACTGCCTTTCTGTTTGAACAACTTTATTTTTTTTAAAGATTTTATTTATTTATTTGAGAGGGAGAGAGAGAGACAGAGAGTGCACATGGGCGGGGGGAGGGGCAGAGGGAGAATCAGACTCCTCGCTGAGTAAGGAGCCCGATGTGGGGCTCGATCCCAGGACCACGGGCTCATGACCTGAGCCGAAGGTGGATGCTTAACCGACTGAGCCACCCAGGCGCCCCTCTTGGAGCAACTTTAAACATTATGTGTATATGATGAGTCACATATCCAGAAGAGTAAAAGTTGATGTAAAATCCACCTCCTTGGGACAACCACCATTGTCTCCTTTCTCGGTTTTGCAGGCAATACCTGCACTATGTCATTTATTTCACACCTGACATCTGGGAAGAATAGTAAAAAGTAGCATAACGTCTTTTATTTGTGTCTTAAAAGGTTTTCCTAGACACCGTAGTTGTTGCAAGCCCAGAAGACTTTGTCAGCCCAAACTGGACCAATTACTATTACTATAAGGAGAACTTATAACTGTATTTTTATCCCTTTTATGTTCTTTAAGTTTTACACTGACCTGTTAATTAAAACAATTCTAAAACGTTGTAGTATTTGCTTACTAAATCAATGAATTACTGCAAGTATAAAACAGAATCTGAGCTTTAACTATTTATTTTATTGCTAAAGAAAGTCCATTTGTAGAATTTTGTTAAAGGGAAAAAAAACTTCATGTGAATCTTTGAGAGACTTTGATACATAGTCATTCAATAAAACAGGTGATTAATATATTAACTATAGAAGATAAAACTATTTGACAAATTTTTGAGAAAACTAATGCACCTGCAAAAATACTCATAAATCAGGTTCATTTATTCCCAGGATTAGAGAAGCCCTCCCAAAGATGCTCAGGCTTATAATAAAGAACAATAAAATTTAATTAGATATCAAAAAAAGGGGGGGAGGAAGGAGTGAGGGAGGAAGGAGAGCTATTGAGAGAGAGCAGCATGTGAAAAGGTAAAGATGTATAAAAACATGAAAAGTTTGAAGAAATTCATTCAAATTTGATTTTCAGGAGAAAACTATAGAGAAATAAAAACATTTTTAACATAGGCCATTTGAATCCCCGCCATGTGTGTTAATATATCACTTGGTGTGAGGACATCAACATTACTCCAGGTGCCAGGATAAGTGACAGCATACCAGCTCTTTAAGAGTTATTGGTTCTCAAAAGTATTTGGTTTGTTTTTTGTTTCTTGTTTTTTGTTTTTATTTTGTTTTGTTTTGCTTTTCTAGAGAGAGAAAGTGCAAGCAGGGAAGGGCAGAGGAAGAGGGAGAGGGAGAGAGAATCTTAAGCTCAACACGGGGCTCTATCTCTTAACCCTCAGGTCATGACCTCAGCCAAAATCAAGAGTCAGACACTTAACCAACTGAGCCACCCAGGCACCCCAAAAGTATTTGTATTTTCCATGCTTTATTGTCCACAGTCATGCTCACTTTACTGATCTTTCAAGATAAATCAGATCAAACTTTGGCCAAAATTGATGTCGTTAAGAGAAGTATAGCTATTTCTTATATACTTTTCAGAAGTATATAAGTATTTTCTAAGGAAAATGGAATCTTTTAAAAGATGAGGACTGAGATTACCTCTAAGTCAACACTTTATCTGTTTTTGAAAGTAAATCTGTGCTAATGGAAAGCATCATTTTCCAGCATGAATTAAATTATTGTGCTCTATGTTTCCTGCTGGAGAGAGTAGGTTCCTGGCAATATGATGTTACATTTGCATGTTGATAACGCACAGTTTTAGGCTGTTCCTTTCAAATTCAGAGAAATACAAATATATTTTATCAAAGTATTCTTGAGATATATATATATATATAAATAGTCCGTTATATTTTGCGAAGCACATTTATGGAGCTTCCAATAAAATCTGTAATATTTATAAATCAAGCAGCCAAGTAACAAAATATCTTACATTTCATAAAGTAGGATACATGCATCTGGTTCATCATTGATAAGCTTATCTCATTTTCCCAGAAGGACATCAATAATCTATAAGAGTTGTTTCTATTACAGGAAGATTCTTAAATACCAGCATGTTGTATATAATAGGATACAGATGAAATGTTTAGATTCTTGTCAATATAGTCTTAGGAATATTTTGTTTGTTTGTTTTTAAAGCAAATTTACAACAAAAACAACACAGGGATAGTTTTTCAAATTATGTAATAATTTCATGTGTGAAAACAACACAATAACAAAAAAGAGTTAGGGTTCCTTTATAATCAAATACCCTAGTTTAATTAAAGAAGGATTCAAATTTTAAAATATCAATTTGTATATAACTTGCAGAAACAAATTTATTCAGTGAAGCTAGTAGATATGTAAAGACATCAGCATTAAAAACAAACATTCTTGGAACACTTGATGCTTCACTAAATTCTATGAAATTTTTATTGTGACAGTGTCCACTCAGTAAGAATACAAAAGTAATCTTAACCTAAAACTTGATGGCCATTATTCACAGCATACCAATAATTCTAATTTGATTTGCTTTCAAATTTACGTAGTGATTTCTTCCGTAGTCCCCTTTTAGCCATAATATGGGGTGTGATGTCTCAAATAAGGCGGTTTGAAGAAGTTAATGTAATTATGCAAGAGGGTAGACTTTATAACTTCAAGTCTATCATTATTTACAATAAACACGGTGGGAGAATAATGAGTTATGTGAGAAGTATTTACTGAAACTATATTAATGTAATGTTTACTAAAGAAAAGGCATATATATATCCAAATTCCTATTCCAAGGTGTCTACTCCACCACAAAACTTTTTAGTTTTGAGACATAACTTATATACCCAGCTTTATTTTAAAATAGGGAATTCTATCTTTCAATAAGTCTTTATTAAGCACTAAGATTAAGGGAAAAGCAGTTAACGAGATAGGAATGATTCCTTTACTCATGGCCTACCATCTATCATAGTGTCTTTCAATCCCTGATGGTTAGTGGATGTCTACTAAAGATATAGAATTCCTCATAAGAGTTTAAAATTTTTTTATTTTAATATAAAAAGAAATATATAAATGTAAGTATATTCTAAATAAGTGCCATCCAGGACTTTCTATGGTAATGAAAATGTTCGGTCGTATGCTGTTCAACATGGTGGCTACTAGCATGTGTGGCTATTAAGTATTGAAATGGGACTAGTGTGACTGATGAACTGAGACTTTTAGTTTTATTTAAAGTGATTTAAATTAAAATTTAAATATTCATATGTGTCTAGCAACTACTGTACTGGAAAGTGTAGTTTAGATGCTCTTGGAGGTGAAGAGTGCCATTTGAACTAAGCACTTCTGGGTTGGGTTTTTTGTTTGTTTGTTTATAATCAGGCTTAACCATGTGAAGCCCAAATAATATCATTGCCTCCCATCCTACTGATGAAGGTTTCCAAATATTTTAAATATTGAAAGATGGTGGGAGTTTTCAGGCATCACAAACTGGTAAATAAGAATGCTTACTCAAAAAGTCCAACGCATAGTAGCAAGTATGCAATTCAGGTTATAAGTAGTGATTTATGTCCATTAAAATAGCATTAACTCCCAAATTAAATTAGTATCAATAAATTGAAGCATGGACTTTTAAAATTGATTATTTAATTTGTAAACTTATTTTGTGTATGAAGATTTATTTATTTTAGAGAGAGAAAGAACACGTGCATACACACACACACACACACACACACACACACACACACACACGGGGGAGGGGCAGAGGGAGAGAATCTCCAAGCAGACTCCCTGCTGAGCGCAGAGCCAGAAGTGGGACTCATGAGATCATGACCTGAGCGAAACCAAGAGTCGGATACTTAACCGACAGCCACTCCAGGCACCCCTACTTTGTGTATTTGTATAAGAGCTATAAGCCAAAGTGGTTTGCCTAGTTTTATGATTCACCTATTTAAATAACAATGTACTTTAAACAATTTATCAATACCGAAGAGACCATTTTTTTCCTTGAGAAGGTATCATTAATCACTCAAAGTTTAGGAGCACTAAAGAGTAGCAAATTATATGTCAGTCATTATCCAACCAGTTTTATGTATGTATGAAGCTTACAACTTAGGCAATTTATTTGAAATCCAGTAGTTGATGAATGATGGATTCAAGATATAAATACATATTCTTTTTTCTCCAGAATAGCATACTCAGTGTGATTGGTAAAATAATGGCTCCTCCAAGGGTATCCACTTCCTAACCCCTGGAACCTGTGAATACGTTACCTTACATGGAAAAGGGTAACTTGCAAATGTGATTAAGTTAGGGATTTTAAGACAGGAAGATTATCCCAGATTATATGGTATCCTGGATGCAATCACAAGGGTCCTTTTAGATGGAGGGGGAAGGTCAGAGTGAGAGAAGGAAATGTGACACTGGAAACAGAGGTCAGAGTGAAGTGAGAAAGAGACCACAAGCCAAAGAATGCAGGTGGGTACTAGAAACTGGGAAGGTTAAGGAAATAGATTCTTCCCTAAACTCTCTGGGAAGAATGAATTTCTGCTAACACCTTAATTTTAGCCCAGTGAAACCCATCTCAGACTTCTGACATTCAAAACTGTAGGATAATGCATTTTTGTTGTTGTTAAGCAATTAAATTTCTAATAATCTGTTCCAGTGGCATAAGAAAACCAATACAACCAGCTTATTCAAACAATGCCTGCAGATAATAGCATCCTTAGAAGGTTGTTTAGGGTCCATTTTCATGTCCCTCAGCCCAACCCCTTCCTTCCAGCTTAAGTGGCAATAAGGGGGAATCTCATTCAACCACACTTAGGACACTCTCACAGAGAATTTCTGATAAATGCATTCTTCTCCCTATCATTCTATTTCCAGTGGTGTTTCATGGCTAATTAATTATAGATTGGATATATCTTTGAAAGCATTTAGCTTAACCACATCACAATCTGGCTCCACTTAAGTTTTTATCGGAAAACAGAACAGAATTAAATAGACACTTTTGGTCTGGAAAAGAAGCTGGAAAATGTAGGATGTTGCAAAGAGGTTGTACAAATGGCCAACAAAGTGCTTGATATCACTAATCATCTGGGAAAAGCATATCAAGACCACAATGAGATTATCACCTCACACTTGTTAGACTGGTTATTATCAAAAGGAGAAAAGATAACTGTTAGTAAGGATGTGGAGAAAAAGGTGCCCTTGTACATCATTGGGAGAAACGTGACATTTTGCAGCTGCTATGGAAACAGTATTGAATGTCCTTCAAAAAGTTAAAAATGGAACTATCATCTGATCCAGGAATCCCACTTCTGGATATTTATCCAAAGGAAATAAAATTAGGATCTAAGGAGGTATTTCTACTCCCATGTTCATTGCAGCATTATTCACAATAGCCAAGATATGGGAACAACATAAGGGTCCACTGACAGATGAATGGATAAAGAAAATGTCATGTGCATATATACAAGGGACTATTTTGCAGTCTTTATAGAGAAAAATTCCTGACATTTGTGACAACATGAATGAACCTGAAGGACATTATGCTAAGTAAAATGAAGCAGACACAGAAAGACAAATATGCATGATTTCACCTATATGTGGAGTCTAAAAAAATTGAATTCATAACAGTAGAGAGTAGAATGTTGGTGCTATGGGATAAGGGATGGGAAAAATGAAAAGATGTTGGTCAAATGATTCAAAGGTTCAGTTATACAGGATGAATAAATTCTGGAGATCTAATATATATAGAATAGTGACTCCAGTTAACAATAGTGTATTTTATACTTGAAATGTGCTAAAAATAAATTGATCTTAGGGGCTCCTGGGTGGCTCAGTTGGTTAAGTGTCTGACTCTTGATTTTGGCTCAGGTCATGATCTCAGGGTCCTGGGATCAAGCTCAGTGTCAGGCTCTGTGCTCAGCAGGGAGTCTGCTTGAGATTCTCTCCCTCTGCCCCTCCCCTCCTCAAATAAATAAATAAATAAATACATCTTTAAAAAATAAGAATTGATCTTAAATGTTCATAACCCTATGAGGTTATGGATGTGTCAATTAGCTTGATTGTGTTAATCATTTCACATATCATATATATATGTATATATATATATCAAAACATCACACTGTACACCTTAAAATAGACAATAAAAATATTAATACTTGTCATAGGTTGCTGAAGAATTTTAATGTTGATATAGGTATCACAGAAAATGACTTAATTATATATATATAATAGTTGACAAAATAAAATAAAATACCATTTAATACCCCCCCAATAATATTCTGTACATCAAATTTGCTGATTCATGTTTTACTGGGAGAGAGCAGCATCTTTTTCCTACCACATACACTTAGTTCAGTAAATGGTGTAATCGCCCTGCTAGTCTCATGATGGTGCTATTTCCTGTTTTTTCACATTCAAATTTTAATTTCTCTCTAATGTATAGTTTTTAAGAATAGGAAGGAAATCTGGATTTATTCATTATAAATATATATAATCAAAACTATTTTTACTTTATTTAAATGCATTCAAATAACTCTATTTGTAATAGGGAAATAACAAAATCACTTACATGTACAAAAGTCCCAAATTTACAAAGCTGATGAGTTTTTGATCTTTACATAAAACCTGCAAGATTGGCAAAACAGCTAGAGATTACCATTTTACAGCTGAAAAACATTTGCGTCTAGAAATGTCAACATGCTAAAGTCATGCAAATGATAAAGTGGTAAATCTGTGACTTAAGCCCAGTTCTTGGCATTTCCATCACCCAGATTGGTTTTTTGGCTCATTGGTGAGCCAGTTAGTAAAATGCAACAAGTGCTCCTGACACCTAGAAAATTAGAATTGTCCATTTGGAGAAACAGTTGGTTTCATTATAGAACTCTGGGTAGGATATTAGGGAAGGAAACTAGCAGTTGTGTTGGAACTTAGATATGAATTTCAAAAAGTTAGCAACTTGAGAAGTTCACCTTCCTTAGGTTTTATCTCCATCATTGAAAAATTTCTCATATTTGAACATTCTATATAACTTCTAACTGGCTATTCACTTGCATGTTCTGATGTCTTTCCTTGCAATTGCTGATGGATGTATCATCTATGTAATACTTAGTAATAGGTCCGTGGCATTTGAATATTATCAGATTTAGTCTTCATAACAACACTCTGAGTTACATATTATTTTTGGCCTAGAATCTGACACTCAAAGATCGAAAACCCTGCACAAGCTTCTACAAGAAGGTACCGGCCGCCTCACAGTCTTTCTTTCCACCGTAATATTGTCCACCACTAAATTTGAAGTGAGTTATTGACTTTTGATGATAGATCCCTGCAAATCAAGTAAAAGAAGATCCCTCGGAGAGGGCATGTATTGTTTCTTTTCTATAAAATGTTCCCTTCCTAAGTGATAGCTAGTGACTGATGTGAATGATCTCTCCATGTGATAAGAATAACAAGTAATAGAAGAGTGTTTTAAAGAACTGCCAGGGCTCCAGGAAAACCTTTAACCAAAGCCATAACAGTGGACAAAGGAAGGACTGAATGTAACCCCAGTAAAGATGACCACAGAGCCAGCCAATGAACAAGGAAGCGCTTACAAATAAGACAATGGCCCAAGTTAGACCCCCCCTTAAGCACTACTGGCGTAGGGGAACTTTGCCCTGGAGGAGGGTACACATTACAGCATGACTCTCAACATGGCATTGACAGGAGATTGAGGAGCAGTATGGTTGAAACAGGTTTTCGGAGATAGAATCATACTTTGGAAGGCATCTCATTTACTTGATACATTTTGATTCCCAAAAGTAACCTATATGGATTCTTATTTCTGTGCATGGCTTGAAAGTAAAGGTCACAGTCACACAAAGTGTTGTCTGTTTTGTTCTCTGATGGATTCTGATCATACAGAATAGTTTGGGCACGTTGTAGCCTCTAAGTATACGTGTTGAATGAATGGATCAATAACTCACCGTATGTGAGCAGCCTCCAGTACCAGAAACAGGGCAGTGCATTTGTTTAACACGTGAATGTAACATCTACTTTCAGAACAAATCTAGAAAGCTGTAGAAATAATCTAACCTAATTTCCTCATTTGATAAATAAAAATGAGGTCCAGGGGCACCTGGGTGGCTAAGTTAGTTAAGCTTCCAACTCTTGGTTTCCGCTCAGGTCATGATCTCATGGGTTGTGGTATCAAGCCCTGTGTCAGGCTCCGTGCTCAGCAGGGACTCTGTTTGGAGATTCTCTCCCTCTGCCCACGCCCCCCACTCTCTCTCTCTTTTTCTCTCTCTCTCTCAAATAAATGAATAAATCTTAAAAAAAAAATGAGGTCCGGAGAAAGGACATGGTTTAACCAAGGTCACACAGAGGCCAGAAATCTAGGCAAAAATAGAGAAAATAATTCTCAGTTCCCAATTCAGGTTTTGGGTTTTTTGTTTGTTTGTTTGTTTGTTTGTTTTAACCCCTTCCTTTTTATTTATGACATAACTGGACAACATCTATAAATTGGTTAAAGGAGATTTCTAGAAAAGAAGCAGAAGCTAGTGCTTGTATAAACATCAAAAACTCAAGCCAATTTCTGGTTGCATCCCCCTTTTTTCCCCCAAAGCTTTCTCTCAATGATGGCTAGTATGCTTCTGTCTCTACTGCCTCATTTGTGTGTTATATATGGGGATGGCATGAGATTCCATATTTGTGTTTACTCTTCCCTCTTTGTAATGGAGTAGAACAATGTAGATTGTCTTGATTTCTGGAATAAAATTGGGATTTACAGGAGGTAGAACAAACATTTGAAGACTGCGTTTGCACAGTACATGACTTTCCGCTCACCTCTTTGTCTCAGATGTAGTCAGTTACTGTTGAATGGAGCTGTGGGATGAACATATGCCTGCATTGCACCTCGCATGTTTGCCTGATGTTATTTGTAAAAACCTAGGCTCCTGAATGGAGGGTGACCAGGAGAACACTAATGACTATCTCTGCCATGTCACCCACAGTATACATTCAGGTTGATTGCAAAGTTTTAGTAAATCATACAGTTGTGGAACTAGAATAGCATAATTGGTAGGACTGTAGGTTTTGAACTTAAGACAAATCTGGCTTTGAAATAAGCTACCCATGGTGCTTATGGACATGTGAACAAATAACTATATTATGATGTATGGTAAGTATTATAAGAAAGACTCATACATAACAAAACAGGAGACAAATGTTGGCGAGGATATGGAGAAAGGGGAGCCCTCTTACACTGTTGGTGGGAATGCAAACTGATACAGCCACTCTGGAAGACAGTATGGAGGTTCCTCAAAAAGTTGAAAATAGAGCTACCCTATGACCCAGCAATTGCACCACTAGGTATTTACCCCAAAGATACAAATGTAGTGAAAAGAAGGGGCACATGCACACCAGTGTTCATAGCAGCAATGTCTGCAATAGCCAAACTGTGGAAGGAGTCCAGATGTCCTTCAACAGATGAATGGATAAAGAAGATGTGGTTCATATATACAATGGAATATTACTCAGCCATCAGAAAGGATGAATACTCACCATTTGTATCAACATGGATGGAATTGGAGGGTATTATGCTAAGTGAAATAAGTCAAACAGAGAAAGACAATTATCATATGGTTTCACTCATATGTGGAATATAAGGAATAGCATGGAGGACCATAGGGGAAGGGAGGGAAATCTGAAGGGGGGAAAATCAGAGAGGAAGACAAATCATGAGCGACTATGGACCCCAGGAAACAAACTGAGGGTTTCAGAGGGGAGGGAGGTGGAGGATTGGGGTAGGCAGGTGTTGGGTATTAAGGAGGGCACGTGTTGTGATGAGCACTGGGTGTTATATGCAACTAATGAATCACTGAACACTACATCAAACACTAATGATGTGCTGTACAGTGGCTAACCGAACATAATAAAAAAATAAATAAAATCACACACACGTAAAAAAAGAAAGGCTCACACAAAGTATAACATTATGATCAAATATGAAGTGATTAATTCTGAGGAGAAGTAGTTATCAGGAGGAAGTGATATTTGAACTGGACTTTGAAGGATGAATAGGAATTCACTAGGAGAAAATTATGGAGCAAGATATTCCAGGCAGAGAAAATGGGTTGAACAAAAAGGACAGAGGTACAAAATTGCTTGAAACACTCAAGGAACAATGGATGGTTCAATATTGTTAGTATGCACAAAATGAGTTCTGATATGTCAACCAAGTTAGACTGCAAAGAGCCTTGTAATGGACTAAAAATACTGGTTTTCATTTTGTCATTTTCAGATAATTCAATTTTAGTGAGTATTATGCCTTTCAATACAAAACATGCTACACAGAGGCTCATGCATTGTTATAAATGTAGACTTTGTGACTATATATATATATATGCATGCAAATGAATATGCAGATAAAGATTTAGTGTCTTACACAGCCTTAAGATCTTGGTAAATATTTTTTTGAGTAGCTGAAAGGACAGGAAATACATCTAGAAGACACTCTGGCTACTAGGTTAGCTCATGGCTTTTCTCCCAGGTCCTGTACCTGCCAGTAGTCTTTTGATTTTCCAGGAAGCTTTCTGGAAAGTCTTAACAAAGATATTTGGCATGTGTACCTATGCTTTAAAAAAAAATAGCAGGGCCTAGAATGTATTCATCTCTATAGTGACCTTTGTTTGACTGGGGCACAAACATTGGGGCTAATCTGTTTCACTGAAAATGAGGAGCTCAGAATGCCATTAGAAGAAAGAGCTCAGCCTCAGGCCACTCTGAGTACAGACGAAATGCCATCCAAGTACAACATGTTTCCTTGGGATCAGAATGTGTTAGACCTTGGGCAAAAATAGCCAACCCATCTGCTCTGGGGAGGCCTGAACCAGAAAATCGGAGAAACAGTATGTCAGACTTAAACCCAGGTCAGTGGATGGAAATCATTCCTGAAGCAAAGTGATATCCTATGCCTACAGCTCAGACTCAGTAGACAGGAATTGTTTTGTTTTGTTTTTTTAAAGATTGTATTTATTTATTTTAGAAGAGACAGTGAGTGCGAGCAAGCAGGGGCAGGGGCAGAGGGAGTGAGAGAATCTCAAGCATACCCCCTGCTGAGCACAGAGCCCACCATGGGGCTCGATCTCAGGACCCCAAGATCGTGACCTGAGTCAAAGTCAAGAGTCAGTTGCGTAACTGACTGAGCTACCCAGGCGCCCTGTTTTTTATATAGATAAAACATTGTAAGTGTTTTCTGTGCCAGATAGAAGCAGAAAACGGAAAGAATTCATCCATGTTTTAGGAAAAGCTCATCTTGGGCCACTGCAAAATAGACAATGTAGTTACTTTGTAACACACTGTGTGCATTATTAATTGCATGAAAAGTGAATATGTGGGCATGTAACAATGTTCATGAAGTGATAGGGATGACTGTGAGGATGTTTGCCTTTGGTGTTCCTTGCCCAGCCTCCTGCTCCAAAGGGGCCTTGCCGTCCTATCACCTTGTTCCCTCAAATCAAAGTGTGCATACCTCATTAATGGCCACTCTCATCCTTAGTGCCTGAATGGGTAAGCGATTCACCTCCAAACATGACATACTACGTCATCAGCTGCAGACGAGCTCTGGTACAGGATGTTCACAGAGGAATAATGGGAATTTCGAACACCATGCCACATCCAGCAGGAAGTGTGTTGTAACAGACCAGAATCCTGCTACGCAAATTGCGCTTTGTGGACCAGCACCAATAACATCGTTTGGGAACTCATAGAAAAGCCCCATCTCAGCCCCATCACAGATCACTAAAGGTGATTCATAAGCATATAAAAATTTGCAAAGTACTCCTTTAGACTTTATGCATTTAGAGTCCCTGGCCCATAGTAGGCACTTGATATGTGTTTATTTTTTGTCCTGACAGGTTTTGAAGACCTAAGCTTTTGAAATCCTAGTATCAGTTCTAGGGCTGAAGACATTAGCTGCTTTCTAATTAGGAAGAAAGGAAAAAGAAAAAAAAGAAAGACAGAAAAGAACTAACGCTTAGGAAGCCTCCATTTGTGGCAATGTGGAAACTAAAAGTTTTTGTAAGAAATCTTACAAGTGAGGGTGCCTGGGTGGCTCAATTGGTTAAGCTATCAACTCTTGGTTTTGGCTTGGGTCATGGTCTCAGGGTCGTGAGATGGAGCAGTGCATCAGGCTCTGTGCTGGGCGTGGGGCCTGCTTAAGATTCTCTCTCCCTCTCCCTCTGCACTCCCGAACCATGCTCTCTCTCTCTAAAAATAAAAAAGAAAGAAAGAAAAAGAAAGAAAGAAAGAAAGAAAGAAAGAAAGAAAGAAAGAAAGAAAGAAAGAAAAGAAAAGAAAAGAAAAGAAAAGAAAAGAAAAGAAAAGAAAAGAAAAGAAAAGAAATCTTACAAGTGATACGAATGATTCTGTTGCATCTGTTTAGTGCCCTATATTCCAGAAGGTAACAGGCCATTTACCCAAAAGCTATAAACTACACTTAATGTTCCTGGAAAAGCCTGGACAAGGCACAAAAGCATAACATAGCATGTTGTGTTTAGAACACTAGTGAGATGCAGTAAACCTCATGGGGAGAAGAAAATCAAGGCTAAGAAAAACGAAGGGACAGGACCATGAAAGGATGACTACACTATGTAGGATGTCTGGAATTTGGAGGATCCTGGTGGCAGGGCGTGTGCTTCAGGGGGTCAGGTGTCTTTTTGGAAACTATTCTGATAGTACTGTGGAGTATTATAGGAAGGTGAAACTAGAAACCAGGTCAGTTTGCAACATATTTTAATATTCAAGGTGAAATGTAGTTAATTACATCTGAGTTCTGGTAAAGTAATTACAATAGAAGGAAAGAGATGTTTAAAAAATTTTTTTTAAAAATTAAAAATAAAATAAGAGTGAGTAGAAAGTTATTAGTGACCATGGATACATGGTGTGGGGGAAAGAAGACTCCCAGGTTTCAGCCTTACATAAAAGAATGTTGCCATTTATTAAAATAAGGTCTAAGAGAGAAGAAAGTAGTTTCAGCTTTACACAATTTGGGTTCAGCATACCTATGGCAAATCCATATAGGACAATCTAGTGGATAATTGAATGCATAAGTCCAGGTGCAATATAAAGATGCAGCTGATTATGTGGTATATGCTATAGGGTAAGTGACCTAAATCAATCCTTGGTCTTTCCTCTAAATTATCCGGCCGCTTCTTTATTCTGGCAGCATTTCATTACCTTCTCCAATGTTCTGCTTGCCAGGAGGATGTCAGAACATGTAAAGGCCCTGAGAGATAGGATAAATAACTCCGCTATTTCTTAGGTATTTGATTTTGGAATGATGATTTCAATTTTGAGGTCCAGGGTCTTCATCTTCAAAGGGCATTATGAGGATCAAATATAAATAAAGGGGCTCCTGGGTGGCTCAGTCTTTAAGTGTCTGCCTTCAGCTCAGGTCATGATCCCAGGGTCCTGGGATCGAGCCCCGCATCAGGCTCCCTGACTGGGGGGAAGCCTGCTTCTCCCTCTCCCACTCCCCCTGCTTGTGTTCCTGCTCTCACTATCTCTCTGTCAAATAAATAAATTAAAAATAAAATAAATAAATAAATACAGATCTTCTTTGACTTATGATGGGGTTTCATCCTGATAAACCTAACAAAAACCGAAAATATCGTTAGTTGAAAATGTATGTAATACACCTAACCTATGGAATATCACAGCTTAGCCTTGCCTACCTGAAACGTGCTCAGAACACTTACATTAGCCTAGAGTTGGGGAAAATCATCTCACACAAAGCCTATTTTATAATAAGGTGTTAAATATCTCATGTAATTTATTGAACACTATACTGAAAGTGAAAAACAGAATGTTTGTATGGGTGCAGAATGGTTGTAAATGTATCAGTTTCTACTCTTTGGGTCCTGTGGCTGCCTGTCAGCGGTGGCCGCTGCCCAGCACCACGAGAGAATATCATACGGCATATTGACAGCCCGAGAAAAAGATCCAAAATCAAAATGCAAAGTACGGTTTCTACTAAATGGAAATCACTTTCACACCATCATAAAGTCAAAAGTCATAAACTGAGCCATCATAAGGAGGGGGCCATCTATATGTGGGATAGAGTGTATAGAATAGTGTCTGAAAGTAACCGGTGCTCAAAAAAGCTGGTTTTCCTATACCACCCTTTTTCCCCCCATTAGTTGAGGTGAGTTAAGTAGCCTGTCAGGAAATGGTCACTGATCTGCTGCCTGATTACTCTCAGAAGAGCACTGAGTGAATTCTCTCTCCCAAACACATAGTGTATCCTGACACCTCAAAGAATATCTTTTTCAAGGAGGAATAATTTAGGTGGAATCCTAATGTACTAGAGAATAATACTCCATTTTATAACATTGGAGCCAGAGGTCTTTTCTGATTTCAGTTGTGCCCCCAACTAACTGAGTACTCTCAAACATCCCCCTTGGCTCTCAATTTCTTTTCTGAAAAAAAAAAAAAAAATGGCTGTGGAATGACTCCCCATCGTTTGTCCATCTGAAATAATATGAGTAAAATGACATTCAGTTCCTGGTGTGTAATATAAAATGATAAACTTCAAACAATATCCATCTGATGAAACCTTTTGCTGTCCAGGTTCTAGAAGCTGTTGAGTCCCACATATCATTGACATGTTTTGCAATCGCGAGAACTAATTAGTGGATGAGATGTCTGAAAGAGTTTATTTGCCCAGGCTCGTAGTGGTGCTTTCTCAAGGGAAGCTTGATTGGTTTGAGCCTTGGATGATGAACAGACTTATTTCCTGCTGTGTTCTTCGGCATGGTCTGTTTCCTGTTCCAAATCCTACACACTAGATTGGTGGATCTCAAAGTCTAGCATCTGGGCTAGCAGTATCATGAAATTACCAGGGAATTTTTTAGATGAAAACTCTCAGGTACCAACTTAGAATTACTGAATCAGAGTAATTGCTGTCAAGTCCAGGAATCTGTGTTTTAAGAAGCCCTCCAGGTGAATATAATGCATGCTGAAGTTTGAAAACATTTACTTTGAATCTTCTTGGTCACATCCACCAGTGGCAGCATCGCTTGGAGCTTGTTCGAAATCTCAGGCCCACCCCAGACATGGTGAATCAGATCTGTAGTTTAAAAAGAGACCCCAGTGATTCATATGCACATTAAGGTAAAAAGATGCATGGGCCCAGAAAGAAGCATCATTACATGTAGACAATCAGGTTATTATACAATAGTATAATAAGAGGGATTCTAAATGCTTACAGCTGTACTCTATTTAAATATTCTAAGATTATCCTCATACTGACCATACCAACTTACAGTTCCTACTCAAGCACTTTTTATTTTTTTAAGTTTTTATTTAAAGTACAGTTACGGTAATTTTATATTACAGTGTAATATTAGTTTCAGGTGTACAATTCAGTGGTTCAGTTACAACACTGGGTGATCATCACAAGTGTGCTCCTTCATCTCCCTCACCTATTTAACCCATTCCCCCACGCACCTCCCCTCTGGTAACCATCAGTTTGTTCTCTATAGTTTTTAAAGGTGAGCCTTAGAAAATTCACTAAGATGGACTTGGAAGGACATTGCTGGCATTCTGGTCTTACACAATATAAGTCTGACCAATCATTAACCTTTACTAATAGAAATAGAGATAGTTATTTCAGTCTCATTGCTATGTATACTCAACTGTATACTGTATACTGTTGAAGTTGCTTCTCCCTACAAATACCATAAGTGAAACCTGTTGATCATACAAAGCTTTTTTCTAATTAACTTGTTAAGAGTTACTGTGTCATTGTTTGTCAAGGAAGAAGAGTGTTTTTTAATCATTGAAACATTTTATATTAAGAATTCTACTTATAACTGGGTGTTATATGCAAACACATCATGGAACACTACATCAAAAACTAATGATGTAATATATGGTGATTAACATAACATAATAAAATAAAATTAAAAAAAGAATTCTACTTATGTATGAATATCATAGGAAAGATGACTTTCTCTTTTTGATTTGTCAGATTTTTCTTCCTTTTATCCTAAATTTGGTAAACAAAATATTTCTTATTATGGCTATGAGTTAATTAGAATTTGAGACTGTCAACAAATACATTTATTTCTTTATGCGTGATTGTTTTATCATCTGCATTTGATAATTTCAGTATCTGAAGTCTTTTTGGTTCTACTTGTCTTTCAGTTTTCTTCTGGTTTTAACTTAAAAACTCAAGTTTTCTGTGTTCTCCATTATTTTTGAATATACATTAAATATTGCATGTGAAAAAATGCAAGAGTGATTTGAAGTATATTATGAAGGTAGTTTCTTTCAGAGAACATATCCTTTGCTTCTGTCAGGTACCAGAGAGCATTACCAGTCTGCAACTACTTAAACCAAGTTTAAATTTGAGATTCCTTGATCCAAGAAAGTCAAATGTGTGCCCAAATTCCATGTAACAGCTCTCTCGCTTCTAGTTTTCCTTAATCTTGAGGGTACAGCATTTTGGAAGCCTCAGTTCATTGTGGAGATGGTCTGTTAAACTGGTTCTGAATTCTAACCAGGAAAACATATGTCCATGTTTCTTTATTTTAATATATGAATGTTCTTTCTTACTCAGAATGACCTCCCTCTACCAGCTGCATGAGATATGAATTGATGATTGTAACTCTAAAGTAAAATAGGCTTTATTGAAGCAATGGCAGAAAGGAGTTATAGCTATGGAAAGAATACAGCTCTGGAATTTAGAAATGTAAGTTGTAGTCTTAACTGTCACTAACTTGATGTGATCTGGACAAAGTATTTAATCCCCTAGGTCTTAGTTTCCCTTTTTTTATAGCTTGAAGTGGCTTGCTGAACTATTAGTAAACATTCTTGGAATAATAATGATACACAAACTTTATTGATATAATATGTGAAAAAACTCTGCAAAGTGCCATACAAGGATTATGTGTATTACATCATTTTAACCCTTTAAGAACCAGTAGAGTAAGCAGTCTTATTATTATTCATGTTTTACCAACGAGGAAACGAAAACTCAGAGATTATGTAATTTTCCAAATGTCATATAGTTAATATATGCCAGAGTGGGGTTTCAAATAAACTGTTTGACTCTGAAACCTTTGTATTTCACTCTCTTATACTCTTAGCAGGGTTAAAGGCCACCTCATTTTGGTGACCCAAAAGGGTGACCAAATAATACTGCTCACTATAATATCTCCTGAAAATAAAATGGTATTTATAGTAAAATGCTAATTATATGAGCAATGCAGAGGTATTCAGGAAATTCGTCAGTTTTCCTTTTCTTCCCAGTTTCTGTGAGTCATTGCTCTTCAAGTGAAATATAATGCCCTCAGGTGAAAAGCTAACTTTGTTAGAAAAACACCATCAGCCATGAGAAATTGTGACAATAAGGTCTCTCCTGTCAAGTAGTGCTTTTGAATTAGATACACAAGGCCTGGCCACTGTTGAGTACAAGGGAGTCCAGCTGCCTCCCTTCTTGCCCTAGACATGTAGCTCTGCATACTCACTGTTACTCACTGAAAGCCAATTAGTATTTGCAACCTGAAGCATCCTCTTCGGGAACGAATTGCAAACTGGATAATTGGCCAAAAGAACTCAATGTCATTCATAAATTTCATGCTGCTTGGTGTGACTAAGGAAGCTAAATGAATAACTGTAATTAACAACAAATTATTTTTTCCTAACCCATATCTTAAGCTTAAAAGTCCAAGAGCCTCTAAGAAATTAATACATTAACATTCTTTCTTGCCAATCTTCCTTCTCTTGGAAGCTGTGTGATATACAAAGAATGTACATACATTTCCTGGTGAAAGACAATCTGCACCCATGGGTGAGGGAAATGAAGAATTAAATAAAAAAAGAAGTCATTCTTCAAGGTAGAGGCAGAGAGTGACTAACAACAGAAAAGCCAAAAGTGGATAGTGATTCATTACCAAAAACATCAGTAGGGTCGTGAATAATGACTGACTGCGTTTGAAAGTAAAGTCTTTAAGATCATTATTTGGGCCTAAAAACCAAGATTTTAGAATCTTTTATGACTCAAGATTGGTGGCTCAGTTGGTAATAAAATACACCATGAGGTCCTTTGTCAAGATGAAGCAAAATGGAGTGACCAGAGATAGGAAATGAGTTATCAATTGGAAAAGCACAGTAAGGAGTGCCTGGGTGGCTCAGCTGGTTAAGTGTCCAACTCTTGGTTTCAGCTCAGGTCTTGATCTCAAGGTGGTGGGTTCAAGTCCCATGTTGGGCTCTATGCTGCGCTTGGAGCCCACTTAAAAAAAAAAAAGAGGGAGAGAGAGAGAAAAGTAATACCAAAGTATATTCAACTCTGTGCTTCTTTAAAACTAAGCACCAGTTAAAAACCACCAGCTGTTCCTCAAAGACACATCTTGCTAATTTAAATGATCTTAGATCTTGTTGCTCAAATACAGTAATGATTAATTCTTCCCTGGTTTTTGAGGTGCTCCTTATAGTCTTCATATCCTGAGAGAGCTTGGTGATTATCAGGGAGGGCAGTATAACTGTTATCTCTTGCATTGTTGAAGTTTGTCATATTTTATCTCCAAGAAAACAATCTGTTGGTTTCTTGTAGTTTTCAAAAGGAGTAAATCTATGCAATTATGCAGAATTCAATGTAACTGGAAGGTCTTTTGGTCCTCCTCTCCCCCCACATTTACCTCAGGCTTATTAATACAGTACCATACTCAAAAAGTTCTGGGAAAAATGGCTGTAGGAAGTCTGAATAGTTACATCTTTTTGTTCCATTTTGGAATTGTTACTGTTGTTGCCTATGTTTTGTGTATAAAGTTTTCATGGTGTTCAGCTGCTAATAGTTACTTCCACAGCAGCTCATGAATTTTTAAATGTGATGGGGATGATTTCCTGATTTTTTAGGACTCTGCCAAAAGTCCTTAGTGACTAAGTTAATCAGATGATAGGAGATCTGATCAGATGCTTGGGAGGGTCAATTACCAAACATAGCCTACTTGTACGTTGCAAAGCATTGACTCATGGGTAAAAAGACATAAAAATATATCCACAATTGGCCTTGTGGCTATATACATCACAAAGAATGATTTAAAATATTAGATAAATTATGAGATAAAAATCCCATGGATAGATATACTAGATTATAAACATTTATTTTTCTGCCAATCTACTTGTCATATAGGCAAAGAACTTTGTCCATTGAAAGTGAATGATTTGCCTGAGCAATGCATGGACAGATTATTATACTCTATCTTCTGTTTCCTTGCAAATATTAGGGCTATATATAACATCTTAAATATTATATTTTATCTAGATATTTGTAAATATTTTTAAAAAGTCATCCTTTTCCTATATCCTTCATTTAACAATTTGACCTATCTTTCCCAAAGTTTCTTCTTAACACAGTAAGATCTATGCCTTGGAAGATAGTGGAATTCACATTGTTTCGTGAAACAATGTGACCACAGCAGAAGATTGTGTGACCACAGCAGAAGATATGATTGTGACCACAGCAGAAGATTGTATAATGAGATAATGTTGTGTAGGATAGTGTGAAAAGGGCCAGACGGAGGAAAGGGGAATGAAGCACAAGATGAGGGAGAGACCATCACCTCTTGAAGAAAAACTGAACTTTTCCCAGACTCACATTATGGATGAACACTGGCGTGGAGAAGCACTCCAAGAGAGACTGCGTCACCGTGAAGATCGACTCAAGGCCCAGCTTCGACACTGTATGTCCAAGCAAGCAGAAGTGCTAATTAAGGGGAAGCGGCAGACAGAGGGCACGTCACACAGCTTGAGAAGACAAGTGGATGGTTCAGGGGAACTGGTCACCAGCACTTCTGGAGACTCCACATCGTCACCCGGTCTGTCTCTGTAGACAGAGTTTTCCGTGGCCGAGGATGCTCAGCTTGGACCAAGCCAGAGCTCCTTCCAAGTTCTACAGTGTCTGTCACCATTACTAGACAGTTACCGACACTCACGCCATCCCCAACTCCTGCTCGCGGGGAAAAGAACTGCTCGGCCGGATGAGGAAATCTCTGAGGAAACCCCTTCTCTACCACCTCACTGCAGAACTGGAGGCCGCTTGGTTTCGCTCCAGATGCGGTCAACTCCGACGCTGCACCTCGGCTGCAGCTCGGCTCACTGTGCTGTGAATGCCAGGGTTTCTGTAAATCACATGTACATAGGGGAAGAGTTGTATGCAGTGTAAACCTGGATGGCTGGAGGGTTTGTTTTTTTACTTTTGAAATGTGTTGCCGTAAAACCATTGATTGGAATTGCAAATTTGAGGCTATAAATTGGTAAAATCTATAGCTACAAAGAAAAAAATGTACTCAAGCCCTTCTTCATTTATAGTGTCAAATTTTATTTTTGGATTTTATTTAAAATCTCTATTTTCATATGAAAATAAAAGATAAAATAGTCTGTCAAAAAAAAAAAAAAAACAAGATCAGTGTGGGAACAGCATAGTACAATTCTCAACGATATCATACCCATGAATGTCTTTATTATTAAATTAATAATTTGTTTTGATACTAAATCTATTCAAGAATTCTCAAAATGTTCAGATTTAAGTACTATGATACTTTCCTTAATTGATGCTGAGATATGAGAAATTTAAAATCCTTTTGTTATTTCTACATTTTTTTTTCCTCTGAGATTCTGAGAGTCTAAGAAAGGTCAGCCCAGGAAATTGTTAATAAAGCACTTGAAGTTGACAAGCCAGTGTGATCAGTGCTCTTGGAAATAGCTGGTTAATTTGCATCTCAGTAGGTTTCAGAAGGTCTAAGTGATTTCTTTGCAATAGAGTGGTTGGGATCTATTATAACCTGGTCAATTCAAGTTTGAAGATAGGCATAGAAACCTTTGCTTTCAATTCAATTTAACTTGACCTTTCTCGGTATAAACAAGAGGGATTATTTTCAAAAAAGTTTTTTACAGAGAGAAATAAGTCTAATGGAGGCATTTTCTAAAATCAGAATACATTTAAATCAGTGAAGCTACATTGAAATAACAATTACAAAACAGATATTGACTTATTTCTGTGCTTCATTATCAAACTTTATTTTCAATCTAGTTTCACCAGGACATCTCTGAAACTAGAATTTTCCTTCCTTCCTTCCTTCCTCCCTCCCTCCCTCCTTTCTTTTTCTTTCTTTCTTTCTTTCTTTTCTTTCTTTCTTTCTTTCTTTCTTTCTTTCTTTCTTTCTTTCTTTCTTTCTTTCTTTCTCTTTCTTTCTTTCTTTCTTTCTTTCTTTCTTTCTTTCTTTCTTTCTTTTTTCTTTCTTTCTCTCTCTCTCTCTCTCTCTCTCTCTCTTTCTTTCTTTCTTTCTTTCACAGCTTTATGGAATATAATTGAATATAATATGCTGCATATATATGAAAAGTACAATTTGACAAGTTTTGACATGTGTCTTATGACTCATGAAACCATGACCACAATCAAGATAATAAACATATCCATCATCTTCCAAATGTTTCCTCATGTCCCTTTAAAATACCTCCCTTCTCCCCACCTGCTCTTTCTCACATTTCCAGGCTACTATTATTCTGCTTTCTGTCACTATAGCTTGGTTTGCATTCTCTTTAATTTTATGTAAATGGAGTCATACAATATGTACTCTTGTGTGGCTTCTTTTACTCAGTGTGATTATTTTAAGATCCATCCTTTTTTTTTAATCAATGGTTCACTCCTTTCTTATTGCTGAGTAGTATTCCAGTGAATTGGTGTGCTTTTTTTTGTTATCATTCACCTCTTGACATATTAGTTATACTTTATTTTATTTTAATTTTAATAAAGCTGCTAGGAACATTTGTGTACAAGTCTTTCTGCAGACATATGTTTTCATTTTGTGGGAAGAGGTGGTAAATATCTAGGAGTAGGATGTCTGGATCATATGTTCAGTGTATATTTGACATTTTAAGAAATTGCCAAATTATTTTCCAAAGTGGTTGTATTATTTTACATTCCAACCGTAGTGGATAAAAATTTTAATTCCTCTACATTCTCACCACTGTTCACTTTCTGTGAGCAGCCTTCTTAATTTTAGCCATTCTAATATGTATGTACTGGTATACCATTATGCTTTTTATATACATTTACCTAATGAGCAATGGTGTTGAGCATCTTTTCATGTGTTCATGTACCATTCATATATCTTCTTTGATGAAGTGTCTTTTCACATCTTTTGAACTTTTTTATTGGTTTGCTTGTTTTCTTATTATTGAATGTAAGAGTTTTTGTATATTCTAGACACAATCGTTTGTCAAATATATGATTTGCAAGTGTTTTCTCCTATAATAGTGTTTTTTGAAGAGTTGAAGATTTTAATCTTGATGAAGTTCAATCAATCAATTTTTTCTTTTTTTTTTAATGGGAGAAGCGCAGTCTCTTTATTTTTTTTAATTTTTTTAAAAAACTGAGTATAGTTGACACACAATGTTACATTAGTTTCAGGTGTACAACTGAGTCATTTGAGAAGTTGATCATACATTATGCTGTGTTCACCAATATCACTGACTATGTTCCTTATGCTCTACTTTTTATTTTTGTGACTTACTCATTCCATAACTGGAGACTTGTATCTCCCTCTCCCTTTCACTCATTTTGCCCAATCCCCCACCCCCTCCCCTCTGGCAACCACGAGGTTGTTTTCTGTATTTATAGCTCTGATTCTGCTTTTTGTTTATCCTTTTTTTTTTAGATTTCAATTATGGGTGGAATTATATGGTATTTGTTTTTCTCAGTCAGACTTATTTTGCTTAGCATAATACCCTCTAGGTCCATCCTTGTTGTGTTAAATGGCAAAATCTTGTCCTTTTTTTTTTTTTTTGGACACTGTATTTATAAATATATAAATATAAATATTTTTATATATACATTGAAATAGAAAATCTGAACAGACCAGTCGATCTTTTCTTTTATGGATTATGCTTTTTGTGCCATATCTAAGAAATCTTTGTCTAATTCAAGTTAACAAATATTTTCTCATATTTTCTTCCAGAAGTTTTTAAACTTTAGGTTTTACATTTAGATACATTTAGTTTTAGTTAATTTTTAATACAGTGTAAGGTATGTATTGAAGTTCTTTTTTTTTTTTTTTGGTATGTGGATATTTAATTGCACATTATTTGTTGAAAAGACCACCCTTTTTCAGTTAATTGTATGTGTACCTTTGTGGAATACCAGTTGTTTACATGTGATGGGTTGTTTCTGAAATCTCCATTCTGTTCCATTGATGTATTGGTCTATCTTTAGGCCAATGCCCCATTGTATTGATTACTCTAACTTTTAAGTGTTGAAACCAGGTAGATGTAATCTTCCAGCTTTGTTGCTTTTCAAAGATGTTTAGTTTCTTTTGAGCCTTTTGAATTTTATAGTCTAGCTACTTTGTTCTCCCTGGATTTTCAGCTTTGTCTGCTGGGATCTGCCTGGGTTCCCCTACTGTGTGTTGTATAATGGCTTTCATGCAGTATGCTTGGGGAAATCTTAGGCTCACCTTTTTTATTTTCCATCTCTGAAGAATCACTGTCATTTTTGTCTTGTGTTCAGTGTCTTGAAACTGTTGTTCGAAGCATTATGTTCATTTTTGTCATTGTTGAGACGGGATAAATCTAGTTTTTGTTATTCCATCTTGGACAGGAGAGAAAGTCTAAAAGAATCCCTTGGGTCTCTTCTAAATAAAAATTTTTTTAGACTTCTTTTTGACTTGAATAAGGACTTACCTCTTTTATTTCTCAGAGAATTGAAGTGGAAATTAAGTCAGGTAGTTTTTATGTATAAAACTTTGCATTATATTGTCTAACACATAGCAAACCCTAGATCATGTTGACTACTACTATAGTTACTAATAATACTAATAGTAATAGTACTAATAGTACTAATGTGACTACTTTTTTTGCCATTGCTTCTTTTACCACTATTACCCTCAAAAGAAATCTGAGCTTAGATGTTCTGTTCTACTTTGTGAAGTAGGTTTCTTATTGCAGACTGACTCAAACCAGGTCAACCTGAGCCATCCTTCAACAGGGTCAGACTTAGACGTATTACTATAGCTTCTATTTTTTTCTGTGTTTTTTTTTTAAACAGAACTTAATAAAAGGCTAAGACTAACAACAAATATGGGCAATCCTTGCTTTTTCTTTCTACATTTTATCTCTCCAGTCATCTAACCATTCTTACAGTGTGTCTAAATGCTACTTTTCTCAACACATTCCTAAACCGATCCATAAAGATGAATTTAGGCTAAACAATGCATGCACATGCCGATAGATGATTCATTGTTTGAAATTCTATCTTCTACCAAATATTTGGGAACATTGGTAAAAATTTCAAATCTATACTGAAAGAATGTTATGGAACAATTGAAGTATAGGAAGTTTATTTGACACGAGACAATATTCAGCTTTTTGTTTTTAAGGAGGTAAAGCATGGTATAGCATAGTGATTTAAATTTTTTTTCATTTATTTATTTATTAAGATTTTATTTATTCATTTGACAGAGACACAGCAAGAGAGGGAACACAAGCAGGAGGACTGGGAGAGGGAGAAGCCGGCCTCCCGTGGAGCAGGGAGCCTGATGTGGGGCTCAATCCCAGGGCCCTGGGATCATAACCCAAACCAAAGGCAGATGCCCAATGACTGAGCCACCCAGGCACCCCAAATTTTTTTTTCTTTTAAAACAAAAGCAAAAATGAACTATTGGGACTTCATCAAGATAAGAAGCTTCTGCACAGCAAAGGAAACAAGAAACAAAACCAAAAGGCAACCTTCGGAATAAGAGAAGATATTTGCAAATGGCATATTTAATAAAGGGTTAGTTTCCAAAATCTATAAAGAACTTATCAAACTCAACACCTCAAAAACAAAGAATCCAGTTAAGAAATGAGTGTAAGACATGAACAGACATTTCTCCAAAGAAGACATATAAATGGCTAACAGACACATGAAAAGATGCTCAACATCACTCACCATCAGAGAAATACAAAACAAAATCACAATGAGATATTACCTCACACCTGTCAGAATGACTAAAATTAATAACACAGGAAACAACAGATGTTGGTGAAGATGCAGAGAAAGTGGAACCCTCTTACACTGTTGGTGGGAATGCAAACTGGGGCAGCCATTCTGAAAAACAGTATGGAGATTCCTCAGAAAGTTAAAAATAGAACTACCTTACAATCCAGCAATTGCACTGCTAGGTATTTACCCGAAAGATACAAAAATACTAACTAAAAGGGATACAGGCACCCCAATGTTTATAGCAGCATTATCCACAATAGCTAAATTATGGAAAAATCCCAAATGTCCCTCAATGATTAAAGGATAAAATGTGGTGTGTGTGTGTGTGTATATATATATATATACACACACACACAGTGGGATATTACTCAGCCATAAAAAAGAATGAAATCCTTCCATTTGCAATGATGTGGATGGAGCTAGAGTGTATTACGCTAAGCAAAATAAGTCAGTCAGAGAAAGACAAATACCATATGATTTCACTTATATGTGGAATTAAGAAATGTAAGAGATGAACAGAGAAAAAAAAAAAGAGAGAGGGAAACCATAAAACAAACTCTTAACTATAGAGAACAAACTGATGGTTACTGGAGGGGAGGTGGGTAGGGGGATGGGTTAAATGGGTGATGGGGGTTAAGGAGGGTATTTGTGCTGAACACTGGGTGTTGTATGTAAGTCATGAATCACTAAGTTTTACCCCTGAAACTAATGCTACACTGTATGTTAACTAACTGGAGTTTAAATAAAAACTTGGAAGAAAGAAAAAGTCTATTCCTTTATTCAAATAAAATGTTATTCAGAATCTTTCTATATCATTATCTATATCTATCTATCATCTATCATCTACTATCTATCTATCATCATTAAAGTGGAGGTGCTTTAGTGGAAATAGGGTGGAAAGTTCAAGATGTGCCCTTTTACCCCCTTCTAACCAGCCCCCACTTCCTTACAAACTCACTCTTTTTCTTTCTTCTGCCCCTAAAGCACTCTATGGAGCACTCTAAAGATTTTTGATGTGTAATGTACACAAAGTTCAGGTGCAGTCAGAAGTGAGTTCATACTGGGACTACCTGCTACCTATATGTCTTGGGAAAAGTCACTAAACGTTTTCAACTTCAATTGCCTCATTCATAAAACAGGTGTAACAGTGTAAGGTTATTTAAAAGATTAGAGATAAATTATAAAAAGCAATGGCATATAATAGAGCTCATCTCACTAAGCTTTTTATTAGGTTATGATGAGAACAAAAGGGTGGATGAAACATTAATCTGAAAACTCTATACATTTCAGGATTTCTCTTTGACATGTCTCTTGGGCATGATGATGTGTCTGTCTTTCTCCTAAGGGTAACCCCAGATCGTCTTTGCTTAAAGGAGGTTTAGGAGAGTTGGATGTAAATACGTTTAAATTGTATGAAAGAGCTTTTGTGAAAAGACTTTTTTTTTTTTCCAATTCAACTTTTTGGATGAAAGGTCCAATAAGGAATGACTGAAAAAAGATGAAGTTGTAGTTACCAAAATGGGACACTAAGAATTTGTAACAAGGTGGAGGCAAGCAAAACCCAGGGCACCTGGGGAGGGAACACTTTAGACTCCTGGAGTGACAGGGGCAGAGGCTTTAGGAATATTTGTCTTTCAGAAATGGCTCCTGGAGCTCTCCACAGGAGAGAACTGCCCGTGCAACTCTTCTAACCTGCTGCCTCATGTCGCTTTTCCCAGCTGCTGCAAGCACTTCGAATTCAAGCAAACCATCCCTCTCCTGAAGCCTTTCATGGTGAAAGAACATGGGATGGCCCAGCTCCCGCTCTTTCCACAAAGAACATTTCCGGATGTCAGTACCTTGAGGGACAGATGAATAAGCATCAGCAAGCAGGACTGCTGGAAACTGACTGCCCCCAGGCAATGCCTTTGACAACAATGGCTGAACTGTGCTTGAATTACTGGGACTAAGCTGGAAGGCCAGAAGGAGGTCACATCAGGGGCCATATCAGGACACTTGGCCCCACTTGGGGAGGACTAAAAATTGCAAACTTTTTGTTTCCAACAGTTCCATGCGTGCCCTCCAGGACTGCTGTGTGAGGAAAAGACAAGCATTAACTTGCCTCTCTCTTGAAAACCCCACTATTTATACCTTGGTGTGGTTATCAGAAGTATTCCAGGAAAACACCTGGTAGCACACATACTCTTCAGACATGTACTCTGTGGGAATTTTGCCTATGGTGGGCATTATTCCATTAGAAAAGTTGTGTGAAATTTGTTCCTGACCTTTGCTGAAGTAACATTATACCTTATAGGTCAGAATTGTTTGGATAATAGAATTTGCCCCAAGATATTTACCCTACAGACAAGGGTGAAGTCTCTGCAACTTTTTAATACATCTGCTATACCTGGCTCTATGCCTTAGGCTAGATAAACAAGAAACTGAAAAACAAAGCCAAAATCACTATGTCAAGCCAAACATTTATTTTGATGATCTTGCTAAAATAGCTTAATGAAGCAAAAATAGCCAGGTGGGAAATCAGAAGACAGCCTTTAGTCCTATATGTGTTATTATTTGTGTGTTTGGGTGACTTTAGCCAAACAATTGAATATCTCTGAGACTTAGTTTCTCCATCTGTTGAATAAGAGAATTGAGTTAAAATAATAAAATCTTTTCCTTCAGATAAGATGTTTTCTGATCCTCTGATTGTAATATGGCCAAAGTTGCAGAACCATATTATCAGTGAAGTTATCAATAGTCAGTCTTTTAGGAGGTGAAAATATTCTTGAAATAGTCTGTAGGGATGTCTCATCTCATCACTTCTCCAATTAGCCCATGTCAATATCTTACAGTGCACTCTATCCATCGGCATGACTGGAATTGCCTGACAAAATAAATTAAATATTTCTTAAAGTGAGGGATAAAGAATATAATGGAATAGAGAAGAGTTTGTCCAAGGTTTCTATGCAAGGCCTTTCAAAATGAAATTTGTTTCATTGAAATGAAATGAATAGAATGAACATAGTGGCAAAGAGGAATGATATTTCAGGAAAGTTCCCTATTTCTCTGGAATTGATTTAATTTGAGCAAAAACAGGTAATTAAAGAAGTCTGTACCTTATAAAATTTGGTATAAAGTTAACAAAATTTTACAATCCCTAAGGTTTATGGAAAGGTACTATTATTACTATTTTAGGTGTTAGCTAACATTAAGATTAAAGTAAATCCTAATTATTGAATGTTCAACTAAAAAACCTTGTTATTTAGCAACTTTCTGATCCGATATAGTCTTAATATGTACTGTTCATTTGGGAATAAGTGTCATAAAGGTAAATGCATTGTGTCATAGTGATTGCTATCTGGATGATGGTATATTGTAAAGTTAAATTGGAAATGCAAGAAGCAATTCAATCACTGCTCTATTTAAAGATTTGTTTTGTTTATGATGAATAAACAAAAAGCAGAAGTATTCCTATAAATACAGAGAACAAACGTGTTGGCCAGAGGGGAGGGGTGGAGGATGGGCAAAACGGGTGAAAGGGAGGTACAGGCTTCCAGTTATGGAATGAATAAGTCACAGGAATAAAAGGCACAGCATAAGGACTATAGTCAATGATATTGTAATAGCGTGGTTTGGTGACAGATGGCAGCTACACTGGTGGTGAGAACACATCATGTATAGAGAAGTTGAACCACTATGTTGTACACCTGAAACTAATGTAGCATTGTGTGTCAACTACACTAAAAAAGTTTTTTTAAATATTTTTTGTTTAAAAAATACCAATTTTGATTCAGTGTGGATTCATATGATTATAGTGACATCGTTTGTAATGACATTTTTAAAATGAAATTTATGTGTTTAGAGTTGAACTAACGATTTTACTTTTGACAGAAGGGAAAAAATGTTATCCATAGTAAGACAGCATTAAATTATAAATAAGCACTTGCAAAACAGATAATCCATGAAAATTTATTTTATTCAAACATTGTTATCCTATGGATGGTTTGCAATAAGAAACAATGTTCCAGGCTAAGAAATTGGTTTATTAAATGGGCAGGCCCACTCCAAACCTCTGGAACTTCTGTTTATTTCCATTGCTCTATGTTCAATCCCTCAGTGCCAGGCCACCAAGTGACATAATCACTTTCCTTAACAAAATGTCTCATTGCAATAAAGTCTATATTAGTTTCAGTCATTAAAATGAAGCAAAATATTGTTTAACCAGAGTCTATTTCAGAATCTTGTTTTATTTTATTTTTTTTAAAGATTTTATTTATTTGACAGAGAGAGAGACCACAAGCAGGGGGAGAGGGAGAAGCAGGCTCCCTGCTGAGCAAGGAGCCCTATGTGGGACTCGATCCCAGGAGCCTGGGATCATGACTGGAGCCAAAGGCAGACACCTAGCTGACCATCCAGGTGCCCCCAGAATTTTATTTTAATTTTCTTTGTTTAAGTGTTTGTTAAAATGAGAGTCAACTGTCAGATAGTGTTCCATCAATTTTCATTTTCACCTTCCAGTCACTTCCACATAATACTATCCTTATTGGTATCTTTATTCCCATTAGAAGGCAATAATAAATGCATTTTTCTAAAAATGACTTACACAGGCATACAAAAATGGGAAATTGATTCAAAAGTAGATTTTGCCAAATGTATCACACACGTATTCACCATCAGTGCCCTAAAAATCTTCCGGACTCTGGCCTCTATCCCACCTAACCTTCTCTCTCACTAATCCTTTTCACTGTCTCCATGGTTTTGTCTTTTCCAGAATGTCATGTAGCTGGAATTATAGCAGTATGCAGCCTTTCCAGATTGGTTTTTTTTCACTTTGTAATGTGAATTTAAGATTCCTTCACGTCTTTTCATGGCTTGATAGCTCATTTCTTTTCAGTGCTGAATCATATTCCACTGTCTGGATGTACCACAGTTTATTTATCCATTCACCTACTAGAGGATATCTTGGTTGCTTCCAAGATTTAGCAATTATGAATAAAGTTACTATACACATCTGTGTGCACGCTTTTATGTGGGAATATATTTTCAACTCTTTTGCGTAAATACCAAGGAGCATGATTGCCAGATCATATGATATGAGCATGTTTGGTTTTGTAAGAAACTGCCAAACTGTCTTCCAAAGCAGCTATACCATTTTGCATTCCCACCAGCGATGAATAAGAATTCCTATTGTTCTGCATATTTGTCAGCATTTGTTGTGGTCAGTGTTTCAGATTTTTATCATTTTAATAGGCATATAGTGGTATCTCATTGTTTTAATTTTCAATTTTCTAATGACATATGATGTGCATATTTCCATATGCTTATTTGCCATACGTATATCTTCTTCAATGAAGTGTCTGTCAAGTCTTTTGCTATTTTTTAATTAGGTTGTTTGTTTTCTTATTGTTTAGTTTGGAGTGTTCTTTTTATGTTTTGGATAACAGTTCCTTATCAGATATGTCTTTTGTAAATATTTTCTCCAAGTCTGTGATTTCTCTTTTCCTTGCAAATTTATGGTATTTTGACCAGGGGAAATAGATTTGTGCAGTGGAAATATCGACTACATTGATAAGTAGTGTCATTGAGGAAATTCACTTGGCATTATAGAATTAGCTATACTTATATTTTCATAAAGATATCTTCATTGTAAATCTCATTTTTAACTTTCAAATGATGGTGTTTGAAGTTTTTGAACACATCATTGGTCAGTGTATTTAGTGTGGAGACACAAAATCTTGTGCTTGTCCATTTCTTGGCACATCAGTTTGAAACATAAATGTATGTTTAATGGCTGTGATTTTTAAAGTCACAATTTGTATTCTTTCATTTTTCCCAATTTGTATTTTTGGTTCAATACTGAATCAAGATCAAGAGGCGTACTATTTACTACTATCAGTTCTTTGTAGCTAAAACTGTTACTGCATTGGCTTTCAGATACAGTGTTTCTTACTCTCTTAACAAAACTTCCACTGCTCTCCATGTTCATACAACCAATGCTCCATATACCAGCTCTTCCAAGGTACATCATAAATCTCAAAGTGATTGTTAATTGTCTTAATCAGCATGGGCTGCCATAACACAATACCATAGACTCGGTGGCTTAATAGAAGTTTATTTCCTCACAGTTCTGGAGGCTGGCAGTCTTGGATCAGGGTGCAGCATGATTGGGTTCCGGTGAGAGCTCTCTTCCTCTTGCAGATGGCTGCCTTCTCACTGCATGCATCCTCGTGTGGTGGAGAGAAAGAGAGAGACAGCTCTTTCTACCTCTTCTCATAAGGCCACAGTCTTATCAGATTAGGGTTCTACTCTACTCTTGTGACCTCATTTAACCTTAATCATCTCCTAAAGACCTTTTCTCTACATCTGGTCACATTGAGGGGGTTAAGGCTTCCACATAAATGAATTTTGTGAGGGACACAATTCAAGACATAGTACTAATCAAAAAAATTATCTTTCATTGTGTCATGGGCATGAGTTTTCATCGATAAATGACAAAACAGAGTGTTCGAGGGCTCCTTTCTCACATACACCAAAAACTGAGTTATCTAAACTCAACACATTTATTAAATTGGGCAGCTAATGCACAGACATGGAAGTAGGTGCTTCTCTTCATTGCTTGTCCTAGGGATTCTGCCACAACAAAGAGTATCTTTCATTACAGGAATTTTGCTGCATGTTTGATTTGCTTTTTCTTTGAGCACATTTGCCTTTAACTTTTTTTTTTTTGGCTGATTTGACATGCCTCTCAGAATTAGTACTAATTTTTGTACTGAAGACCACAACCTTGAAAGATGTCCTATACTTCAGGCTTTTTTCTGTTTTTAGTGACACATTTTATCAACTTTATAATGAAAAGAATTACCTTGCGCTTTATTGTGAAAATAAATTAGCTTATTAGAGAGGTCAGTGTACAGTGTTTGTTTGAAAATGACATGAAAACTTCAAGGGTTTCATGCCATTATCCACCTACAAATAATAGACGGGGAACTAGTAGTAAATGTACCATGAATTCAGTAACATTCAAATTTTAAGTGTTTATAATGGTACTTCCTCTTTGCCATTTCATTTTAGCTGTTTATACAAAATCATCAAATTTATAAATTCATTTGTCCTTAAACATCCGAATTCAGATCTGCATGTTATATTCATGGTGAAATTATGTTAATCTTTTACATGTATGATGGTTGACATAGTATTTTAATATTATTTTTAAATATATTTTTTTGAGATTTTATTTATTTACTTTACAGAGAGATAGAGAGCACAAGTAGGCAGAGCGGCAGGCAGAGGGAGAGGGAGAAGCAGGCTCTCTGCCGAGCAGGGAGCCCGACGTGGGGCTCGATCCCAGCACCCTGGGATCATGACCCAAGCTGAAGGCAGCTGCCTAACCAACTGAGCCACCCACGTACCCCGACATAGTATTTGATACAATATTCATTTTTAAGCTTCATGAGTTTGAATAAAATGTAAAATTACATGCACATAGTAAGTACAATGTAAAATTAATTTCACTTTCAATACAACATATGTTCTACTCATTTTTATTTTAATTCATAATCTATATGTGAAGACATAACATAACCCAATAAAAATAATTAAAATTCAATGTAACAAAACTAAAAAATTACATTAAAACATTGTGGAAATATTAGGTAAGATGAACCACACCCTGGGAAATTTATGTAGCCAAGACCAACAGACTGACACATCCTTGAAGTACGTGCCCATCTTTAAAAGTGTGACTATTTCTTAGAGAAAACAATGTGCTTTATTAAAAAGAAAATTATTTTTATATTTTAAAATTGTTAAACTTATGTAAACAAGGGGCACCTGGGTGACTTAGTTGGTTAAGCGGATGCCTTCGGCTCAGGTCATGATCTCAGCATCCTGGGATCGAGTCCCACATCTCCCTCTGCCTGCCACTTTCTGTGTTTGTGCTCTCTCTCTCTCTGACAAATAAATAAATAAAATCTTTTAAAAAATAACTTATGTAAACAAAGTGGTTTTATTTACCTGTTTGTCTGAAACTGCCAAACCACTCACTGCCAGTACGAATTGAATGTCAATCACTTTCACACTGAGTGTTAAAAACCAACAGTCAAGTAGGTTTGTTGGTAAGCTTGGAGAGGACTATAAGAATACAGCATCTTGAAGATATGGAAAACAAAAGCCACATCCCTCAAGTTCCGCCATTTCTGAGTTCGAGAAAAGGCAATTTAAGAGGTGTGAAACTTAAAGGAGTTAGACAAAAGTGACGGTTGTACAATGATTTCATTTCTCAAGCTCTTTTTGTTTTGGAAACCCATCTACTTACCATGCCCCTCCCAAGAAATGCAAGTGATCTGAATGAGAAAATATTCAAAATGTTAATGGAATTTATGGGCATGAAAATAAATATGATAATAATAAAATGAATGAGAATGTTATAAAAAGTTTAAGCTAAAATCAATCGTTAGCTATTCTCACTTTGCAATGTTAATCAGTAGAAGTCTCAGTCTAACCTAAGATGACATACCTTAGTTACATAACTTAGTATTTTCAATTCGCTGATTAAGGAGCCAGCTGCTTTAGCTAACCAAGACCTCCAGCAATATTTTCCCTGGTTTACTTACCTTTTAAATTAACCAATATGAGTTAAGTGATGCAATCCCAAGCAAGTTTATTTTGTTTCCCACTTTACTCATTTGGGCTAGTAATTTCCTTGCTCTTAGGTAGAAGTTTAAGCAACCATCATGACTTTTACGGCTTTGAGGGGATCAAAAAACAGTCTCAGTTTAATCATTAAAATATGCAATCTTGTGATTGTCTAAACTTTAATAAAGGCCTTTTCTCTTTTCCAACCCAAGCCACCTGGAGATGAGAATTCTGGAAGGTGTTAGACTCTAATCTTTATCTTGTGTGTCTATTGTGTGTATTGTAGAGATTTCCCTTATTATTGGGAGGCTTTCTTAGGTGGTTCTCTTCACCTGGAGGAATGCATTTCTTTTCTGGAGTGTTACTTTTCTCTTCCTCATCCTTCAAGACAAGTGGAAATGCACTTCAGCTTCTCTTTGCTGAGTTCTCTATGCCCTTCAGGAGGCCCTGTCGGCCAGGACCTAAGACCATCTCACTCAGGCTATGTCTCTTAATGGTGTCCTACCTTGTTCACAGAAAACACTCATGTTTTATTGATGTGACAAGCTCTAGTGGTACAGCCTGTCAAACTAAGTCACCTCTCCTTAATCTCATCCATCAGGTTCCAGCAGCCATTCTCTTACCATTTATATTTTTTATCTGGAGTGAGATATCAGTCTACTCAGGCCTCAAATGCAGGGGATACATATCAGGTTTACTGATTATTATGGTACCTAGAGCCTCCTGGCTTCCATTATTTAGAAACCTATGCACGTTAACTTTTTTTTTCATACTTTTAAGAGCCACCTCAGCAGTGAGTTTATCCTATTTCCTGGGGCCTTGCTAGGATGTTGAGTCCCATGTCCTGGGCAAGTGCTCCCAAATCAATGAATTCTTGTGTATCTAGTCTTAACATTCTGGCCCCCTTTCATAAAGAGTCTTCAAAATCAAATGCCAGAAGTTCTCCCTCATTATTTTTTGGTGAAAGCAAGCTAATTCTTATAATTCTTTAGGTGTATATTTTCTTTCCTTCTTATCAGGCTTAGCACATTTCTGGCTAGGTTATACTGGGATTTAATGTTTGTTATTAGTCTAGCAGCCAGAAGAGGATGTGGGAGCAGCTCCTGGGGGTGGGGCACCTGCTGCCTTGTGGGAAAGGGGCTCCACTAGAGAAGAGTGAGATACTTCTGCAAGCCCAGAGGGTCTAGGGTAGTTGCAGAATCAACATCCTTGAGACATGCATGCAGGTAAATCTGTCCCGTGTTCCAATATCCCAATCTTTCTTGACAAGTGATATGAACTTTGCATAACAGACCTGACTTGGTGAGCACTCAAACATCTTAGAAGCTCTAGAACTTTAACAATTAGGTCTTCAGTCTGTTGTGTAAGTATGTATGTTCTTGTACTGCCGGAGGTACCCTGTTTTTCATAGTTTGCCATAAAACTGATTGCTAAAAGCCCTCAGTCATTTTCCCTCTGCAGTGAGTCAATAGCAATAACCAGTCAACTCCACTACTTTTGTAGGCATTGTTCCCCCCACATTTGTTAAATGCTTGCATCACTAATTCTGAGAGATTTATGAAACTCTAGGTATAATATGAACCCAAATGGCAAAAGATGGCCCAGATTTAGGGAAGAGGCCATTCTACTTACCTTTGGGTAGAAATGACAAATGCATTGGGAGCATACATGAAAACCTCCCTTGGGATGGAGAGTATTCTTTGTCATCATGGGCAGTGACAGTGATAAAGCTTTCCAAGTGGTTTTACATAATATAAAAGTAGGATTATGGGTGTCATACTTGATGCATTTCAGTGACTATATCCAATAAATGATCTTGAGGTTCAGCTTAGGTATTCCCAGAAATAAAAGCCAAATTTTACATGGGATTAATTTCTGATATTCAAGATACTGAGCTTGACAGTGTGTATCAGTCAGACTCCAGAAAAAAACAGAAATCACTCTATGTATTCTGAGTATGAAGGATTTTAATACAAGAAATTGGAGGCTTATGTAAATGTTGGCTGGGATGAGGAATCAGAGGTCAGGGAATACAAATTCAATTTGAGCACCAAGCTGGGTGATTCTCAAGAGGTCACCTAGAAACAGCTGGGAATTTAAGAACCTCTGGGAACCTCCCACTGATTATCTCAATTTGCAGTACCAACTCAAGTGATTAGCAAGAATTTGCTACCGTCTGTCCCAACTACACTGCAGTGGGTGAGTTGCTGGAAACTGTCAGAAACTGCTGCAAATCACATAACTGCCATCTGCCTGCTTGTCTGCCTACAACTCTCTCTTTTGGTCCCACCTTTGGAATTTCATGAGAGGGCCTCTCATTGGCAGTTGCTAACTCAGAACTACATGGGGAAGAGGATTCAGGGAAATTCATTTAGAGACAATCCTGGCAGGGGAAGGAGGTGATGTTGAATTAACAGAAGACAGTCCCCTGCAGTATCATAATTGAGGCATAAACAAAAAGCATCACATCTTATTATTATAAACTGATGAGTTGTAGGACAGTTGATTTACAGTTATAGGCTCAATGAAAGAAAGGTGTTATGGTATTGGGAAGTCTGTATGGCTCTTCCATTTTCTAAATTGGAATCTTGGACTATTAATTGAGTTTCTTCATCTGCAAAATGAAGAGTTGGACCATGAATTCTCTAGGGTAACTTCTAGTTCTAAACTTCTGGGTAATGAACTCTAGTACAATCTTCAAATACTTTTGACCATTTATTTTGAGCCTTTTAAATGCCATGTCACAAACCGTGCTAATCTCACACTAATGATTATAGTCAAATTCTTTCCAGACCTTGGACTGTTAGGATCAATCACCAGTAGTCTGGCCTCATAAACACTTCACAATCCTGTTAACATCTCTTTGATAAGAACATCTCCTCCCTAAAGCACTTTATATGCATAACCCCTTTAGGACAAAGAAGATGATTCTGGAAATTCAGAGACCAACTGAATTGGCACAATACAGTTTGAAGTAACATAGTTATAGAGATGCTATCCCAGCATTGTATGAGTTGCAAACAATGCACTTTGTTTTCTTCAGATTCTACAAATCCTTAATCGCCTATTAACTTTATCTTCTGATTCCTCTATCATTTCCTTTAATATTAATTGAATTTTAATATATACTCTTTAGTGGTCATTAAAAGAAAATTTTTATGGTGTTTGGAGTGTTTATTTGTGGCTGGTCAAACACTATCATCTTCACACAACTTGACAACATGTTTATGAGTCAAAACTTTTTGCCAATGCACAAACTGGACTGTAAGAAAAAGGCCTTATAGGAGTAGACCACATACACACATTTCATGTAGAATAATGTGCTTCAGTAGTAACTGAGAGCTTTTTTGCAATCTGTACACAAATTCTTATTGTCTGAGAGAGTGCCATGGAGTTTGAGGTAATAGGAGGTAAGAGCATACAATTATACCCGGGCATGTATGTTTTGGTGTGTGTGTGCATATATATGTGTATAAAATACATAGGGTGACAGTAAATGTGTATACGTACTGTGAGAGCCTGCCTGAAATAGCCTACCATATTCTTTCATTTCCTTATATCTTCAATGGCTTGGCTACCCATCTTGACAGATACTTCCTACGACTGTACCCATATCTGGGGCCAAGGAGTTGGAGGACAGAAAGAGAAAAAAGGCAAGGGTGAGGCAAGGGTCTCTATGCTCTTGAGACCATAGTTCCTCTGATTAGAGAAGAAATTTCACTATCTCTGAGTGTTAAGTGTCAGTTGCCCCACTGCCAATTCTGTTACTGCTATAGCCATTGATTTAAAAGAAGTGATGTTTCTTTGACAGTACTTTTTTTTTAAAAAAATGTATTTATTTATTTGAGAGAGAGAGATAGAGACAGAGAGCGGGAGAGCAACAGAGGCAGAGGGAGAAGCAGGCTTCCCGCTGAGCAGGGAGCCCGATGCGGGGCTCAATCCCAGGACCCAGGGATCACGACCTGAGCCGAAGGCAGATGCTTAACTGACTGAGCCACCCAGGTGTCCCTTGACAGTACTTATTTAAAGAACGATACTGTTGAAAATTTCCAATTTCTAGTACATTCACCATCTCTCATGAAATCTGACACTTGTGGAAGTTATGTTTTGATTTGGCACATGGCATGTTCAGTGATGGTTATTGGCTTTGTAGTACAACATATGGAGAAGAAACACTGGACACAGAGCAGATGACCCCTCCTTCTGTTTTGTAGCGTAGTCTAGTCTCATTTTCTGTGAATGTGGTTAGGTAGAGTTATTTGTGCTGTTTTGGGCTTTGTTTTTGGTCTCATTTGGTGGGGTTGGGGTGGGCTAAAGCCATAGGAAGAAAAATGTGAGGTATGTGTCCAGTATGTGCTATTTTGTTTTTGTTTTGCAAGAAGAGTTGAACTCTTTTTGATAACAAGAGTAAATGGTGGAAAAGGGGGGAAAAAATCCCTATGGGGATTGCCTGGAGGCTGGAATCCTAGAAAACAGAGAAAACAAATGATGTTCCTGGGAAGTTGTCTAAGGTATCATACTTTGGCTCTTCCTCCATGTGGTCATCTTTTCTCTGAGAAGTTTCCATATCTCTGCCTAAATAAATTTAAGAATTACAGGGATGAGCCCAAGACTACATAAACAAATTCATAGAGTCACTCTCCCGGACTCCCCTTCTGGCTTCTCCAAACAGAAAACTGAATCTGTAGTTGCCCCTCTCTGCAACATACTTCCTGCAACTGCACCCATGTCTGAGGCCATGGGATGAGAAGACAAAACGAGAAACAAAAGCCATGCATTTTGCCCATTATCTTGGGATCACGGTGCCTCCCTAAGTTATTCCAATTTCATTGGGCTGGTTATTTTCTTTTGTGGCCTTGAATGATTAAACTCTGCTTTATTTTTATTCAGAGCATTTATTATGTTTATTAGATTATTGGTTTGAAATTTGAGACTCCTCTCCCCCAACTTCCCACTCTATAATGTGATCTCTCTGGCGACAGAAAGTGTATTCAATGCTGTATTCCTAGCATAAGGGACAGTACACAAATCTTAAAATGCTCAAAAAATATTCTTTAAAAATAATGAAGAAATTAATTCCCAGAGAGAATGAAAGAATTGCCCTGGACTTTTGCTCATGGCCCAGTTATGTCAAATATATAACTCTTCTCCTGAAAAGTGGTATCAAAGAATGTAGGAGGCCAGAGAAGTCCCTTCAAGCTATGGCTAAGCAAATAACTTTTCAATTATAAATTAATGAATGTTTAAATTTTAGATATGGAAAAAGATAGGTTGAGAAATTCCTTAACTCACACTGATAGAAATTTCACTACATGTATTAGTTATCTATTGTTGCTCTAACAAATTACCACAAATTTAGCAACTAAACTGAACAATTTTTTTTATCTCACAATTCATAAGTAGGTCGTAAGTCTGGCACTGTTTTCCCTGGGCTAAAATCCCAGTGGTAACAGGACTGTATTCCTTTCTGGGGGCTCTAGAGAAGCTCCACTTCCTTTGTCATTTGAGTAGTCAGAATTCAGTTTCTTTTAATTGTAAGACTAAGATTACCATTTCTTTTCTGGCTGTCAATTGAAGGCTGGGCCAGCTTCTAGAGACTACCACATTCCTTGGCTTGTGTTCTCCTTCCTCAATATTCAAAGCCAGCAATGGTGGGCAAAGTACTTCTTACACTTTGTATATCTTCTACTACTTCATCTTTCCAACCTAGGCAGAAAGTGCTTTCCACTTTGAAGGATTCATGTGAGTAGATTGGGTCCACCTTGATAATCAAACACGCAGTCTCAAAGTCCAGTTACCTCAATCACATCTTCAAAGTCCCTTTTGCCATGTGATGTAACATATTCATATTTCCTAAAGATCAGGGCATGACCATCTTTGGTGGGCCTTCATTCTGCTGACCACACTATAGACGTGGCTTTTTAAAAAGAAGGATGACAGAGTTAATAATTAAATTTAAATGTTCAGGTCATTAGTACTAACTGTGGATAACTTTTATTATGGGAAGTTGAAGCATTTATTCTTAAACAAGAAATTTGACATTCTGGAAAGAACTGTGTCTTGGAGCTCTGTGATTTGTGAAATTGAATTTTTTTTTTCCAAAACTGATTCTCAGACGAGAGAGTCTCTGAAACAATTTTCTATTCTTTCTGTTAGAAAACATGAATTCCAAGTGGAAATAAAAAGTACTTAATTGCTATATAAAACTTACATTGGTACAATACTGTGTGCTTCAGAAATCAATTCATCTAAAAGATACCATCTTGCTGGTCTGAAACTAATTGAAATAAAATAGAAGAGTGACAACATGCCTAAAACAATGATTATTAAAATGTTCTTTCTAAGGCTTGATATCTTGAAAAAGAATTTATACCTAATTATATTTAAATTTTACTTTAAAATCTTCACTTAAGGATACGGCTGTATTGGCTCTTGAGTTGAGTATGTTCCTAGAGAGCACCCCACTGACATTCTTTCCAAATCCATTAAAAAGACTAAAATTTAAAAAGCTGCTGGTACCAAGTTTTGGTGAGATTGCCATAGAGCATTTCCTTGGTGACTAATGAAGTAGATCATATTTTAATATGTTTTTACCTATTTAGGTATCCTTTTATAATCTTATACTACTTTTATACTATTATATGTAAGTAGTCCATTTTATACTACTACATGTAGTTTGCTTTAGTGATGACTAATCAAGATCACACAGATGATGTCTGCTTGGTATACATCAACCCCAACATTGTTGCCAGTGACCTATACTGTGGTCAAGCAAGTGGACATTGTCATTTGGATACCTATTTGGGGGTAATCACTTTATAAATAACCGTTTCAATCATGTCTGGTTTCAAGATGAACACGAGAACTCCAATAAATGTGACCCCTAATTGTGTAATCAGCAGGTTAATACATTCAGGTTTGGTTTGTTCTTCTTTTGCTAATTCTTGAGGTGTAAATTTAGGTTGTTTATTTGTGATCTTTCTTTTTTATTAATATAGGTGTTTATCACTATAAACTTCCCTCTTAGTACTGTTTTGAAACTATCTCAATCAAATGAAAATGAAGACACAACATGCCAAAACTTATAGGATGTAATAAAAACAGTACTAAGAGGGATTGATAATAGGCATGGATTCTTAGGTCAAGATGGCATATAGGCATCTCTCAGATCTAAGTCTCCTGTGATTATCTATAATACCATCATGGAAAAGTTATTTGCAGCTTTGTGGATTGAATCAAAATTCCTGCAGCCCTGTCTGCTACTATGAATGGTATGATGGAGGCAGAAAAGTCTCATAATGTGATAAAGAATTTGTCTTAATTATGAATGCTAACCAATTCTATACCATTATGGATATAATGGATCATCACAGAAGAACTATAGAAAGACCCAAATTTGTAATAAATCAGCCTTCCTTCTATCTACATTAACTATGAAACTTAGTAGAGGACTAAGTCTTAGGCAATATTAATCACAGTTGTACAAAAGACCAACTTCTGATGATATTCCTGTAAAGTTATGAAGGCAAGACTGTTCTGGATGTGATGCCTTACCTATTACTCAGTTGGTTGTGACAATATTGATGTCAATTAGATTTGTGGATTAAAAGGAGTGAAGACAATTTGGGGGTCAGGAAAAACATTTATGGCTAATGGGAAGTTCGTATTTTTAAAAATGTTTTAGGGCTATTGTGGAAAGTAAATGTGTAATTAGTCATCAAATATGAGTTAGTCACTACTAACTCATTGTCAGAATGATACAAGTCGTAAGAGTATTAAACTCAAGGCAATGGCCTTTTTAGGATTTTGGGAAGTGGATGCAGAGATACTTCTCAGGGATGCCTAGAAACTAGTACAAACTGGCTCTAATTTCCCAAGAAGACAATGTGGCTTTGATGATGCAGTATTTGATTCAAGTTAAAATAGAGCCTGACATTTTAATTTTTATTTTATTTTTGTTTTTTTAAAGATTTTATTTATTTATTTGAGAAAGAGAGAGAGAAAGAGAGAGGGAGAGAGAGAACAAGCATGGGGAGAAGCAGAGGGAGAGGAAGAAGCAGACTCCCCACTGAGCAGGGAGCCCCATGCGATATGGGGCTCAATCCCAGTACCCTGAGATCATGACCTGAGCCGAGGGCCAACGCCACCCAGGCACCCAAAGCCTGACATTTTTAAGCATTCTATGGACAGAGTCTTTATGTGTAAACCCCTGTTAGGAATTTTGAGGACCAAAATATGCATGTGCATCTGTATGTTTGTGTGTGCATGTGTGTGTGCATGTGTACATGTGGTCTCTTACCACCAGTCCTCCCACCCTTGCTGAAAAGCTTTTCTCAATACAGGTCATAATTTTTAATTAATTTCAGTGGAGCATTTGATATTTAGTGTTTTCGTTTTTGCTGTTTTAGATAACAGTGAATAAGAGATAAAATTAAAATAAACCAATACAAAGGGAGAAACAGGGCTGAAAAATACTCAAAGTCTGAAATTTAAGCAGAGACAGCTATGGAAATCTACACTGTAGACAAGGTGAGTGAGTAAATAAGTTTATGGGAGAATGAATGGAAGAGGATGGTCCGTTAAAGCGTGTGTGGAGGAAATGAAGTGGTTCATGGAGTTGAGAAGAAAAGATGAGTGAAACAAGGCAATTAGCTAGAAGAGAATATGAACTCTGGACCAAAGACTGTGTGATCAGCAAAGGACCCTGAGGATGCCAGTTGTGTCCTGTTCTCTTTGAATGTATACCTTTACAGAGAAAAGGCTTGTTTTAAGTTTAAATTTTTGAAAGTAATTATAAAAAATACCTTTAAAATATGTCTGCATCTATTCAGCAGCCAAATAAAAATTAAGGTTGCTAAATTGAAGGAAAGAGGTAGGCATACCAATTGAGTGTAGATCTCCATTTCTGGAAGAACTTTGGAGTAACGATCAATAGGAGCTACTGTTCATTGAGCAACACCATTTATGCGGTGGGTGCTCTGATATATGATTTTAAATCTTTGAACAAACACTGACAGTGATGAAGTTAAAACCCTGAGAGCTAAAGCAATGTTATGAGTGTTTAATGTGTCAGCTCTGGTATTAGACTGGGTTTGAATCCTGCGTCTCACCATTACTTTGTATGTGGCACAGAGTGAGTTCCTGAATCTCTGTGTTTCAGTGTTCTTATCTACACGTGGAGATAATAATAGTCCCTAGATCAGGACTCCTATGAAGATGAAATCAGATAGTATTCGTAAAACATGCTTAGTACATTGTCTGGCATGGAATAAGTACTATATAAATGTTAGCTACCAATATTGCTGCTGCTGATGATGATGATGATGATGATGATTTAGAGAAAGAGGAAAACAGTCATCTAAGGTTACAATGTGACTTGGCAGGGAACCCGAACTCTTTCAATTGGTGCCTCCCTTATAAACACATGTTTCTGTGTCCTTTTTCCTACTGCTGTTGTGATAAAGTCCAAATTCCTTGATAATTAGTGAAGTTTACTTTTTTAATGAGGCTTCAACGATGTCCTTCACTCACCATCACTCATCATGTCCTTACTCTGATCTACTTGATAATTCTCAAACATAAACTTCCCGTCTCTATATCTCCTGTCATTTTTGTCCTTTGTTGGAGTGTCCTGCCCTGTCCCTTTATATAATCTGGCCAATTGTTATTTATCCTTTAAGACATAACTGTCTTAGTCAGAGATTGTTTGGATGCAGTAATAGAGACTCCTTTAAGTTATATTTCATGAAAATTGTTAATTTTTTTAAAAGAATTTATTTCACGGGTGGGGGGTAGAGCACAAGCAGGGGGAGTGGCAGGCAAAGGGAGAGGGAGAAGCAGGCTCCCCGCTGAGCAGGGAGCCTGATGTGGGACTTGATCCCAGGACCCCAGGATCCTGACCTAAGGGAAAGGCAGATGCTCAACCATCTGAGCCACCCAGGTGCCCCTGAAAACTGTTAATTTATTGGGAAAACACATGATGCTATCAAACAGAACCTATGGGCAAGAAGTGTGGGGGGATCTGAGAAGGACTGGGGTCAGAAATTGGAAATGGCCTGGAATGGAAACTCTTCCCCTTTCTCTCTCTGTGAAGTTAAATGTCCATTTCCTTTCTTCCCTTCAATGTCTGCTTCATTCTTGCCTGTCTCAGAGATTGGGCTCTGTTTTTCTCATGTACATGGTAGATAATAGCTCCCACAGGCAACATATTCTCTCATTCAATTGATAACGATTACATTTCTATTTCCAAATTACAATCTCTTGGAAAGACAAACCAATTACTTGAACCGGGGCCAGGTTTCTACCCCTGTAGGACTGGGAGCGGCATGGTTCTTTACTCAAAAGTGTCTCCTTGATGTAAAGGAAAGGTTGCAGGGATGCAATGTGTATAGGTCTGGCAGGAAGCCTGCATTTATCTTTTCTTTAGTGAAATTGAGAGAAAGGAATTTCTAGTCCTGAGAAAAACATGAATGAAATTGTGAAAGTAGAAAAATCAAAAGCTGTATACATGGAAGTCTAAAGTAGGACTCTTTTTCAACATTCCCGTGGTGATTCAGGGTCTTTTCTGGATCCATACAAATTTTAGGATTGTTTGTTCCAACTCTGTGAAAAATGTCAATGGCATTTTGATAAGGATTGCATTGAAAGTGCAAATTGCTCTGGGAAGCATAGACATTTTAACAATGTTTATTCTTCCAATCCATGAGCATGGAATGTTTTCCCATCTCTTTGTGTCCTCCTCCATTTCTTTCATAAGTGTTCTGTAGTTTCCAGAGTACAGATCCTTTACCTCTTTGGTTAGGTTTATTCCTAGGTATCTTATGGTTTTTGGAGCTATTGTAAATGGAATTGATTCCTTAATTTCTCTTTCTTCAGTTATATTGTTAGTGTATAGAAATGCAACTGATTTCTGTGCATTGATTTTGTATCCTGCCACATTGTTGAATTGCTGTATGAGTTCTAATAATTTGGGGTGGAGTCCTTCGGGTTTTCCACATAAAGTATCATGTCATCTGTGAAGAGAGAGAGTTTGACTTCTTCTTTGCCAATGTGAATGCCTTTTATTTCTTTTTGTTGTCTGATTGCTGAGGCTAGGACCTCTAGAGCTACCCTCTGACCCAGCAATTGCACTACTAGGTATTACATACATGTACAGATGTAGTGAAAAGATACAGATGTAGTGAAAAGGAAGGGAACATGCACCCCAATGTCCCTAGCAGCAATGTCCACAATAGCCAAACTATGGAAGGAGCCGAGATGCCCTTCAACAGATGAATGGATAAAGAAGATATGGTTCATATATACAATGGAATATTACTCAGCCATCAGAAAGGATGAATACCTACCTTTTACATAGACATGGATGGAACTGGAGGGTGCTAAGTGAAATAAGTCAAGCAGAGAAAGACAATTATCATATAGTTTCACTCATATGTGGAACATAAGGAATAGCATGGAGGACCACAGGGGAAGGGAGGGAAAACTGAATGGGAAGAAATCAGAGAGGGAGACAAACCATGAGAGACTCTGGACTCTGAGAAACAAACTGAGGGTTACAGAAGGGAGTGGAGTGGTGGGATGGGGTAGCTGGGTGATGGATATTAAGGAGGGCATGTGTTGTGATGAGCACTGGGTGTTATATGTAACTAATGAATCATTGAACACTACATCAAAAACTAATGATGTACTATATGTTGGCTAACTGAACATAATAAAAATTTAAAAATGAAGTGGGATTCAATAAAATTTTGTGATTACTTAGGGTCTGTAGAAGAAATAAATGAGAAATGAGGTGAAAAATGCAATTATATAAATTTTAAAAGCTTGCACTGAAACAAAAATATCTTGGTTTTTTTTGCAACATATTTTACAGGGACACATTCAAGTAAAAAGATACGTATTAAATACATTAACATGGCTCCTTCTGGAATAGGAAGGGGAATAAAAATGTAGTATGAGGATAATGGGAAATATTCAATACATTGTTGAGATGCTTCAAGTTATATTACATTGTTTTCCTTTTTGCCTAGAACATGATATATTTTATAATATGTCCTTTATAATAAAAGTTCACTAATGAATGACATTCAATGAATCATGAGATCAAACACTTGCATTTTCGTCTTATCTGCGTGGAAATAAACAAAGACTACCCAAATGAGAACAAGCCAAAGCTATTTATTCTGAGCTTGCTAATAGCAAGAGAGTCAGCCACCATCATGTGTGTTTGGTGGAGATTCAAAGGCAGGCAGGGGGAGAGAAAGACTTACATTGGATAAAGAGGAAGTCTTCAGATTTGCTCTGATTGAAGGGTATTAGTATGGGGAAGTTGTAGGCAATGTCCCTAGAAGTGGAGCATCCTATGTGATTGGTTTGGGGAACATATTTGGCTTTTACTGGTTGGCCCTAAGTTGGAAGTGGGGGCAAAAATTGAGGAAGCTGTCAGTTATTAATCAAGTCCTGGTTCTTTGATCTGTTATAGGGATTATTGTTAGGTTTCCTAGACCGTTTGCTAGAGATGGTGGTCTGATTTCCCAGAAGTCTGACTTGTAGAGAGCAGGTTGATTTCCTGGGCTGGTTACTGCATATTGTGGGTCAGAGTTCTATTTTTACATATGGTTGGGCCTTTGTGTATCTTCAGTCTCTCATTTGCAAGGGTAATTCTATATGCTTGAGGGTACAAAAGGGATCTCTTTTTTTCTACACAGGTCCTTTATAGAAGGCTACAAGCAACTCTTTTTTTTTTTTTTTTTTTTTTGAGTTTTTTTTTTATTTTTTTGAGAGAGAGGGGGAGAGAGAGAGCACGAGAGCATGGTGGGAGGCAGAGGGAGAAGCAGACTCCTTGCTAAGCAGGGAGCCCGATGTGGCGCTCCATCCCAGGACCCCGGGATTATGACCTGAGCCGAAGGCAGATGCTCAACTGATTGAGCCACCCAGGCGCCCCTACAAACAACTCTTAGTTATCATAAGTATGTTGAACAAATTCAATATATAAGCAGTTGTAAATGAGAAAAACCCTATTTTAATAAACCCTATATTACCCCTAAATTTTCCTATGCCTAAAACTTTACAAGCATAAGAGTATCATGCTAGTAGTAACAATAATTATTTAATTATCTCCTGTCCTTATACTCTTGTAAAATATTTGTTATTGTTCTCTAAGTGTTATAATGTTAGAAGTTCCTGCTTGTTGACATTACTAATTATACTTTCCCTCAGCCAAACTCAAGGCCATTTTGTTTAATGGGTCAAGCTTTCTGAAAATTTCTAAAAAATCTTCTAAAATTTCTAAAAAAATCCTTCTCTATTTTTTAGTTGGCCATACCCAGGTAAGTGTGTGCCCCATTTTCTTCTGAAGCTGGAAATTGTGCTATATATAAATCAAACACTCATAACCAAGTCAGTGTGAATGAAATGGAATTATTCTGCCTTTGTTGCTGGATAATCATCTGCTAAGTGTGCTCACCTATGCCGTGCAACGTTTGATGCCTTTGATAACTCTCTTGAAATACTTTGATTTCCAGAATAAAATACCCTTTTACTTTCCTCTTAGGAATCTGTTTCATCACCACGAACAAACTGCCCATTCTTTGTTCTTTCCTTTGTCATCTGTGGTTCCCAAAGTTCTAACCTTAGAAGTCTGCTCCTCCTTAACCCTACTACCCTAAGTGATGGCTCTGTTCCTGTGGATTCAATAACTGCTTATTTGCCAGTCCCAAACATCTATGTCTTATAGACTGTACTCCTATATCTCCAGCTCCCCATTGGGTATATGTTTTTGATGTTGGAGTAATCTAATAACTGTCCTCCTTTTTAATTGTTTTCACCTGGGGGTTTGTGGGGGAGCAAGAGAAAAAAACTTAAGGACCCATGTGGAAATGAAAATACAACTCTTGAGTTTAGATTCAAGCTTTCTGGTAATTTCTAACTGGAGAATGTGGCAAAGTTCCCATTCTTTTTTTCTTCTGCTAGCCTTATCTTTTATACACACACAGACACAGACACACACACACACACACACACATACACTTCCTGCCCTCAGGCTAGAAGAAAAAACCATGACCTGTCTCATATAACCTGTCTCATATTCCACGGAACAGAGGAGCAGAGAGAAAAGAGATAAATCTTCATTAAATTCTGATTTTTTTGCCCCATCCTATTAATTTAATCCAATGGATGTCAAACCCTCTCTAACTTGGCAAATGGATAAGTTGTTTCTTCACACACATGGAGAAATATTTCAGGAAGGAGAAGTGAAGAGACAGAATAGCATTGCTCTGGTACTAATCTATCTCTCAAGAAAACATGAAGAAAATTAGTTTTCTACCAGCACTCTTCAATTGGATCTTCTAAAGGAACTTCAAATTCAACAGACAAATTCTCAGCTTTTCAACATCTCACCTCAGCCTTCTCCTCCTCCAGATCTCACTGACTCTGTGAATACGATCACCCTCCAATTATGTAACTGAGAGTTAAGAAAGGACAGAAATAGGCAATTCCTCTTTTTCCTACATATATTGCAACATATATTAAAGTATTTAAAATAGAAAGGGAAACATAGACCTTCTTCTTGGCAACAATATACCTTTTGCAGAAGATGCTCTGCTATTTCATGATGCCAGTTGAACCTCATGGTTGTCATCAATCATTTGATGGCGGGGTAGTCACAAATTCGCACAGTGATGTCTGCTACTTGTTCCTCTATACCCTCCAGTCTCATTCCTGGCTGCCTATTTTTTAGAATTCCATTTTTCCATCTGACCAATAGTAACCTCTTTATATCAAATAGTTTACAATATACAAGAATGCTCAAAAGTATGTTTAGAACGCATACTTTTCTGTGAACTTTAGGAAATGGATGAATGACTTACAAGTCTACAAAGAGTAGAAGATTTACAAGCATCATTTCTACTTTAAATACCAGGTTCTTGTTGTAGACTGAATATGAAAATAGTTACTCTAAAGTTAATATGACCTCCTTACACATGCAAAAAATCATATTCTCTAGGAATTATAATTCTTAGAATTTCAAAGAACACAACAACATATTTCACAGAAATGCATTAGATTTTATCACTTATTTTACTTCTTATCTTGGGTAAAAATGTATTTCAAAATGTATCCATTTTAAGTATAAGCTCTTACTATTTGCTTCTGTACATATACAAAAGGTGGCTTCGACTTTTTCCATGAAAATCATTTTCTTTAACACTTCGCAACCATTATAAATTAAGAATTATAAGATCTGTAATAAGTTAGAACTTTTTATGAAAGCACCAATGAAAATTCTTGATTATAAAACAGTTTAAATGTACCAGTGTTCAAAGTATTGCTTTTTGTGCTAAAGGAATAAGAACTTTTCTTCACTCTTTTTTTTTTTTTTTTTTTTTGCTGACTATAAGGGACTCAGAAAACAAAGAATATTTGTAGCGATAGTAGCTAATATATATTATGTACTTCATATGTGCCAAGCATTGCACTATGTACTTCACTCATAAATTCATTTAATCTGATAGGAGTAAGACGTACCAGCTGTGCAGTCCTTATCCTGAAATCCTTGGGGCCAAATGTGTTTTGAAAAATAGAGGTTTTCAAGTTTCACAAAGATAATACAGTGCATATATTGTAGATTATGCAATACCTAGAAGGGTTTGGGGCAGCACTCCATAATCAAACATATTAACATTCCAATAGAAAAACTTATAAGTGTTCAAACGACATGGGAAGATGTAGCTGTAAATAACCAACATCAGCTCAGCTTTGTTCTTGCTGCCAAATGAGTTTGCTCCAAACTTAAAGTTTGCAGTTTTGAAAATTTTTGGATTTTAAAATTATGCATAAGGGATTGGTGACCTGCATTTTATAGATGAGGAGAATTGAGCTGCAGAGTTATTAGGTGGTTTTCCAAGGTCATAGGGAAAGCCAGAAATTGAACCCAGGCAGTCTGGCTCCAAAATCTTTCAGCCTCCATGGTCTACCACCATCCCCTGAGGCTGGACGACTTACCTTGTCATCATTGTCTCCTATTTAGAAATAAACCAAAGACTTCCTTTCAAGAAATTTGGATTTAAGTTTAAAAGGGTGAATATAAAAAGTCACTGTTAAAAAGGTGAAGTCACATTGTGTTTCATTTTGGATTCTCCCACTCCTTAAAAATCGGTTCCACAAGGTTAGGCAGAAGCTCGTGAAGTCACATTTGGTGGCATGATGAGGAGAACTGATTAAAGACATTTTCTACCTCAAATGTCCTTAGACCCATTTAGTGTTTTTAGTCTCATGATTTGAAGTTTTCTTTTTTTAAATTTTATTATGTTATGTTAATCACCATACATTACATCATTAGTTTTTGATGTAGTGTTCCATGATTCATTGTTTGCATATAAACCCAGTGCTCCATTCAGTACATGCCCTCTTTAATACCCATCACCAGGCTAACCCATCCTCCCACCCCCGTCCCCTCTGGAAGTTTTCAAAGGTATATTCTCCTTTTCTCTTTTCTAATCTTTCCAACTTGTATTGAAAAGACTGAATATTTTTTGAAAAAAATCAGAAGAACTTAGAAACGTCTTTTTTTCTTTTTCATTTCCTACAATTTATTTTCAGGGAAGCTAAACAGGGTTTATAGAATTATGTACAAGAAAGCCTCTTTTCATGTATGTTTTCTCTGATGCAAAAACCTATATGGTGAAGTAAGAGGATCTCTCATGAGGACAAAGGGCAAACCCCCAGCACAGCCAACCCTGTCTAGAAGTGGTATAAATTCATGGATTAATGGGATATTTTGAGATTGAATAAAAGTCTTCTCCTGGGGCACCTGGGTGGCTCAGTCGTTAAGCGTCTGCCTTCGGCTCAGGTCATGATCCCAGGGTCTTGGGATTGAGCCTCACATCAGGTTCTCTGCTCGGCGGGAAGCCTGCTTCTCCCTCTCCCACTCCCCCTGCTTGTGTTCCCTCTCTTGCTGTGTCTCTGTCAAATAAATAAATAAAATCTTTAAAAAAAAAAGTCTTCTCCCCATACAAATTGTAATAATTCTGGTCTATCCCCAGTAATTTAATTTCTTACTGTTAAGTAATTTTATGACTTAGAAGGCAACATTATGACCTGAGAAGCAGCCCATTTAGAACTTTTATAACTTGGCATGGACTGGTCGTTCAGTTATCTCAGTTTGTCAAAAATATGCCTTAGTTAAAAGAAAGACACCTTACCCAAGAAGGGTATTTTTTAAAAAGATTTTATTTATTTATTTGACAGAGAGAGACAGCGAGAGAGGGAACACAAGCAGGAGGAGAGGGAGAGGGAGAAGCAGGCTCCCCACTGAGCCGAGAGCCCGACATGGGACTTAATCCCAGGACCCTGGGATCATGACCTGAGCTGAAGGCAGACGCTTAACAACTGAGCCATCCAGGCACCCCAAGGAGGGTAGTTTTTAATGGGATGGAAAACATCTTGAACTGGAACTGCTACATGGGGGGCACAAGGAGGAAAACATTATGGATATATATTCCTTCATAGGGCAGAACTAGAGTGTACCTGTTTTTCTAGGTTATTTTCTTCACCTGTCAAGGAACTTTCTTATTGAAAGGACTGCATTTTCTCTTGCACACATTATCAATACTCGGTAATCAACACTCAATTTCTTTATAAATAGACGTTCCTGTCCACTGGTTTCTACTTTATATAAAGAATGGAAAGTGGAGGGTGCTGGCTTTGGGCAAAAGATTCCTAAAAATTGAGGGGTTTTTTCTGGTTGATAATCCACTTTGAAATTCTCCTGCAGTTGTTTGAGTTAGTAGTTGTTTTTATATTAGGCTTCAAACCCAAGCTGGGTTAAGACTAATTTAATAGGTTCTTATTCTGTAGAGAAAAGTGCATACCTTGATTTTCCTTTCTGGATAGCAGAATCTTGATACAAAGTTGGTTAGAGTTTACTTAACTTAGTTATCTAGCTGACACCTAATGGAAAAAAGGTTTTATAACTGAGGACTTTATGAAGACAGTAAAGGATATATGTAATGGTGACCAAATCTACATTATTGTATAGTCAGCTTGAATGTAACTGTATACAACAAACCACATAAGCATTATGTGGGTTCTGATAGGAATGATAATCTCTCTTCATTATAAATTATGAAATCTCGGGGCACCTGGGTGGCTCAGTCGGTTAAGCATCTGCCTTCAGCTCAGGTCATGATCCCGGGGTCCTGGGATTGAGTCCCACAACAGGCTTCCTGCTCAGTGGAGCCTGCTTCTGCTTTTCCCTCTGCATGCCGCTTCCCCTGCTTGTGCTCTCTCTCTCTCTCTCTGCCAAATAAATAAAATCTTAAAAAAAAAAGAAATTATGAAATTCCTTTGCCAAGGAGTAACTAAAGAAAGTGATTCTACTCTGATCCATTTTTATTTTTTCCTTTTCCTTTTTTTTTTTTTAACATCTAAGTTCTGTTTGTTCTTTTATATGTGATACACCCTAATGCCTTGCTGGTGACATTAAGAAAGATCACCTCTTTGATATTATCAACTACAAAGTGATCACATCTTTTTATGTAAATGAAATACAAAATTTTAAACACAGAATTGCATAAACTGGATTCATTTTAAAAATAAATCATTTTCCCCTTTGCTATGAAAGTAGCACATATTCGTTATAAAAATTCAGATAAACAAAGAGAAGATAAGAACCACCCATACTGTATGTATCTTTCAGATTTTTAGTGGATCTTCTTGTACATAAAATCTTGAAGCCACTCTGTATTCTGTTTTGTACCCCTTGTTTTTCACTTAATATATCACGAGTCTCCTTCCTTTTCAAAATACATAGTTCTATGACATCTTTAACAGGCGGATTGAAAGTCATTTAAATAACCACTATTTTCGAACATTTAGTTTGCTTTCTTTTTTTTCCTATTATAAATAACACTGTGGTAATTATCTCTGCAATTGAATATCTGGGCACATACGTAATGATTTCTGAGAAATGGATTTGCTAGATGAAAAGGAAAACATGTTTTAGGGCATATTTCACAGGCATTGCTATATTGTCAGCTGTTGTTTAAAAACACTGCCAGACGCTATTTTTCATTAGCTTCTGCAACTGCGTATTTTTGTATATGTGAAGGTTTTTAATCTAAGTATTCTGATCATAGCCATGGCATTCTTCACCTGCACTGCAGTGTGGGGCATTTTATGAACTTCTGTCTCCTCAGTTGGAAACAAGGAAATTTATTTAAAATATTACCCTCTGGATAGAGCAAGGACCCTGTTAACACTAGATGCCACAACCCAGAAAATGTGCTTTTAAATGCTTTACAACAATTCGTGTGGGCAAAGCTTGCACAATTCAGAATTCAGTTCAGGTTCTTCATCCCCCTAATTTCTTCAGACTCGAGGTGCAGGAGCTTCACATTCTCCTGGTCATTCTAAATCTAAGTCCCCATCTGCCTGAGTCTTTCCATCTCACTCATGCCTTTCTTGTAGGGCATTCTGTCTTCTCTCTTCCGCAAAGATCCAAATGTGGAACTCACCCCAGTTTTCATCTATTTAAATACTGAATCACTTATTTACTCATCCAGTAAATATTTCTTGAATGTCTAGCACGTGAAAACACCAGTTCTACGGTACTAGAAATATGGCCATCCCCCCCCCCCAAAAGAAACCCCTGTTCCATTGGAGCTTGTACCCTAGTGGAGAAAGACGGGAAATATGACAGAAAATAAGTGAAACACATAATGTATCAGGTACTGATAAGGACTATGTAGTAGTTTTCTAGGGCTGTCATAACACATGGCTCCAGTGTGTGCCTCTCTATTAACATGCCCTCCGCCCCCATCAGTACCTCAATTTTCCTTCTACCTTTCTTTTGTAAGAACAACTGGCATTGGATTTAGGACCCACCCTAAGATGATCTCATCTCAACATCGTTAAGTTAATTACATCTGCAAAGTCCCTTTTCCCAAATAAGATCAAATTCACAGGTGCTGGGGGCCCGAGTGGCTCAGTTGGTTAAGACACAGAACTCTTTGATTTCAGGTCTGGTCAGGATCTCAGGGTCGTGAGATCAAGCTCTGTGTCGGGCTTCATGCTGGGCGTGGAGCCTCCTTAAGATTCTCTCTCTCCTTCTCTCTCTGCCTCTCCCCCATCTCTGAAAAGGAAAGAAAATTCACAGGTTCAGGAGAGACATAGCTTTTGGAGGGCTACCCTTTAACCCACTACAGGGGTCAAAAGAGTGTGTATGTATGGAGGAATTATTTTTTTAAGAAAATTTAATTCCAGTGTAGTTAATATACAGTGTTATCTTAGTTTCAGGTGTATAATATAGTGGTTCAACAATTCTATATGCTACTCAGTGCTCATTAAGGTAAGTGTACTCTTAAGTCCCTTCACCTATTTCACCCATCCTTCCCACCTCTTCTCTGGTAACCATCAGTTTATTCTCTATAGTTGAGTCCAGGTTTTTGTTTGTTTGTTTTTGGTTTGTCTCTTTTTTTCCCTCTGTACATTTCTTTCTTAAATTTATGGAGGAATCAATTTTAAATAAAGTGACAGAGGCCTCAATGAGAAGATAACGTTTGTTTAGAGACCACAAGAGGATGAAAAGCAAATTGCGTGGATGGATATCTTTGCATCCCTCACAGAGGAAATACCCAGAAGCTAAAGTGTTTTTGGTATGTTGAAAAGCCAGAAGGCCTGTGTAATGGTATCTTCTCTGTATTGTGGACTCCTAGATACTGAAATGATGATGATGCTAACAAATACATGTATACTGTTCCCCTTTTAACTGGCAGTATACCCCAACTTTCCCTACCTTTTACCTCAGACTTTTCAGCATCTTCATTTGCATGCCCAGAGCCTAAACTATACACCGGTTCTCTGGATCTCACCTTTTCTCCCCAACCAGTTTTTGTAAACAGAATAGAATACTAGAGATTTGTTTCTCTGCTAACGTGAATTATGGTCTTTAACCAACAACAATTTGGTTTTAAACCAAATTTTTCCCTTTACATATAAATATTTTAAAATATTAAAAATTTTAAAAGTTTTCTGAACCCATTCTGTGTTGTCATGATGCATTTTTGCCTTTGCCTCCTCAGCTGCCTCAAAGTCTACTGTTCTTTAAGACATGTTTTCTTGATTCCAGATCTCTTTTGATTCCCTTGACTTAGTTGTCCAAAATCCAGTATAACACCCAGCCTCTGCCATCACCACTATTCACTCTATCCTACTTATTTCTCACCTCTTCTCATTGGTATTTATTTGAATCCCACTGTCACCTCACCTGTGCTAATTACTCCTGATTACAACCTTCACTCACACTTTGTTTCCCATCTTACAGGGCCATATTACCTCTATGGCATTGTAGGACTTCAGAAGAAAGTGATATTGTTTGGTTTCCCACCTGAAATCTCTTTAGGCTGAGCCTGGTTCCCTCCTTCCCCAAAGTCAAGTAGTCCTGGACTAGGAGATACATATGAACAGTAGGTCGTGGCCAAGCATTGAGAACTCCACTTGTAGTTCACATATCTTTGACCACGGTATCGAGAGGCCCTTGGTGAATTTGGTTCTTTTCCTGTATCCCAAATTTACAGTGACTGAGATTTTGCTTCATTTCTCTTGCTCCCGCTAACACTATTTCTGCCTGCTATCTCAATTCTGCTTAGTAGTCTTCAACTCAACTAGCCTCATTCTCATCCCTGACGACCTATGTCTCAGCTATAACTCTCTGCTAATGATAAGCCAGCCACCTAGAGTGCCCTTTGCTGATTTCCTATCACCTAGACTTTGGTCATCACACGCCCTACCCCTACTTGGCTAGACAGCTTGATTTTCATCTCCGTTCAGATCTTTTGTATTATTATTCCCTTGAGGTCTTTATTTATGGTTTTCTTAGATTCATCGCTCAGATAACAAAATCCTGTCCTTGCTGACATATGCAGAAGAGCCCTCTGTTCATTCTCTGGTGTGCCTTATCAGTACTCAATCCTTGGTGCAGAAATCTATTATATTGCTATATTCCATCTTTAAATTTCTTCAATATTCCTTATTTAAAGGACAGCACAAACACTCCATTCTTATGACTATTAAAAGCCTATTTTTCTAAAAGTCATTTTTGTTTTTGTTTCCCTTTGACAAGTGAATCACGAATATTCCTATTCACTGACTAATTTAGCAAGACAAGTCACTTTACTATTGTCTGCAAATTTCAACTGATTATTCAGTGTAATGGTGTTTTTTGACTTAAATGAATAAAATGTTATTCACTTCAAAAGCTTTTAGAAACATTTGTTTATTGTTATTTAAAAGACTGTAAGCTTGGGCTATAAATATGCTTATACTTTAGACATTTTTTCTTTAGGTTAGTTAATTTTGTTTTACCTTGGAGTATTCTTGTGACTGCAGTTATACCGAAAGTAGTATTGTGGAATACTTTTCTCTCTTTTTTTGTAAGCTGAGATGATAGCTCTTAATTTTACCAAATACAGCGCATTTTGAAAGCCACAACATTCTTTTAGTCTATTTGCACTAATAGGAAAATAATTGGTGGGCAAGGAGATGTCTAGGTTTTTCACCCAACCACTAACTTTTTAAACCCATAAATAAATGAATAGCAAGAGGTACAGGATTTGATTTATGTATCTAGTTATAAAAATTCAGTTGGATTTAATAGTCTTTAGTAATAATATCATAAAAGCCCATAAGATGGTATTTTATTTAGATTTAGATGCATGTAACAGAAACCCAACATGACAGTGGCTCAGACATGATGAAAGTTTATTTCTCTCTCTCATAAAAGTCTAAATTTTAGATAATTCAAGGCCATTATGGTGGCATAAGAGTATCTGGGTATCCAGACTACTCCTAGATTTCCCTGGTAGTATGGCCTTCACTGTAAAGTTTCAAAGTAGAGACAGCTCCAGGAATCACATCCTGGTTCCCAGCAGCAGCATAGGGAAACAGGTTGTCAGGAACACACCCCCCTTCCTGTTAAGGGCATGGTCTAGACATGTTATATGCCACTTCCAATCGCATTCTGTTAGTGACAGCTTGGTTATGTGACTATACCTATTTTCAAGATCTTTATTCTGGCTAGCCATGTACCTATGGATGCCCATCAGTTTATGACATAGTTGAAATGTTTTTATTAATACAATCTGTATGGATATAATTTTTATTGAAATGAAGCTCACTAAGACAGTGGTACCCAAACCTTTCTTCCAACCAAATGTGAAAGCCAACATATGAACTAGAGAAAGCTGGACTGTCTGATTAAAATGGAGGGCACAGGAATGCCACCCATGTCACTCACATGCCCTGCCCCTGTCTCCCCCATAAACACACTCTCACAAAAGAGCCTGAGGCTCTTAGGGCTTCATGGATCAGTATGTAAAGCACTATTTTAAAGTTTTAAATAGATATTGATGTGAAATAAAGAATATATTTTGAGTGTTGTTAAAAAAATCAATAGGCTTTGCTAAGAAGAATATAAATGATTTTATTGAGGGCAAGAAAAAACTTTAAATAAGATTGCTTCAACTTTTGGTTAAATACTTTATTTTCCAAAAGATATCCATATTACAATCACCTCCTTGGAGAGTCAAACAATATTTTTTATGAGCAAATGGCGACAATACTATCTCTGAATTGCAAAGCAATTATTAATTCATATTTATCAAATTCCTATTCTGAGGAATTTTGTAATTTATATTTGAAATAAAAGGATTTTGCAATTAAAGACATAACCGGGCATTTAATTAAGGGCTTTTCTGTGTCAGTTATTGTGCCCAACTTTAAGAAATATTTTCTATTTTATCCTTAAAACAAATCTGCAAGCATGCCAGGTAAATGAAGTGCTGCTAAGCCTAACTTCGAATCTGCAAATGCAATAAAGTCTTGCTTTTATGATTTTTTATAAGCAATTTTATTATAGGAGAGGAGACTGATTCTGTACTATAGCTTTGCTCTACATCAACAGAGAATCATAATTATTGAACCACTTGTTGGGAAGGGACCTACGGTTCAAGTCCAATGACCCATCCAATGTTTACATATACTCTGATGGGGTCCAAGCCATTAATAAGTTCTTCCATGAGTGGAACTTGATTTAAAGAATAAATACATTATCACTGATGATGGGATTTTTCTTTTTGTGTTTCTTCACTATTTATTTATTTATTTACTTTCTGGAAGACCAAAATTATTATTGTTTCCTTAAAAACAGGTAGAGGTAAGACTTGAAGACAAAGAAAATATTAAGTTACCAAACTTGCTTATATTTGATTATGAAGAAAGTGCTGCTAATTATTTCATGATCTTAATCACAGATGGCCTGGGGGAAAATTGCTTGGGGATAAATTTAATTGTGGCTTGAAGTAGTCACAGGGAAGGTAGCCCAGTACTTGGATTTTTATAGATCCCTAGGAAGGTCTCCAGAAAACTTAGAAAAAAGTTTTACAAACTCATTTTAGCTATGGGGCTCCTTTTCTGTCAGTCTACTAGAACATTTTCTAGCAAATGAATCATGGGAACACCCTAGCAATATGACTAGGGTGGTAGAATACAGAGTTAATTTCTGACATTAGAGCAACCTGGGAGGGATAAAGTTTGTGTTAGTTTTCTATTGCTGCTGTAACAAATTCTCACAAACTTGGTGCCTTAAAATAACTCACATTAATTTTCTTATAGTTCCAGAGGTCAGGAGTCTGAAATCAGTTTCTCTGGGCTAAAGTCAAGGCATCAGTAGGGCTGTGCGCCCTTTGGAGGTTCTAGGAGAAAATTCATTTTTAGAGACCACTCACATTCCTCAGCTCATGGCTTCCTTCCTCCATCTTCAAAGTCAGAAACAGCAGGTTGAGTTTTTATCACATTACATTATATTTTCACTTCCTCCCTTTTCCACATGTAAGGACCCTGTGTTTGCATTGTGATCAAATGGATAATCTAGGAAAACCTCCCTGTCGTAAGGCCATCTGATTAGCAAACTTAATCACGTCTGCAACTTTAATTCCCTTTGAAATTTGCCATGTAATCTTACATATTCATAGATTAGGATGAGGATTAGGATGTGGATTAGGATGTGATATCTTTTGGGGGCCGTTATTCGGCCTACCACAAAGGTTTTTTGGCAATGTATTAGTTTGCCAGGACTGCCATAAGAAAGTATAACAAATTGGGCAGCCTAAGCAACAGAAATTTATCGTTTCACAGTTCTAGAGGCTAGAAGTCCAAATCAAAGGGTCAGCAGGGGTGGTTGCTTCTTGAGAGCTGTGAGGGAAGGGTGTGTTCCAGGCCTTTCTCCTTGGCCTAGAGATGGCTGTCTTCTTTGTAGGTCTCTTTACATTGTCTTCTTTCTATGTGTGTCTCTGTTTCCAAATTTCCCCTTTTCAGAAAGACATCAGTCATATTAGATTAGAATCCATCCTACTGACCTCATTTTAACTAGATTCCCTTCATAAAGACTCTCTCTCAAAATAAGGATGTATCCCGAAATACTGAGGGTTAGCACTTCAACATAAGAATTCTGAGGGGACATAATTCAACTGAGAATAGGCAGGATCTCTAAAACCTCACCCAAGAATGATACAAAGTTCTTAATCACATTATATGTTGGAACTGAGTTGTTTTTTTTTTTAAGATTTTATTTATTTGAGAGAGAGAGTGAGAGAGAGAGAGTGCACGAGAGGGGGAGGGAGAGGGAGAAGCAGACTCCCACTAAGCAGGGAGCCCAACTCAGGGCTCGATACCAGGACCCTGGGATCATGACCTGAGCCCAAAGCAGACCCTTAACCGACTGAGCCACCCAGGCGCCCCAGGAACTGAGGTTTTAAGGAAGAAATGTTTTATTTTCTGATCAGATTTACTTAAATAAGGAGGGGGAGAAAGCACTGTTATTTTCAATACTTCTCCTCAGCCAACTTAAAACACTCTACTCACCTGTCCCTCTAACTTAATAAACAACAACATGGAGCCATAAAGTCAAATTAAGATCCCACCGTGCTAGAGTATTTGCAAGGAATTAGCAATAAAAATCTAGGTAGCAAATGTACAATTACTTAAAATATAGTAGAAATGTTGTCTACATAGTTAAGTGCCTGCAGTCAGTTCTGAAATGTTAATCGCTCTCATTAGCAATGTTCTTGTTTCCCTGGAAAAATGGTAGTGTTTACGCCCTCACATAATACATTAGCATCTGTTTTCTTTTCGTTTCTTTTTCAGCCCTCAAAGAAAAGAGAACTGTGTTAAAACTCTTTCCCCCTCTCTGCGAATCCATCAGTTGTCAACGGAGGAGGGCCTGTGCACTGCACAGTTAAGCACTATGTTCCATGAGCATGAAAGCATTGTAAAAGAGCAATGAAACTTGTTGCTTGCCCTGAGAAATCAGCTAAAGGAGTGTGGTAAATTGGAACAATTGAAAGGAATATGGGATCCTTCCCACCATCACAATATAGTGCCCCCATATCTCTGCAGGAAAAGAAAAAGAAACTATATGCAATGTGGCACAAAGATGTATAAATCCAACCTCATTAATATATCTACTCTTCCCTTATTAGATTATGCCTCCTCCATCATGCTTTCAGGAGGAACAGATACTGTGGAGGAGGAGGAGGGAAAGATAATGCTTGTAATCTAGCTTTTTATTAACGTGTGAACATCCAACACACAACCTGCCTGACGTGTTTCAATTAAAACAAAATTAAAATTCCTAATTAAATAGCTAGTACAAATGAACCTTAGTCCAATGGTGTGAAAGCCAAACTTTTAAGGAGAGTTGTGCAGCTAACTTCCAAAGGTTAGGTTAGCAGGTCTAGAACAGCTATTAATTGTAAAGAAAGCTGAACGTAATTAATTATAAATTAAAGTTGTTCAAGTTTAGCTTTATTAATAACGTGAAATAGGGCATCATGAGTGAAAATCAGTAGAAATAAATGCCTGGGGTTGGAGTTCTGTTCAACTTCCACATAACAAATGAATTCCAACTCTTCTTACAATAGGTAATGTAGGATTCCTCTGTATGGTACCCCAAGCTGACAGAGTTCACCATGTAACAAAGTCAGACATCTCTGTTATAGGATAATACCATTAGCTAATTATGGCTGTACGAAGAAACTTGACTAAAATGGACTTACATTTTCAAGGGAGAAATAACTTGTTTCCCTGCCCTTGGCTTGGCACCATAAACACAATTCTGTTTTTCTATTTTTCAGAAAGGATTCTTTGATCCTGGACATTGACATTTTGTTTGCCACTCTTACCAGATACTTAACAATTATATTTATAAACTCGACAAGAGATTTTAGAAACTGGCTGAGAGCCTATGATGGGGAAATTTACTTCATTCTTCTTGCTTTTGTTTTCTTTTCATAAGAAGGCGATTGTTCCTTGTAAATACCTTCCTTAACTGCGTATAGCCCCAGGGAGTCCATGTAGTCACCGTGACCTAGCTAGTTTGGATAATGGGAGCTCTGGTGTCAGGCAATATTCAGAGCAGCCAGGGCCCCATTGTCACCTCCTTTCACTTCTGCTTGCCATGGCTAGAAAATAAAGGGCAACAGTAATTACTTCTCAAAAGGTAGGCACCCGGGAAGGCATTTTTTGGTGATAGTGAAAGGAAGTTAAATTAATAAAGATATACCTACAGAAAAATAGAATAGAATTGGAAAGGCCAAAAGAAAGTTTATTTTAAAAGAAATAATACCTCTTTATTTTTTTGGTCCTGTTCAAGATTAACAGTTCTTTCTCCTGGTTTCTTAAGCGGAAACAAACCCTATTTCACTCTTATAAAATACCGCCCCATCTATAACTACAAACATTCAGTGAGACATAAATTATTGTAGGTACACTTGTGGCTACAACACATGATTTTTCTGTAGTTATTTGAGATATTATGATAGAAAGAAATACTCCCATTTGGGGTCATGATAATAATCCTAGGAGAATACCCATGGATGGGTCAGGCTTCTCCACCCTAGACTGGGTTCAGCCAAGAGCCTCTTCACTTTGTCAGCGGAGATTGTGCCAGTTCTCATGAGTCATGTGGAAACCACAAGGGTCCTCCTTGCAAGGGTTCAAGGAGCCTAATCTCCTCTCCTTATTATCAGAGGGTTGAGCTTACAGGGAAAGAATATAACATCATTTTTCTAAATTGTCTGTGCTTGTAAAAATACACAATCCTAAACTAACTCCAGTATTACAAAAGATTTTTAAAAAGCCTGAGTGTATATAGCTAGCAAAAGTGGCAAAATCAGGTCTGATGCTTCCCACTGAAATAACACGAAGGCATATTGTTTATCATCTACAATAACAGTTACTTTTATGTGTTTCATTTTTTCCTCAAACCACTCACAAGCACTGAGATAATACTATCTAAATATGGGTTCTAGAAAATAGTACTCTACTGAATGCAAAGCTTTGACATACCAGATCATAAATAAGAAAAATATGGAGTCTACCCAGCTGTGTAATAAAAAAATCTTATTAGAAATATATATATTACCCTCGTGTACTGCTCATGAATATGCACATTAATTTTTTATAGGATAAGTATTAACATGACCTAAATTTACATGTTTGTCTTACATCTGCCCCTGCGGTAGTTATGATGTGTCAAATGTGTTGACATTTGTGAAGGCTTTAAGAATGAGGTAAGCTGAAACTGTTATTAAACAGATATTCAAAATGTTAATTTGATTAATCGAAGGAGGAGGATCTAAGTAATTAAATATCATTACATTACATCTTTCCAGCTTTAGGTGTATTTAATCACCTGTAGGGAGCTTGCAGCCAACTCGTATTCTCTGTGGCAGTCTTATTTGTCAGGGTATACCTATCTTTTCTTAAGTCATTCGGTGGACTAATTTTCCTGGGGTGGGTGCATAAAGAGAAATGGGTCTTTGAGTAATTAGTCTTCAAAGTCACACATTTTCCTTGAATGCATGGCCAACATCATGCCTCTATGTGTTTGCTGTACCTAGTTCTGTGCCCTGATCAATAAATATTTTGTCAGCCATATTTTGTGATCCAAGTGATAAAGTTCAAAGAGCATGTTGCTCAGGCGCTATGTAAACAGTCACCTTATATTATTTAGATTCTATTAGAAGATTTTGTTTATGTGTTTCTTTCTTTCTTTTTTTGAAGATTTTTATTTATTTACTTGAGAGAAAGAGAGAGCAGAGAGGGAGAGGGAGAAGCAGACTTCCCACTGAGTAGAGCACCCAACACGGGGTTCTATCCCAGGATCCCGAGATCATGACCTGAGCCAAGGCAGACCCTTAACCGACTGAGCCACCCAGGTGGCCCTGCTTGTTTCTTTTTAATAAATCACAAAATGCTATTTATAATAGGGTTAGAGAATGTTAAGGCAGTTGGCAAATAATAAAGATAGGGCTTTGAAAATCATGGCCAACAAAACCCAGGGGTTGCACAAACCAAAGCTGAGTTGGAAACAAAAGTAAAATGCTGTTGTCAGTCACTTTAGCTTTAAAGGTGCAGTGACCATGTTATTGAAAATTCATCTATGGCTCATGGCTGGGGGTCATGTAAATGTATGAAAGCATATATTAATAAAAATATAAATAAGCCAAAGCAAGATTGCAGTTGCAGAGGCAGAACTGAAAACTCTTTTGCAAATGCTATCACATAAATAATGCCAATTTACAGATAAGACATTTCTTGTAAAAATCTCTTGACCCATGAAGTTTTTGAAATCAAGGATTAATTATTTTCTTTTTGCTCCCAGACACTTGTCAGTGTGACTGGTTGGGTTGGGTTGGTATAACTCAAAGGCATTATTGGTATTTAGCTTCTCTTACATTTCACTATGGAGCATTCTGGTTTGTGTCTTCTAAGACTCTGTACTTTCCCTTTCTTTCCTGTGTGCCAGGGAAGAGGAGGTGGGACCCAACCACAGAAATAAGAATGAGGAATTGTGAAGAACAGCTACCACCTAGTGAACACTATTAAGTGCAAGTCACTTGGCTAAGCAGTTTACATAAACAAACACATTTTGTCTTCAGGTATTGTGATCCATCTTTGACAGATGAAGAAATGGAAATAGAAGCCCAAAGAGTTCAAGCAACTTGCCACATAACAAATACCTTATAAATTATAGTCAGGATTTGAACTGACGCTGGTCAAATTCCAGAACATATACTCAACTGTTCCACCTTTCTCCTAATACAGATCTTGTTCCTCATTTTAGGCATTGACAAGCTAGAACAAAACGGTTCAGTGCAACCCTTCAAAGTGTGTACTTAGAGCACAAAAAATTATTCTGATCTAAGGAGGAATCCATACCTCCAGGCCCAGAAGAAAGTGCTTGAGGGACAATTAACAGCTCAAAACTTTTTTCTCTAATTCAAACTATGGGAGTCTGAAAAAATTTCATTACAGTAAGATTAACATTGGTGAGAGTTGTAGGTTACTAATGATCTGTAACACTGTTGCTCATATGAGAAGCTCCTGAAACTAAATTATAATTTTCTGCCAATGAATCGGGTAGCCTACAGGTCCGCTAATTTTGATTTAAATTTGGAAGGAATAAGATATATTCTTTAAGTTGCTTAGTAAATTTAAACAAGAGAATAAAAATTGAACTTTACCACTTGCTTAAAGTTACCATCACTGATGGGATTTGGTGTCTGCGTCTAAGGCTGTGAGCCCAAATCTCTTGTATTTCTTTCTTTCTTTTTTTTTTTTTTTAAAGATTTTATTCATTTGACAGAGAGATAGAGAGAGAGCACAAGTATGCAGAGAGGCAGGCAGAGGGAGAGGGAGAAGCAGGCTCCCCGCTGAGCAGGGAACCCGACCATGTGGGGCTCGATCCCAGGACCCTGGGATCATGACCTGAGCCGAAGGCAGACGCCCTCTTGTATTCATTTCTATTAGAGGTCCTACTGGAAGCTGCAGAACTATCAAGATAGGGATGCTTTAGTGCACAGTGAAAAGTATGAAAGGCTCTTTGCCTTTCAAGGATGTGTGGACATTTGGGAAGGTGATGCTTTATTCCTCCCCACCTTGAAAGTGTGGAATAAAGGAATAAAGACTATTAGCATTTTATTATATCTCATATACAAATGGAGATTTAATTCTTACAAGGAATTTTAGTTGAGTTAGACGCTTGAAAGCTTACCATGGGCATGGTGATAAAATTTACCAAGGTGGTGATAGACAAGGATGGGAATGCTGGCAATGACAGAAGCAGAATTCTCAAGCCAACGTATAGGGACTTTAAAATGTAGCTCAGTCCTCAGGATTATTGCTAAGGAAACATTAATATCACAGCTCTAAAGGTGTTAGAATCATTAAGATAGTGTTTCTTTTTTTTTTTTTTTTTTTTAAAGATTTTATTATTTATTTATTTGAGAGACAGAATGAGATAGAGAGAGCATGAGAGGGTCAGAGGGAGAAGCAGACACCCCGCCGAGCAGGGAGCCCGATGTGGGACTCGATCCCGGGACTCCAGGATCATGACCTGAGCCGAAGGCAGTCGCTTAACCAACTGAGCCACCCAGGCGCCCAAGATAGTGTTTCATAATAAAATACTAATAAATCATGGAGATCATTGTGACCAGAGTGACAGTATTAACCAACATCTAACATCTAACCCACTAATGACCTAGAAAATGATTATTTCTACAGTGATATTATTTTATTCCAGACCATATATTCAATTTCAATTTTCACTTTTTCCTTAGTACCCTGAGGTCTCTGAGAATGCATTCAGGATCTAAAATTGATAATATTGCAGCTACTTTTTGTAAGGGAAAATAAAATAGTACCAGTTCGGATGTTAGTCCTTTTTGTCCATACTGTGTGATGTACTTTGACAGAAGTCATTGCCCATGATCAGTTCTGGGCCATGTAATAAAACCCAAATGAGCAGGGTGAGCTGGGGATGGAGGCTGGGAAAACCAGAATCCAGCCCTTGTAGTAAAAGTCAGGATATGACCAGGGTCGAATACCAGATTAACATGTCAAGATTTATTAGCTCCAAGCAGGTCAAGTACAACTTGGAATGCAGCCATGGCACTGTAATTATGAATGACTGACTCTGGGCTCACTGAGAAGTTGGTCTCATGTCTCATATTTCACTGCCACTCCACCTCCACTCCCATGCCCTCTCACATCTTTGTATTTAGCCAAAAAGTTGGAAAGCATGACTTTAATCTGATCATCTTTCCTTAGTCTTATCTAGAGTCTTAATACCATGTGGGTTTGACCTAAGGTTAGAAACTTACAATGCGGTTCAAGTACATGATTTTATAACCACTGAAACTGAGGCCTAAAATTTATATTTCCAAAGCAATTAATTTATGATAAAGCTCTTTAATGTATATTTTCTTAGATTATTGTATAATAACCCTAAAAGATAAATACAGTAGATGTTATTACTCTGATAATATAGATATGCAGTTCAAAGTACTACGGGATTTTGTTTTATATTTTATAGATGATAAAAAACCAGGACTCAGATTTTGGTCTTTTGATTTCAAGCTTAGTGCCTTTCTATGATATTTTATTTTTTGATGTAATGGAACAGGCATTGGCCCAAGATTGGAGTGACCACGTCAGGACTCTGTTTCCCAGCTCAGCTCTATACCACATACACAATACCACACATCAGATCCGCAGCACAGCCTTGCTTGGGAACTTGTCTGAAATGAAAATTCTTGGGCCCCATGCAGGCCTACTGCATCAGAAATACTGGGAGAATACGTATTATCTGCATCTTAATAAACTTTCCAGGTGGTTCTGATGCATATTAAACTTAGAAAATTGACATTATATATTATAATGATTTTCTATCTTAGGTCTTTATAACAACAACAAAGTTTTTGTTTAAATCACTACATCCAATCTCTGGCAGAAGAATTGCATGTGTATACATTTTACCAGGCTATTAATCTATGCATGAATATTTATGAAATAATGATGATATTACACAGTACAGTTTTCATATTAGCATTGTTTCTCCTCAGTAAAGAATTTGTAGCTGCTCTTTATATAGCTAAAGTCCAGTTTTAATTTTTCTTCTCTCAGTTTGCTGGTCCTCAATTGTTTATGCACAGTTTCCACTGGGATATCTGTTTGTTGCTTTAGTGCCTTTTTCTTTACAAAGAACATTTCTTAATCTTTGCTTAAATACCAAGTTTGCAACAATTGATTTCCATGGAGGATTTTGCTACTCCCCAAAGGACGATGCAAAATGCTGGCTATTTGCTTTTCTTAGCTAAAGAAGCCTTTCTTTCTCTTTCCTTCTCTCTCATTTCCAGCTTCTTGCTCTTATATGTATGTCAAAAACATATGTATGTTTTTATTTTATAAAATTAGGGTAATGCTACATTTACTGCTCTATAACCAACATTTTAAAACTTCACACATTATATTCAATTCCATGTTCGTACGTGTTTTTATAAAGAAAAACTACATTCACATGATATTTTAGAGCATAGATTTTTTTAAAGATTTTTTACTTATTAGAGAGAGATCTCGAGAGAGCACGAGTGGGGAGGAGCAAAGGGAGAGGGAGCAGACTCCCTGCTGAGCCAGGCGCCCAATATGGGGCTCAATCTCAGGACCCTGGGATTATGACCTGAGCCCAAGGCAGATGCTTAACCAACGGAGCCACCCAGGTGCCCCAAAGCATATATATTGATAAGTATTAAGCATTACTCAGATGAGGTCATTTAGGTTATTTCTCAAGTTTTTGCTTAGAAGATAACAGTGATGAACAACTTGCTATGGAAATATTTAGGGATATTTCAGATTGTTTTCTTGAGATAAATTCCTAAATTCATGGAATGGATCCCCCCTGCTTGTACTCTCTCTCTCCGTCAAATAAATAAATAAATAAAATCCTTTAAAAAAAAGGAAATATGAACCATTTCATTTTACATTTAAATTGATTAAACTTTAATTTCATTTTAAAATTCAATTGCATATAGGCAAAAATGACTTTCTCATTTTCTATTTCATGGGAGGGGTTGAGAAAATTTTGGTAGTAAAAAAAATATGTATCTTGATACCTTCTCTGGTGTCACTTCACCCTGATCACAGATAAAATTTGATTCTTTGTTTACTGCCTGAGCCAAGCTAAAGCCAAATTATGAATAAAGCCATGGTATGGTTGCTGCATTCATACTGCTATGGCAGCTAACCGTCCACACATTATTTCACCCATGAGTCTCTCCAGAATCAGCTGATTTCAATATTTCTAAGAAAACCATGGTGGCACTTGATGAGGAATAATAAGAGGGAAGCCTAACAGCTGAAATCAATTGAAAAAACCAAGTATGCAATGCTTTGGAAAGAAAGTGAGAGGGGAGGGTGGGGTGCCTGGGTGGCTCCATTGGTTAAGCATCCAACTCTTGATTTTGGCTTAGGTCATGATCTCAGGGTCATGAGATTGGGCTCCAGCCTGCTTAAGATTATCCCTCTCCCTCTGCCCCTCCACCACCCGCCCCTCGCCCCTGCTCAAACACCCTCTTTCTCTCATAAAACAAAAACAAAAACAAAAACAAACCAGCCAACCAAGGAGATACGAGGAGGCTTTGGAGAAATGGCTGCTGGCCAGTAGAGCAAAATCGGGGGGGAGAAGGAAGGGAAGAGATGGGACTCCTGGAGCACGCCCAGAGAAAACTGACACTGCACTTAGCTCAGGAAGAATGTTTGGGTCCAGGTTGGGTGGGACAAAACTCTGACCCTTCAAGTCTGCAGTGAGAGTTAATGATTGACTTACCAAGAACTAACCTTAAAGTTGGGGGAGGAGAGTGTTTTTAGTGAGTTCAATGACATCAGCAAAATCCTTTGCCATGTAACTTAACACAATCTTGGGAGTAATATCTCATCACATTCACAGGTTCTGCTCACATTCAAGACAAGAGGATCATACAAGGGTGAGAGGCATTGGGGGTCATCTTAGAATTCTGTCTCAGGTGGTTCCTAGGGCCATGCACCATTATATTACCTAATTTGATACCATCTGTGAGGTAGATATTAATATAAGTCCCTTGTTGCAGATGATAAAACTGGGGCTCAGGAAGGTTAAGTAACCTGCCCAAAGTCATTCAGTTTATTAGTGACAGACTTCAATCTGACAAATTCAATCTGTCAGATTCTAGATCCTGTATTGTAGAACTTCAAATACTGGCAAGTTCTCTAAAGTTCTGTTGGTGAATCAAAAAGTGTCTGAGGCCCTTGAAATGCTATGAATTAAATATGACCTATTTGTAATTCTACCTCTATCTAAAGATACCAATGTTATTAATTTCATAATTAATTCATCACATAAAAGTTTGACATACAGAGGGAACTGGGAAATATCTGTAGAGAAAAATGTTGATATGTCAAAGATATCAACTCCCTTAAAGTGACAATCAGGAATTAGAGCTGGAAAGAAGTTTCTTGGATCTTTTTACCTCTAACAATGAATAGGGTTCTTTATAAATGGACCCCGATATCATCCATTGTTTTCTAGAGTTCCTTTGCTATTTATTTTCTCTATAGGAAAATTATTTTAGCTTACTGATATTAATCCTGTATCCCTCCAGCTGTAACATCAATTTCCTTTGGATTTTTACCGTGGTAGAGAACAACTATATATGAATAAAAGTTTCTAAAGTGGGGCACCTGGCTGGTTCAGTTGGAAGAGCATGTGACTCTTGATCTCAGGGTCGAGAGTTTGAGTCCCATGTTGGGTGTGGAGATTACTTAAAAATAAATAAATAAACAAACTTAAAAAAAAAAAAGACTGGCTATAATATTTTTAAAAAGTTTCTAATCAAAAATAAAATGGTTGTATAACACTGGTTATACTGATAATTCATTTGTAATTTGTATGTTTAAATCTTTCAAATCTTTTCATTAAAAATTAGAATGCAATTTTTTAATATTTTAGTGTAAATTGTAGATATTTTAACAGAATACTGTACAATATACATTTCTGACAAAGACCCTCTTGTATATGTAAGTAGCACATTCTAATTTAAAGAAAAGTTAAGACTATTTACTTTGGAGGGGCTTCTGGTCCTGAGAAGGCTGTGTAGTCCTTATAGGTAAGTTCTGTGCTAGGCTTTAGGAAGAAGTGTTTCCTTCCACGTCTTTCTTGAGTTTGCCATTCTTTGATTCCTCTTGCCATCCATGAAATAAAATATTGAGGATCAAGAGCAGGGATGTTGCTGGGAAGAAGGGTCCAAGGAGGACTAACTATGTATGGCCCAGCTCAAGATATCCTGTGAGCATTTGGGGGTCAAAAGAAGTTAATAATAAATGGTAACTTAATCTGGAACTTTCCCCTCTCTATCACCACTTAATCTATGTGCTATGAGTGACTAATTATTATTATTTATTTACTCATAACTTCATTTCTGTAGGTTAGGTACTCCTTGCTTTTTCTATTTGGCTTAGAAAAATACACATCGGTATATTTATCTGTAAAAGTGTACATGTTTTTCTGACAATAAATTGTAAGGTCCTTGGAGAAAGGGACTGTATCTTTCCTCAGTTTTCCCTACAAAATGTAGTTTAGTGTTTTATGTGTAATATTTACTGAGCAAAGATTTAATATTTGGTGGATTAGCGAATGATTGATTCCTCCTCTGGAATGTCACATCCCGTTTGCTTTATTTTCCAACAGCACGCTGACATGCAGGTGGAGCTCATCTTCTGACACTGCTAGAACTGAGTAAGAAGCTTTAGGACAGTGACTTGAGCCCAGAAAATGTCCTCTACACCTACATAGAGCAGGTAAGGGGCATGTGAGTGAAACTGTGATCGACAAAGCTTGAGAAGGGAAACTGCTTATCTAGATGAGGGAAACCTCAGCAATTCCTGGGGGTTCTAAATATAATGATCTGACTCTTACAAGAGTAGTACTTGGTATGAAGAGGTAGTTCACTGAAGAGGGAAAATGTTATTACATGCCTAGACATAAGATCTATGAAAGACGTTTTAAGGACTCAACTGGAGAAGGAAGAACAATACCTTAAGGAAAATTGACATTTTCCATAAAATATTTAATCTTAACAATGAATTTAGGTAAAGTAAAAGTTTGTCACATATTTAAAAATTTGGTAGATTATTTCTTAAATTTTTGAAAATGTTAATTATTTCCACTCGATTCCCTGACTAGTGATCAACTTAACCCCCAAGCAGTCAACTTGAAAATGTAAGCTGCAGTGCTAGAGAAGAGCCATGTTCAGAGTTTAGCTGTAGCAGAGTAAATGCATGAAACCCAAGACTAGAGCAGCTAAGAGGTAGGCTAGCAGCGATATCTTTTAGCTGATTAGACTACGTACTTGGAGGAGTCTAGGAAGATTGCCGTGTTTTCAAGATACAAGGCAAACTTCCAGAGGTAAAAGAAAAGGACAGATTAAAGGTACATTGCAGTGAGTGGAGCAATGCCTAGGAAGCCCTAGTTCCCACAGGAGAGTTGCCACATCCTGTGTCCCCCATTGGGCATTTCACTCAAACAGGGGTCTCTGCTGGATAATTTATAAGTTCTTGTTTGATAAATGAGAACTCTAGAGGGCATAAAATAGCTAACACCTTACCACTAATCAAAGCAGTGGCACCAAACTGTATTAGTGGTCATTGCATTCTTCGTAACAATACACTGGCAGGTTTTGGGTTTTTTTTAATAATAACTTTTAATACAGAAGTCTTGACCACAGAGTCTCAGAAGGACTGATGCAAAGAAATAATTATGTGAGTGTTGAAAGAAAGAAATAAAGCAAAACAAAAGGGAAAAAGGGGGAACAATCTAAACATCTGTCAAGAGGGGTTTCATTATATAAATTGACATAGTCGAGTAATAGAATAGTCTGGATTCACTTCAAAGGGTGAAATATTTCTATAAGTGCTGACATGGAAAGGTGTTCACGATATATTTTAAATTCAAAAGCACAGATTTGAGAACAGCATATGAAGTATAACAAACTTATTTTTATATATGCATCTTAAATCTTACAAATGATTGAAAATAAACTGATGGGTAGATTTAAGGAGGTAGATAATTGACTCAATATAAAATAAGTGATATTTGTAGATGTCAGAAATTAAAATGGGTCATCTTAGGATAAAGGAAGACATCGTTTATTGCTCAATGGGGATTTTTAGAGAGAATAGGGATGACCAGGTATGAGGGGTTTTTCAAGGCTTGACTGGATATCCTCTAGAACTCTAACCAAACTATAATTCTATGAAATGAAAAATTCACTATTCAAGAGGAAACTTGAGCCTGAATAGTTGGCCTTAGTAGTTGTTATTTGAACTTAATATGCTTGGAAATTCCAAGTCCTGCCTGCTTTTTGAAAGAAATGATTATTTTAGATTTATTGTATCATCCCTACTAAAAATTAAAAAAAAAATTATAATAGGCATCATTTGTGAGTGTTTTCTCCTAACTGGTAAATACAGTGCCATGAAACTCTCATATCAGTCATTCTCAATGTGATTTTTAAAACATATCTAGCTCCTTTTTTTTCCCTCTAGAAATGTACTAATTTTTAAAGTATGGTTTCTCTGTCTTTAATAATGGAGGCTTAGTACCTACACTGAGTCCCCAGGTATATTTAATAAACTTGTTGCCTCTCTTTGAAGGTGAATGTCTTCAATTTTTAGAAGCTTTTCTTATTTTGTACAATAAAAATATTTTCCTACATAACATACTTATTTTTTCCCAATATTTATTAGTATTTTAGATTATACTTCAGTGATAAGAAAGACAATGCAATATGGCCAATATTTGGGAGTCAGGAACCCCTGTTTTTAATACGCTACACCCACCATCAAATTTCACATCACCATCAAATTTCACCTTCAAAATAACATCAATTTGAGATTTTAGCATGATTTAGAGCCTTGTGTGACAACACTGTACAGTTAATAATTCTACCATAGTATTACAGGAGTCAGTGTTTTCTCATCAGGAAGCTATGATGTCTAGTTTGACCATTCTAATTTACACTTCCCTGAACCCTTTTCCCCCTTTTCTTGACACCCCAACCCCAAGCTCATCCCTTTCTGTAAATCAAGATGTTATTATAAGATAAATGACCTTATTTACTAAAAGTATTTCTCTTACCCTCTCTCTCTTCTCCTCAGCTCATCCTCCCCTTCTCTGTTCCACAAATTGATTATGTGGTTAATGAACTCTTTTTTGGAAGCATTTTTGCAGATGGACTGGAAACCTTTCATGATCTATTGGAAGTTAATGCTGCGGAGAGGGCAAAAGCTCTAGTTATTTTTCAGAAACTTTGGTCCTTAGGGGATGACTTCTTTTTAAGTTTTGTGACCTAATATTTTAGAATGTCAATTATTTTTTTTTTAATGACTGGATAGAATGGTCCCTGGGGAGGTATTTGAAAACCTGTGCTTTGGCTTCAGTCCATTAGCATACTAGTCATTGACTTTTTATCATTTCCATGACCTATAAAATGAGAATGGGAATCTTACCTTTTTGTAAGAAATAAATAAGATGACAGACATGGGAACTGCCCTAAAAATAAAGGTATTCAAACAATACGACTATTACTGTCATTTTATAACTACTCTAGGATATATATCACTCTATACTCATATCTCATATATATAAAGAAGCACAATGTGGAGCACTAGTGTGATATTTTATTTATATAAGATTAAGTTTGTAATACTGTTTGGATGAAAAGAACATTTATAATAAAAAGTTACTGAGAACAATTGCAATTTATCTCAGTTTTATCTCTTCTAAGTGTTCATCTATTTTGTTTGCAAAATATGAAGACAAATCTATATCCAGATCAATAATCATAAATGGTAATATTTAAAATTCGTTTTATACTGTCAGGAAACCCATCAATTAAACTAAGTTGACAAGAAAAGATTTAATTTGAATCAGACCCAACATGAGTTTATCCAGTATTAATGGACTTCTAATAGGTTCAATTTGCTATATCACATGTTTTGTGTGTGTGTGTGTGTGTGTGTGTGTGTGTGTTAAATTTTAAGAGCCAAGATGTCCATCGACAGATGAATGGATAAAGGAGATGTGGTATATATATACAATGGAATATTATGCAGCCATCAAAAGGAATGAAATCTTGCCATTTGCAACGACGTGGATCGAACTAAAGGGTATTATGCTGAGCGAAATAAGTCAATCAGAGAAAGACTTGAATCATATGACCTCACTGATACGAGGAATTCTTAAACTCAGGAAACAAACTGAGGGTTGCTGGAGTGGTGGGGGGTGGGAGGGAGGGGGTGGCTGGGTGATAGACACTGGGGAGGGTATGTGCTATGGTGAGCATGGTGAATTGTGTAAGACTGTTGAATCACAGATCTGTACCTCTGAAACAAGTAATACGTTATATGTTAAAAAAAAAAAGAAGAAGAAGATAGCAGGAGGGGAAGAATGAAGAAATGGAAATGGGAGATGAACCATGAGAGACTATGGACTCTGAAAAACAAACTGAGGGTTCTAGAGGGGAGGGGGGTGGGGGGGATGGGTTAGCCTGGTGATGGGTATTAAAAACGGCATGTTCTGCATGGAACACTGGGTGTTATATGCAAACAATGAATCATGAAACACTACATCAAAAACTAATGATGTAATGTATGGTGATTAACATAACATAATAATAAAAAAATTTTTAAATATTGCTAGGTTAACTAAAAAAAAAAACAACCTTGAATCAGATTTCTGCAAGATGTACATGGCATTTCTATGGAACTACCAGATTCTGAGTAAAACAAAATTTGGAGCTTCTAAGAAAGTTTACTATCCAACTTTTAGACAAAAACAAGTGGAGAATCGGTTCTAATTAGAACATCTGGTGAAGGCCTATTCCTGTCGTACATACCTGTCTTAGATTCAAATGTATCCCGTCTACCTGTAAATCATTCAGAGAGGGAATTGAGAGTTTTCACTGAGCTCACTCTGGAGGCCACTCTTGGTAGTGAGACATTTGAGATGAGGGAAGGAAGCAATTGTTCTACAGATATGGGGACAGAAGCAATTGTTCTACAGATCTGGGGAAAAATGAAGTGATTGATTCTTGCTTAGACAATCTATTCAAACCAAACTGTTAACCCAACATTCATTAAGTGGATTCTCTCTTTCCTGTGGAAGCCCATGATAAATAGCATAACATTTCTACCTCCTTGCTGAGATAGTCAGAGAGCTGGGTCTAGGGGAAGAGGAAATTTGCTAATCAATAAATACATTTCTGCTTCACTTCACCTGACTCAAGTTAAACTTCCAGGCAAGTTACAACCAAAGAGGTCTTCAGGAATATAAATAACTTCACTAGGTTGAAATATCCCAATACCTGGGTGTAAGGTACTGCCTCTTTGGGAGTCCTTAACTCAAGAATTTCAAGCATCAGAGAAAATAGTTTCTTTCCTATCTTAATACTGGCAGTGTGTTGGAGACAACCCAAATGTGGCATTCATGGGCCTGGTATTTATATGGGTCTAGATTTATATGGGTTTCAGATCAAAGGAAAACCATGAAATGAAGAGAGTGATTTTACCCTAGAGATTTGGGTCTTAAAAGAAGGAAGGTGTCTCTTCAGTTGAATAATCCCCTTGATTCATCAAGGAGAGATCTACTCCATGAACCATCTATTTGTGATATTTCCCAAATATTCTATGGCCTCTCAACATAATTATGTGTTTGCCTGTTGGTTTGTTTTAATTTAGATTGGCTGCCCTAGGGACACAAAAACTCCCCACTGACACTCTAGCAATACACAATGAGGATTCCCTTCAATGGGATTGTGTTAATAGGGTGATAGTTTTCTTCAGAGTCAGCTGCAATGGGGTCAGCACAGCTAATCAATGAGCCAAGTGTGGTGATGCAGCCATGGGTGGTTCTTTCTAAGTTTATAGCTTTTCTATTCTTCCCAAAAAGAAGATGTAAAGAAAGGGTTTTTTGTTTGTTTGTTTGTTTGTTTTTTGTGGGGGTTTTTTTTGTTGTGTGTGTGTGTGTGTGAATATTGACTGGTAATGGTTTTGTCTTTGAGAGTGTGGGCTTTAAACTAGAAACATCAAGTTTATCTTTGGAGCAATTATTGGCATTGCTACATGCAAGAAATTTCTACATGGATTTGTACCAGCTGTCTTACATGTAACAGTAAGGAGACTTGGTTACACCTCAAATAGAAAACATTCCATCCTCCAGTCAGGCACATCTAACCTGGGAAAATTATTTTCCGCTGTCTTCTTCTCTGTGATCATATTAAATGAGTACCATTCAATCTTGCTTGAACAAATGACTGTTTAACCACTTTGACATTCTTGAATTCTGTTGATTTTCATTTTATAAATTAATAAACTTTAATTTTTTAGAGCACTTTCAGGTTCACAGCAAATTGAATAGAAAATGCAGAGGGTTCCCATATATCTCCAAGTCCCTATACACCACAAGCTCCACTATGGTTGACATCCCATGTCATAGTGGTATATTTATTTTAATTGATGAATCTACATTGGTACAGCATTACCCAAAGTCCAGTTTACATTAGGGTTCACTCTTTGTGTTACACATTCTATGGGAATTGAAAAATGTATAATGATATGTATCCACCATTGTAGAATCATACTGAATAATTTTGCTCCCTCAAAAATCCTCTGTGTTTTGCCTGTTCATCTCTCCCTCCCCTCTAACCCATGGCATCGACTAAACTTTTTACTGTCTCCCTTTCCAGGATGTTACATAGTTGAAATCACACCATATGTAGCCCTTTTCAGATTGGCTTCTTTCACTTAATAATGAGCACTTAAGTTTCCTCCAGGTCTTTTTATGGTTTAGTGGCTCATCTCTCTCTTTAGCACTGAGTAATATATATTTTTCTTTTTTCTTTTTTTTAACACTGAAAAATATTTCATTTTCTGGATGTGCCACAGTTTATTTATCCACTCATCTCCTGAAGGACATCTTGGACATACTTTGTAAGGGTTTCTTTTCCCCCTCCCCTGCCGTTAGCTCAAGAGGATTTTTCTCTGATTTTCACTGTGAGGACCTGGTAGAGCTCCTGGAAATAAACTCACAGAAGTGTGGATCCTTGTCTGATTGGGTCCCCCTGGAGTTTTTAATTCCCAGACTTGTCTACATGGAGCCCTCAGCAACTTGACAATTACAGTTCAGATTTTCCTATCCCAGCATTGATTCTTATGCAGGTTTCAGTTCATAGGTTTCTGCTTCAGTAAGCTATGATTCTCTGTACCTATCTATCTGTCTCCCAATTTTTCAGGTAGTAGTTTGCCCTATGACCTCACTTTTCTGACACATCTAAGAAGAGGCCTAAAGAAGGCCTGAATATTAATTCTCCATTTAAAAACCTGGGGAGGCTAGTCTCGTCAGCTCAAGTGATTTTATGCCCTTTAACTCAGCCAACGCAATCACAGAACTGACTCTAGAGGACATTAAATATAGTTAAATGTCAGCCAGTTCCCTATTTCACATTCTTAACTAATTTTCAATAATTTTATCATCTCTCTGCTGAAATGACCCCTAGTACCATCATTGTATGAAGGCTGTTTAGGGCTGTTTGAAGGATAGTCCTTCCACCTTGAGTTTTAGAACTCAGGACAGTGGAATCAAGACAAAGGTCCTGATTTCACCAGCAGTAGTCGAGTCTGTAGCTTTCCTTTGTTGGTGTTTCTGTTTCTTCTTCTCTTCATTTCTGAGGCTGATACTGAGAATTGGCTCACTGAAGTACAAGCTTATGATCAGCCTTCCGCCAAATGGTGTCTTTCTCTATGGTCCTGGAGTCTAAATATCTCTTAGAAGAATATGGGACCAGGTTTTCTAGCAATCGATAAGTACGATATCCATTATTGTCAAATTTACCAAAATATAAATCTAAGAATACCCCATACTGGCAGGAAGAATAAAACCTGGAATTAGTTCAGACTCTTTAGATCCTAGTCTAAGTCCCAAAAGAAGATTTATTCTAAAGAAATATTGTGTCCTTTGGAATACAAGAGGAGAGACAAATGCAACTGGAATTGAGGAAGGAACTAGAATAAGAAATTAAGAAGCTATTCATCAATGCTTATCAAGTCTGCGTCATCTCTTTTCCTGTAGGTTGCTTTTCTCTGCTTTCCAAGTCACCCTGCAGAGATTGCTCGGCAGTTAAGGCAGTTGGAAGGTGATAATTAATCACACCCCTTTCCCCGTATGGGTTCTGAACCAATTTTAGAGATGTAGGAATCAGACAGATGAAGACAAAAATATCAGCCTTATTCCTTGTAAGACTGGATTGGAGGATGTGGGTTGGATTTAAGGCCAAATGGACTTTCTGCTACGTTCCCTCCTGAATTAAATCCTCTCAGAAATACAGGTCTCACCCCTGCAGGGGCAGAGTCTCTCCAGGAAACGTACACCATGGAGGGAAAAACAAGGCAAACATATCCTGGGGAGAGGAGCCATTTGTGTGCAAGGTTTTACTTCTACTAAAAAAATCAAAAACAAAAACAAAACACCCAAAAAACTAAGGAATGACAAAGGTCAGCGTGTCACTATGTAACCCATTCAGATAAATCAATTATGAGTAAGGTGCAGGGAGAGGGCCTGAATGACTCTGGGAAAAAGCAACTGCTGAGAACAAAAGGACATTCATTTCTTCTCAAATAAATCAATTAAAAATATCTGGTGAAAAAAATTATAGTGACTTAGTATAGGCCAGGTGTCTTCAGTATATTCAATCAGTGGTAACCAGAATAGAGGTTCTGTACAGGACAAACTGGGCAGCCAGAAATTCTCCCCATTGGACTTGGGGGCAGGACCCCAGAGAAAAGCAAAAGTTTGAGCTTGGCAGATACCTTAAAAATAATCATTTAATACATGCTTCCAGGAGCTACAAAGGAGTAAAGCATTTCTTTCGTAGCTTATTATTTTCATGTAATTTCCAACTTGCAAAGAAATTACAAGAATAGTACAAGGATCTCCCAGATTCATCGATGGTTTACATATTGTCTCAGTTGCTTTATTATTTTCTCTCTATATGTCCATCTTTCTGCATTTTTAACTTTGAGAGCAATTTGGAAATACCATGTACTCTTATCCCTAAATATCTTAGTGTGTTTTCCTTTAAAAAATTGACATTCTCTAAAATAACTAAAGTTATCATAATCAGGAAATTTAACAGCAATAATTTACTATTAACTAAACCAGAGTCCATGTTCAGTTTTGTTCAATTGTCCCAGTAGTGCTCTTTGTGGCATTTTTGTTTCTCCACAGAATTCCATTCAGGATCATAGATTACATGTAGTTATCAAATCTCTTCAGTCTACCTTGACGTGGAACAGTTCCTCAGCCTTTCTTTGTCTCTGTGACCTCAATATTTCTGAAGTATACAGGACATTGTGGCATGTCTCTGATCATTGTCTGATGTTTCCTTAGAATCAGATGATACTTTTTTTTTTTTTTTTGGTCAGGAATATCACTGAAGTAAGGCTTAAGGTTCTTCTCTAGGCATCATATGCGGAGGATTCTGAAGTCAGTTTCTCCCAATCTGATTATATTAGTTTTGATTTCTTGGTGAAAATGCTTATTGTCAGGCTTCTCTATTATAAATTTCCTATATTTTCCCTTCTTATTAATAAATGATATGTGTGGAGATACTTTGAGATGATGCAAATTTCCTGTGTGTTATCAAATTTTCACTCACTAGTTTTATCATCCATTGATGATTTCCCAACTTTACTGTGTATTAGGTATTTATCAATATTCATTCCACTGTAAAGAAGAGATCTCTCTTCCTCCTAGTTATTTACTTATTTACCTTATTTATATATATATTTGGGTTAACTAATTCTTATTCGATGAAATGACTTATATTTTTGCAGTTATTATTTATTGTCATGCTCAAATTCCTCAGGATCTGGCCAGTAGGAATCCCTTCCATGTCCCTTTATGATGGCCTCATCATTTTTTGTGTGGTGTACTTCTCTACTTTCTGCTGCAACAGAATGTTCCAGGTTCAATTTATATTTCCCCTGCCTCAATCTTTCAAGTAATTTTGGTTCCTTTTAATAGAGAATGGTATTTAGAAACTAAATGGTATTTAAGTGTACTCAATGCAACTGGTATGTCATTTCTTCTAGATAGAACTAAGAAAAAGATAAATATAGAAAGTTGTTCTTTGTTGTCTGATTGCTGTGGCTAGGACTTCGAGTACTATGTTACATAACAGTGATAAGAGTGGCCATCCTTGTCTTATTCCTGATCATAGAGGAATGGTCTTTCAGTTTTTCTCCATTAGCTGTGGGTTTTTCATACATGGCCTTTATTATGTTAGGGTATGTTCCCTCTAAACTTACTTTGTTAGAAGTTAGTATATATATACATATATATGTATATATATGCTTAGACATAAAAACTTACCTTGTTAGAAGTTAGAAGTTAGTAAGATATAGATAGATATAGATATAGATATAGATATAGATATAGATGATATAGATATATCTTAGCCACAAAAAAGAATGAAGTCTTGTCATCTTGTCATTTGCAACAACATGGATGGAGCTAGAGAGTATTATGCTAAGTGAGATAAGTCGGTCAGAGAAAGACAAATATCATATGATTTCACTCATATGTGGAATTTAAGAAACAAAACAAATGAGCAAAGACAAAGAGAGAGGCAAACCAAGAAACAGACTCTTAACTATAGAGAACAAACTGACAGTTACCAGAGGGGAGGTGGGTGGGGGGATGGGTAAATAGGTGATGTGGATTAAGGAGTGCACTTGTTGTGGTGAGCCCTGGGTGTTGTATGGAAGTGTTGAGTCACTAAATTGTACACCTGAAACTAATATTACATTGTATGTTAACTAACCAGAATTTAAATAAAAACTAAAAAAAGGTGTTTTTCCATATATTTCTATAAATTATATATTTCTATATTTGATATATTAAAATGATGACTACATACTGATACAATTCCAATCCCAAACCACAGAGTTTTGTATTTTAGTATTTGCCTTTCTATATTCGTGTAGAATACCACTGTGAAAAATAAAACTTAAACTAGAGTTCAATTTTTTACCAGTTCTTTTTTGTATGTGTGGTAATGTTCACATACAGTAAAATGCACAAATTTTATGTATCCAATTTGATTGGTTTTGACAAATGAGCACACTTATGTAACCCACATCCTATCAAGATATAGAATATTTTCTTTGCCTTAAAAAGTTTCCTTATACCCCTTTTTGATTTTTTTCTACCATATGTTAATTTTGCCTATTCTGGAACTTCATGTAGATGAAACTGCGGTCTGTACTCTTTGGATTTGAATTCTTTTTGCTCAATGTGTACATAAAATTTAATATTGTGTTTATATATATCAGGGTAGTAGTTCATTCTTTTTTATAGCTACAATATTCCATTGCATGAATATACCATATTTTTAAAATTCTTCCCAACAGTTGGGTAGTTTTCTGTAAGACTGGTATAAAGCATATGTTTTCATTTGTTAAGGGTGGGGATACACACTTAGAAGTAGAATTGCTGAGTCATATATATTTTAATTTATTAGAAATTGCCAAAATATTTTCTAAAATTATTTTACCATTTTACACTTCTACTGGCAGTGCATGAGAGTTGTTTTATAATCTCATTTCTTAATATTGTCAGTATTTTTAATTTTACCTCTTCCAGTATGTGTTACAGCATTTCATAGTGGGGGTAATTTTTATTTCCCTGCTGATTGATGACCTTAAGTATTTTTATGTACATACTAAATTACATTCATGTATTTTCTTTTCTGAACTAGGTATTCCATTCTTCAGCTTAAAAAAAAAAAAAAAACCTTTCCCATTATATATGTGTTCTAAATATAAATCCTCTGTCAGATTTATGTAGTGTAAATATTTTCTCCCAGTCTATGCCTTGGCTATTTACATTCTTAATGGTATCCTTTGATAGGCAGATGTTTGTAATTTTGACAGTCTAATTTATTTATTGTTTTTATTTTATGGTTACTACTTTTTGTGTCCTGTCCAAAAAACCTTTGCTTATCTTCACATCATGAGGATAATGTCCTACATTTTATTCTAGAAGCTTTACATATTTGGCTTCATTTACACATATAAGTCATCCAGAATTAATGTTTGAACATACTGTGAGATAAGGATTGGGGGTCTTTTTATTCTATATTGTGAAAGTGTGCCAATACCATTTGCTGAAAGACTTTAATTTCCTCCATTGAATTGTTTTGGGGCCTTTGTTAAAAATCAATTGATTATATGTTGGTGGGTCTATTTCTGGGCTTTTTATTCTGTTCCTTTGATCTATTATCCTATGTCAGTACTGTACTGTCTTGATGAATGAAGCTTTATAGTAATTCTTAAAGTCAGGTAGTATAAATCTGATTATATTCTTTTTTAAAAAAAATATTATTTTGGCTGCTCTAAGTCCATTAATTTCAGTAAGAAAGTTTTAGAAATAGCTTGTTTATTTCTATATTTTAATATGTCTCTGGTTTGATGTTTGCAGGTGCAATGAATTTATAAATCAATTTGGGGAGAAATGATATCTCAAAAATACTTATTCATTTGACAAATGGTGTAATTCCATTTGTCATTTTGTTTTGTTTTTTGAGTATAGTTGACACACAATGTTACATTAGTTTCAGGTGTAGTATGCTATATTCACAAGTGTAGCTACCATCTGTCACCATACAGCACTATTACAAAACAAATGAATAAATAAACAAAAAGCAGAAACAAAGCCATAAATACAGAGAAGAAACCAATGGCGGCTAGATGGGTGCGGAGTTGGGGGGGGTGGGCAAAATGGGTGAAGGGCAGTGGGAGATACAGGGTTCCAGTTTCGGAATGAATAATCATGAGAATAAAAGGCACAGCATAGGGAATATGGTCTCCATATTTCTTTTTAAAAATTTCTGCAGTTGTAGTTTTCAACGAAGAGGTCTTTCACTTTTTCTTAAATGTATTCTTGTGTATTTTATACTTTTAGTGATATCATTAATGGGAATTTTTATAATTTCATTTTTATTTATTTTATTTTTTTTATTATGTTATGTTAATCACCATACATTACATCATTAGTTTTTGATGTAGTGATCCACGAATCATTGTTTGTGTATAACACCCGGTGCTCCACGCAGAACATGCCCTCTTTAATACCCATCACCAGGCTAACCCATCCCCCCACCCTCCTCCCTTCTAGAACCCTCAGTTTGTTTCTCAGAGTCCATAGTCTCTCATGGTTCATCTCCCCCTCCAATTCCCCCCCTTCATTCTTCCCCTCCTGCTATCTTCTTCTTTTTTTTTTTTTTAAACATATAATGTATTATTTGTTTCAGAGGTACAGATCTGTGATTCAACAGTCTTACACAATTCACAGCGCTCACCATAGCACATAACCTCCCCAGTGTCTATCACACAGCAACCCCATCCCTCCCACCCCCCACCACTCTAGCAACCCTCAGTTTGTTTCCTGAGTTTAAGAATTCCTCATATCAGTGAGGTCATATGATACAAGTCTTTCTCTGATTGACTTATCTCGCTCAGCATAATACCCTCCAGTTCCATTCACGTCATTGCAAATGGCAAGATTTCATTCCTTTTGATGGCTGCATAATACTCCATTGTATATATATATACCACATCTCCTTTATCCATTCATCTGTCGATGGACATCTTGGCTCTTTCCACAGTTTGGCTCTTGTGGACATTGCTGCTATCAACATTGGGGTGCACGTACACCTTCAGATCCCTACATTTGTATCTTTGGGGTAAATACCCAGTAGTGCAATTGCTGGGTTGTAGGGTAGCTCTATTTTCAATTTTTTGAGGAACCTGCATACTGTTTTCTAGAGTGGCTGCACCAGCTTGCATTCCCACCAACAGTGTAGGAGGGTTCCCCTTTCTCTGCATCCCCGCCAACATCTGTCATTTCCTGACTTGTTAATTTTAGCCATTCTGACTGGTGTGAGGTGGTATCTCATTGAGGTTTTGATTTGGATTTTCCTGATGCCGAGCGATGTTGAACACTTTTTCATTTGGATGTCTTCTTTGGAAAAATGTCTGTTCATGTCTTCTGCCCATTTCTTGATTGGATCATTTGTTCTTTGGGTGTTGCGTTTGATAAGTTCTTTATACATTTTGCATACTAGCCCTTTATCTGATATGTCATTTGCAAATATCTTCTCCCATTCGGTCGGTTGTCTTTTGGTTTTGTTGACTGTTTCTTTTGCTGTGCAAAAGCTTTTTATCTTGATGAAGTCCCAATAGTTCATTTTTGCCCTTGCTTCCCTTGCCTTTGGCGATGTTTCTAGGAAGAAGTTGCTGTGGCTGAGGTCAAAGAAGTTGCTGCCTGTGTTCTCCTTTAGGATTTTGATGGACTCCTGTCTCACATTTAGGTCTTTCAACCATTTTGAGTCAATTTTTGTGTGTGGTGTAAGGAAATGGTCCAGTTTCATTCTTCTGCATGTAGCTGTCCAATTTTCCCAACACCATTTGTTGAAGAGATTGTCTTTTTTCCATTGGACATTTTTTCCTGCTTTGTCGAAGATGAGTTGACCCTAGAGTTGAGGGTCCATTTCTGGGCTCTCTATTCTGTTCCATTGATCTATGCATCTGTTTTTGTGCCAGTACCATACTGTCTTGATGATGACAGCTTTGTAATAGAGCTGGAAGTCTGGAATTGTGATGCCACCAGCTTTGCTTTTCTTTTTCAACATTCCTCTGGCTATTCGGGGTCTTTTCTGGTTCCAAACAAATTTTAGGAGTATTTGTTCCATTTCTTTGAAAAAAGTGGATGGTATTTTGATTGGGATTGCATTGAATGTGTAGATTGCTCTAGGTAGCATTGACATCTTCACAATACTTGTTCTTCCAATCCATGAGCATGGAACGTTTTTCCATTTCTCTGTGTCTTCCTCAATTTCTTTCATGAGTATTTTATAGTTTTCTGAGTACAGGTTCTTTGCCTCTTTGGTTAGATTTATTCCTAGGTATCTTATGGTTTTGGGTGTGATTGTAAATGGGATTAACTCCTTAATTTCTCTTTCTTCTGTCTTGTTGTTGGTGTATAGGAATGCCACTGATTTCTGTGCATTGATTTTACATCCTGCCACTTTACTGAATTCCTGTATGAGTTCTAGCAGTTTTGGGGTGGAGTCTTTTGGGTTTTCCACATAAAGTATCATATCATCTGCAAAGAGTGAGAGTTTGAGTTCTTCTTTGCTGATTTGGATGCCTTTTAATTCTTTTTGTTGTCTGATTTCATTTTTAGTTGTTTCCTGCTATCATACTGAAATACAATGAATTTTAATTCAATCTTGTAACCTGTAAACTTGATAAATGTACTTAGTAGATTTCATAGCTGCTTTGTAGATTTCTTAGATCAGGAGTTGGCAAAATATTGCATGTGGAACTAATCTGGCTCACTGCTTGTTTTTGTAAATAAAGTTTTATTGGAACACAGACATACTCATTCACTTACATATTTTCTACGTTGTCTACACAAGAGTTAAGTGCAATAGAGCCCATGAGGCCTGGACAACACACAATACTTACTATCTGGCTCTTTTTAGAAAATGTCTCCCAAACCATGTCCAAGATTTCTCTACATATTTAATAATAACTTTTTTAAACAGAGAAAATTTTACTTCTTCCTTTCACAGTTTTGTGCCTCCTACTTATTTTAATTTTATTTTTTATTCTTTTTCCTAGTTGTATTCACTGACTATGACCCCCGCACCCCCACCCCAGCACAGTACTGAATATAAGTAGTGAAATGGTGATCTTTGCTTTGGCCCTGTTCTAAAAGCAATGTATCAAGTATTTCATCATTAATAATTAACTGTAGGTTTGTCATAAATATTTTTTATTTGGGGAATTTCCCTTTCATTTTAAATTTTCTGAGAATTTTTATAAAAATATATTTTGTTTTTGCTTTTTTACCAAATGTTTTTTCTTTAGCTGTTGATAATATCATGTCTATTTTTCTCCTTTATTCTGGTAATATAATATATTTCCTTAATTTAGTGTTTGGAAGTTAAAACAGTTTGAATTCCTCAAAAAATCCTAGTTGATAATAATATATTAACTTGATTGTTAATATTTTTCTGAGAATTTTTGCATTTATGCAAATGACATATTTTTTGATTATTCTTTTCTTATAACACCTTTAGCTGTTTTTTGCACTTGAGTTATGTCTGTCATATAAAACAAGGCAGTGGTTTTCAATATCCATAATTCTATGTTTTGTTTTTTTAATCCAGATTGATAATCTTTCCCTTATAATTGGAGTTTCAAATTCATTAGCATTTAATGTAATTATTGATTCATTTAGATTTAGAACTATTATTTTGTTGTTTACCTTTTATTTATTCCATCTGCTTAAACAAAAAAGGCATCTGTTCAATTTTTTTAATCATCTAGTCCTCCTCTTTTGTCATCTTATAAATTGAATATTAGTTAGTATTTCATTGTAATTTCTCTTTTGGATTTTCAACTTTACCTCTTGGTTTTATATTTTATTGGTTGCTCTAGGGATCATAATATGCATCTTTAACTTTTCATACTGTACTTAAGAGTTGATATTGTACCAGTTCACAAGAAATATAAGAATCAAGAAATTGTGTAGTTTGCCTTAACCCCTATAATTTGTGATATTGTCAAATACCATATATATATATATTAGAAGCCCCATCATGATTGCTAGAATTTTTGTTTTATTTTTTTAAAGATTTTATTTATTTATTTAAGAAAGAGAGAGAGACAGTGAGAGAGGGAACACAAACAGGGGGAGTGGGAGAGGGAGAAGCAGACTCCCTGCTGAGCAGGGAGCCAGACATGGGGCTTGATCCCTGGACCCTGGGATCATGACCTGAGTCACAGGCAGATGCTTAACCGACTGAGCAACCCAAGCCCCCCAAATTTTTGTTTTAGATAGTCATCAGGCTTTTAAAGAGATTAAGAATAAAAATATAGTTTTTATATTTACTCATATATCCACTATTTCTGGTATTTTTTATTCCATCATGCACATCAAGTTTCCATAGAGTGTGTATCCACTTCATCAAAAATAACAGTCTTTAATACTTCTTTTACTGCAGGCCTATTAGCAAAAAATTCTTCCAATTTTTTATCTGAAAAATGTCTTAAATTTTCCTTCATAACGTAACGATATTTTCACTGCATATAAAATTCTAGTTGATAATACCCCTCTTCACATATCACTTTAATGATGACATTCCATTATCTTCTGACCTATATTATTTCTCATGAAAGATCTGCCACTTGCATGGTTTTTCCCCTGTATGCAATGTACCATTTCTCTGTTTTCAAAATTTTGCCTTTACCTTTGGGTTTTAGCAGTTTGACAATGGGTTTAGTAGTTGACAAAAATACCTAAGGGTATTTTTCTTTATATTTATACTTCTTAGATTTACAAGTTGGTATTTTTCTTAGTAAATTTGGGCAACTTTTCAGCCTACTTCAAGTATATTTTCTATCCCAATTATTTTTCCTGACTCTAACACATATGATAGACTGCATAATACTATCCTACATATTAATGATACTTTATTTTCAATGTTTTTTTTGTTTGGTTCTTCAGAGTGAGTAATGTCTATTGATCAGTCTTCAAGTTTAGTGACTCTTTTTTCTCCTGTATCTGATCTTAAGTATGGCTATTCAGTGAATTTTTCATTTCACATTTTTTATTTCTTGCTTATAGAATTCTTTTTTTAACATTGTTTGTTTGTTTGTTTATCTTTAGAGAGAGCAAGTGGGAGATGGGGAGAGAATCTTAAGCAGTCTTCATGCTGAGTGTGGAGCCTGATGTGGGGCTTAATCTCATGATCCTGAGATCATGACCTGAGCCGAAATCAAGGGTCGGACACTGAAGTGACTGAGCCACCCAGGCGCCCCTAGAGTTCTTATTTGATTCTTTTTATAGGCTCTATTCTACTGCTAATATTCCCCTGTCTGTCCATCTGTCCACCCATTATGACCACTTTTTAACATCTCTGGACATATTTGTATTGGCTGATTTCAAATACTTGTCTGCTAATTCCAACATCTGGATCATTTCTCAGAGTTTGTTTTCACTGACTGCTTTCTTCCTCCAGGTATGTGTCATATATTCCTGCTTCTTTTCATATCTAGATTTTTAAAATTTATTGCGTGACATTGTAGATACTAGAATTGAGACTGAATTTAGCTGTTTTCCTTTAGAGAGAGTTAAGATAATTGAGGGGTGTTTTTTGTTTTTCATACTGGCATTTGATTTTCTGGTCAATTAATCTTAACCTTTCAAATTTTGTGTTTGAACTTTGTTAGAATTGTCCTTGAATAGCCATTATTATAGCAGTAAAAAAAAAAATTCTACTCCTAAGGCTTAGCTTTCCTTCAGTATCAACTGAGGAATATGTTGTTTAGCAAAGTATCTTTCCTCTAGATGTTCAGAAATCCTAATGCATCCAAGCATAGTGGGAACTTCAGGATCTCCTTTCAGCTCACAGATCTCCAGGAGCTATTTTATTCATGAAAGGACAATGCTACACTCCCAGATGTCCAACATCTAAAAACAATTGCTTCATATATCTCATCCATACACACACACACACACAATTTCCAATTTCAAAGTATTTTTCCAATAGAAATCTATTTACCGAGTTTTAGATCTCTTCTCAGTACACTTCATGGTGTATCAACTAATACAATACCATAATATTAAAATATCCACCCATAAAGGACACTATAATTTCCTACTTCAATCTTTGAAAGCCCTAACAGATTCTGTGCTCTACTTGGCAGAGTTACAATTCTTATTGATAAATCTAAACTCATCTGGCTTCTTCCAGTTCTCATGGATGGTTAAGTTGTTAGATAAAAGCTGTGACACTGGGTGAATTTATTTGTGTACATGTATGAGAGACTATTAGTTAGATTACTGAGATTTATTGTCCCCAAAGTAAAAAACATGACATGAATGTGAGAGCAGAGCCTCATGGTTATTCATATTGAATATTTATAGCTGGTGAGTAAATGTGGATTTGGGGGTAAAAATAAAAATAGTGGCATTGATTTACCAGAAGGAGAAGGAGAAGTACTGCATAAGTACTTTTTTTTTTTTTTTTAAGATTTCAGTTATTTATTTGAGAGAGAGAGAGAATAGCACGAGTGGGAAGGAAGAACAGAGGGAGAGGGAAAAACAGACTCCCTGCTGAGCAGGGAGCCCAATGTGGGGCTGAATCCCCTAGGACCCTGAGATCATGACCTGAGCCAAAGACAGAGGCTTAACGGATTGAGCCACCCAGGCACCCCCTGAATAAGAGAATCTTAAGAAAAGTAAAAGAGATTAAATGTGTTTTGAGAAAGAGGTATGGTTACTAGATACAGAGAAAGTTCAGGACCTCTGCCAAAAAACACACTGAGGTTATACTGTGATATTTGTATTCGCCTTAATATCCATGACATGTATTGTCAGTCAGTGAAGAAACTCTGGAAACAACATGTTGCTCTGAAGGTAAATGAAATTTCTTCCAGTAAGGGTTAGGGTTAGAGCTGTACTGATCACTCACTCAATGATATATAGGGTGAGCTGAACATGGATTGGTAAGCATTCATTGTCGAAAAAGGATGATCGCTGTTTCTCTTTTTGCCTCTGGTTTTTAGTAAACATGAATTTCTGGGAGATAGTGTAGCTTAGTACAAAGACCATTGCCTATGAAAATTACAATAAACAAATAATAACAACAAGAACGACAAAGAACATCCAAATCCTGAATCTGTTGCTGACTAGCAGTATAATTCTAGGTTAGTTTTACTTAGGCTTTTGAATATAAATTTCCTCTTCTATAGAATTTAGACAGCAATCCCTGTTTCACAGGATGGTTGTGAGAATTAAATAAAGAAATATAGCCAGAGCTAGAGATGTACATTATCGGGCACAATGCCTGACACATAATAGATCTACAATGAATAGTTATTCTTTCTTCATTAATGACTACAAATTGTCTAGACCAGGACTCAGCAATTTTTTTTCTATAAAGGGCCAGATACTGAATAATTTAAGCTTTGTGAGCAATACCATCTCTGTTATAGCTACTCTACTCTGCCTTTGTAGCCCCAAAGCAGCCACAGACAGTATGTAAAGGAATGAGCATATCTTTGTTCATTAAACTTTATATACAAATCTGGCAGCAAACCAGATTTGACCTGTAGGAATGGTAGTTTGCAAGACCTCTGGACTAGATTAAGAAGTATGGTGGGGTTTTTTTGTTTGTTTGTTTACATAGTCATTGGGTCTATGTTTTAGAATCCCCAGGATTTAGGGAGCCCTGGGTGGCCCAGCTGGCTAAGTGTCTGCCTTCGGCTCAGGTCATGATCCCAGGTTCCTGGAATAGAGTCCCGCATCGGGCTCCTTGCTCAGGGAGGAGCTTGCTTCTCCCTCTGCCTGCCGCTTCCCCTGCTTGTGCTCTCCTCTCTCTCTGTCTCCCTGACAAATAAATAAATAAAATCTTAAAAAAAGAGAGAGAGAGAGAGAGAGAGATGATATCTTTAAAAAAAAAAAAATAGAATCCCCAGGCTTTAAAAAATACAGAAATAGCATGCTCCATCTCTTGTCTTCATGTTTCACATGTCTGATAAAGACAAAACTTCACTGTAACTTTTCCTGGTGTGTTTAAAATCTAACTTCCATGGTAAAAGTATGATTTCATTATACCACCTTCCACAATTTTATAGGGCAAAATTTTCTAAAGTAACAGGAAGCCTATTTTTCTTGTCTTACAAATAGTAATGTTTTGGTTGGATTCTTCTCTTTCTAGACTTGGTGTGAATTCATTGACAAATGGAAATCCCTGGGGTCGGATGTTATTCTCTGTTCTGCTGTATGTCCAGACTCCAATCTGGATTCTAGTGGGATTCTTTCTCCTTGGTAATAACTTTTCTTCTTTGTTCTTTAAATGCAGCCTAGTATGATATAAATGAACTATAACAGGGAAAATGTACTGGCTTAAAAATCAGAGTTGTACTCTAACCCAGGATTTGTCACTACCTCAGTGTTATGTTAATTGAAACGTTTAAGAATTAATATATTAAAATCTACCTTTTATGAGATTGCCATCATCTTTAACCTTTTTCTCCAAACCTGTTATCCTTCTGAATTTATTTTTTATCATTCTCAAAGTTACTATTTTTTGGTTATTCTTATTTCCCTCTTGTTTTCTATAGCCAGATAGTTCTAAATTCTTATTTTTGCAGCATTTGTTGGTTTATAGGTTTTTTGGTATGTATTATTTAATTTGATTTTCACAACCACTAATATGAAGACAAGGCTTTTAATCTTCTTTTATTTTATAATTGAGGAGTTAAGTGATAAAATAATTTAAAGAAATGAATTTAAGGTGACATGATTAGAAAATAGAATGAGGACTAAGACTATGCTCTCTCACTACTCACCCACTAGTTTTTCTGCAGGGGTTCTGAGGAGTCAGCGTGCTAGATTTCCAGGTGGTGTATCTTATACTTACCTTTATAATATTCTGAACTTCCCTGTGGGAGCTGTCACTGTTGATATAGTGACAGATGAAGATGAGGAGGGACTGAAACTATATCAAGGACACTACAGTGACTTCTGAGATAAGAAAGGTTTTTTAAGGATTTCTTTGCCTGGATGTTGGGGATGTTGCTATATTTTTCTAGTTTCTAAGAGAGATGAATTTAATGACCTTTACTTTTTCTCTCTGTTCTTAATGCCCTATTCAGCCACATTATCATAAATATTTGGCAAATGTGATAAGAAAATGCTATATTCTTTAACAATCAAATAAGGATTGAATCTAAAAAATAACTTTTTTCTTTGTTTATTAGACAAAGAAGTACCTACTAACTTGTCTAGTATCATTAAAATTCCACATTTTGACCTTTTATAAAATAGAACAATTGGAGTTTTAGGACTCTGATCGGTTACTAAAACCTTTCTTCATAAGTCTTTTTAATTACACCTCATTTAAGATGCCTTTTCCTGTATTTTATGGAGTAGAACAATAGGTGAGCTTTCACAAAGCCATCACTATTGTTATGAACACCCTCCTTCTATTTCCTTCCTTAGCTTCATGACACATAATAGAACAGGGGTTTGGGTTCATTAATATTTAATCTTTCTTTATAATTTTCTGTATTAAGAATCTCCTGACCTACATATCTTTGAAGGTATTTTCAGAGATAAATTTCTGGATTTTAAACATTTTTAATAATAGGCTACTAGCTCTGGAAGTCATATAAAGTTGAGCCTAAGATTCATTAGTCAACATGTCTCTACTTCTTTTTTTTTTTTCTAAATTTTATTTATTTATTTGTCAGAGACAGAGAGAGAGAGAGCATGAGCAGGGAGAGGGGGAGAGGGCAAAGCACGCTCCCCTCTGAGCAAGGAGCCCGATGTGGGACTCGATCCCAGGACCCTGAGATCATGACCTGAGCCGAAGGCAGACGCTTAATCGACTGAGCCACCCAGATGTCCCAACATGTCTCTACTTCTAAGTAACAAAAAAATCAGCCGATTTTGACCTGTTGCCAAGTACCTAGAATCCAGTGAGAATTAAAGTCAAATAACTAATACCTCTTGCTTGGGAATCTGTCTTTCAGTCAAATATTAATCCCCAAAATATTTATCAGATTTCTCCTCGGTATTGAAAGGCATTTATATTTTATATAAATTTTATATAAAGATATGGTGATGGATAGATAGACATTGATACATATTGCAAACCCAAAGTATGCAAAATATTCCAGGTACTCTTCAAATTATCTTTCTTTAATTATCTTTCCATAGAATTTTCTGGGAAAATTCAAACTCCCTATGTTGCAGCTTATGTGGGATCTAGGCTTTATTTTCTCTTATGGGTTGATTTGACTTTTGGGAGTGTGTGAATTAAATAAATGGTGAGTTAACATTAACTTAGTCTTTGCTTTCTAGAACTTTTGTGAAGAATAAACATGAAGTCTGTCTTGACATTCTGTAAAAGAGCATAAATTTTTATTTTGACTCTTTCCTACTTTTAGTCACATACTGACTGAAGAAAGTAAGCTGCAGGATACTTAGGGAATAAATAAAGAAAATGTTTAAAGCTAAGCAATAGTGATTAGCAAAGAGAATGTACTACTGGTTGATATAAGTTGATGAATGAGAGTTAAAGATAAATAGATATAATAAACTTAATAACATGTAAAAATGTATAAATTTGTTTAAAAAACCACAGGGAAATGAACTTGGTGAAATTACACAAAAAGTGTGTCACTTGGCTCATTTAACCTGAAAGATAAAATGATCAAAAAGTGAGATGAAGAGAAAATCTGGAATACAAGCTAAGACTAAATAAGAGATGAAAAATATCACCATCTGGAAGATTTTAAAAACAAATTAAAGAAAATGTTATTTAATAAACATGATAAAACAGCAAGATAAAAACATGAATAAATTCAGTTTGGTAGTATTTTTAAAAGTTAAATGTAGTAGGTAAAACTTTTAGGAAAATGTTTGAAAGATGAATAGTATATTAGAATAAGTTTGTAAAAGCCTAAAGTCGGTTAAAATTGCCTCCTACATTTAGAGGAGAGTAATTTTAAACAGTGGTATTCTTCAGAGTACAAAGCTTAACATTCCCTGGAAAAAGTATGCAGGGTCATTGAGTGGAAGGCAGTTGAAGCAACCTCTTGACCTTGTCATAGAGTTCCATTCACTGGACTAGAGCTCATTGCAAAGACATTTATGTTGGTTGAGGTCTCTTGTGACTGATTCTCAATGTAGCAATCCTGGGGTAGAGATAGTTCCTTCTTTAAACTCTTATCCCACAAGGAAGACCAAACAGGCAGATAATAAACTTAAGTCCCTACTAGGAGCTAAAGTACAAACTACAGCAACAGATGATGTACCTGAGATTATTTCAAGGCTTTTCATGTTCCATCTTTTTTGGGAAATCTCTTTTGAGTTATTTCTTTCTGTGGGGAAAAGGGAAAATAAGGCAAAGGTAAGGACATATCATAATTGAAGCATTAAATGTTTTTCAAATTTTAGAATCAATAAAGTCACTATAAATTGTGGCTAAAACCCAGTCCACTCTGTTCACATGCAGTAGAATCTAACGCATCCTAGAGAACAGTGCCAAGGCTCAAGGCAGGTAGCTGTGAAATCATGACCTTCGTCCCCTCCCAGACTATTGAAGGAAGAGTGGGACTTGCCACTGCAGTGCACTGTGTGGCTTTACTGTGGCAGGATGAGCTGTTTCTGCACCTGATAAAGGGGGTAAAGACTGTGACCTGAAAATGGAGAAGACACAGTGAATCTTAGGCCACCGAAGGACTGTCTTCCCCAAGCTGCACAATGCTGAGCTTTAAATGCAGCCCACTCTACCATACCCCTCAACCCTGAGAGACCATCTAATCATTTCTCTCCCCAGGTACTCAAGCTAAACATTTTAATTAATTATGATTAATATCTGCCAATGAGCTATGCAGTGGGCATTTTGTCCCTCACAACTCAAATCCCTTTCTAGTAAGGAAAACTTGGGCAACTTCCTTTAATTTTTTTGCCTTAGTTTCTGTGACTGTAAAGTAGGGGATAATAATATTTAGGGGTAACATTTATTAAATATTTATCATATACTGTAATTGTTCCAGGGGTTTATTTGAGATTAAATCTTCTAATTCCCAGGACAATATTTAAAAGAGTGTTTTATTTTTACCTGCATGTTTATAGGTGAGCATATTGAAACTAGAGAGGTTAAGGAGCTGTGCCTGTCTGCCTCATGGGGTGAGGATATAATATGACCAGGTATGCAAAATGGCATCATAGCACACTGCCTTGCATGTGGTGTCATTAATAAACATTGCCTATTATTATTATTATTATTATTATTTAAGAATCTCTGTCTCTGCAGTTGGAATTTATCTCTCTTCTGTGGAAGCTTATCTCTAGTTTAAATGCTCAGGTATTTCCTGAAAGATTCATCCATGGCAAGAGCAGACATAGACTATACTAGGTCTATTTTAAACAGAGGAACTCATATCCTTATGTTCTTTAGCCTCATTTTGGGGCTACAGAATCAACTTAGAAAAAATTTAAAATTAACTTTTTAGCTATGAATGTTTTCAATGCTTCACATATTTTCTTCACACAGAAAAATCCAGAATGTATTACATTGTCAACTTGAACTGCCTACAGAGATTAGGTTTCACCTTTGAATCAATGCTCCTTAAACTGAACTAATGAGTGGGGAACACCAGGGAATGATAGTATAGGTCAGACACTCATATCATGGTTAAAATGAAATGCAAATTTGGTTAGTTATAATTATGTCCAGTATTGAGACACCTACTTATCATTTTGTAGAATCTTTCAAATGTTAAAAAAATTGTAATCAATGGCTTTGCAATATTTAATATCACATAAATTGTTGGAAAATATGAGCCAGAAACTTATCTCTTACAAGCAGTTTACTGACCAATTTCTTATCTGAGCTCTTTTCGTTGCAAAGAAATGAACCAAATCTCTGGGAGAGATGCAGCTCAAGTTTCTCTTTTTCTCCACATCCTTGCCCACCTCCAGCAATCCTGATTCTGTGGTATTGGAATCTACAATCACTTTTGGTTCCTTTGCTCTATGCTCTGTTCTTTAGAGTGCTATTAGCAGAGGAAAGGAGCCATGTTTCTTGGAGTTCAACATCTGACATGGTGTAGACTATTTCAGAGGATATTCATTTGTTCACTCAGTCATTCATCGAATGCATATATTTATGGACTATGATGTGCACAGGTGAACAAAATAAGTAAAGACCTCATGCGCTGGGACCCCTGGGTGGCTCAGTCATTAAGCGTCTGCCTTTGGCTCAGGTCATGATCCTAGGATCCATGCTCAGTGGGGAGCCTGCTTCTCCCTCTGCCTGCCACTCCCCCTGATTGTGCTCTCTCTCTGACAAATAAATAAATAAAATCTTAAAAAAAAAAGACCCCATGCGTTATTTGTTATTCTGTTTGTGTTTTTATGTTCGTGTTGTTATGTATGTGTATGTATTATGAAAGTATGTATCCTATGTGTCTATTTAACCTGTTGTGTTATACACACACGCATAAACACACACAGACACACACTATATGTATGCTTTCCAAGGTGTTACTAATAAATTAATCCTCTTAAATCATTGCTTTTGTCATGATACTTTCCTATTCAAGCCGTGACTGTCTTCCCCCTATTTAACTGTTGAGTCAAAGCTCCATAAACCAGGCCTCCAAAACCTAATTCCAAACTATCATTCCAGTCTTACTTTTTAACTGTGGTCAACACAGTCATTTCACTCCATTTAATCTGCTATAATTCTTCCTCCTAAATACAGCCTGAAATTTTTGGGAGCTAACTTCTACTTCTGGCCAAAATGGAATAACATGGACTAGACTAACCCTTCGAACTTAAATAACTAAAAAAAAAAACCAAAAAACAAAAACATGAAATAATGGTTTTCAGACATTGCACAAAATAATGGTTTTCAGGCAGTGCATAGAAATAATCATATGAGAGAGGAAAATTCCCCACAATCATCCCCCTCTTCCTTTTCCCTTCTTGGAGCTTTCTTCTTAGAGGTATTTCTAGCCACAGCACTGGGAGAGGGCTCCAGAGAGGGCCTGGCGGTTTCCTAAGTTGGTGTGATGGAATTGGGTGTACGAGGGTGTCCAGGTGGCTGGACTTCACAGGGCAGAATGCCACAGAAAGAAAATCAGCACAGGAAGAAAGCCACAGAGAACTGGAGAGGCCTCCCTTTGATTCCTCAGCTGAATACTGATCAGCATGTATTTGTGAGGAATTATCTAAGGTGGGGGAAAGAGCCTTTTAAGAAGAAAGCACAATAATCCCTGGAGCTTAATAGAGCCTGGAATTGTTTTTTTTCTCACTAGCAAGAGTAGAAAAAAATCAGAATACACGAAGCATCAGGTACTTAGAAGATTATTGCCTCAGTAGTGGGGTGTAATTAGCCGGAGACTAACAGCTGTTCTAGTTCACATAACAGTGTTTGAAACCAAGCCTTAAAAGGGTAAAACTGTTTCCAAGTAACTTCATTGCACCCCACTGCAAAATTTACAGGTATTTTTTAAACTCAAGAATATTCAGCACTTTTAAAAAATCCTCAATATGTGGCATCCTGATGAAAATTACCAGGTACACAAGAAGCATTGTTATCTGTCAATTTGAAAAAATGAGCCCTGACCAAAAAAATTGGGTAAAACTTTTGGAACTATGTGAATCTCTTTACCTCTTTCATACACCCCACAAAAAGCTAATATAATTAAGGTGAGTTGATCCCAGTGCAGGAGATGAGCCATATGCATAGAAAGAAACATTGTGCACACAGGCTTTTTTCTAAGAAATAATAAATTAATGATTCCTAACTTGAATTCACAGAGGACACCACTATCTGTTTTCAGCCATTAGTTCTCAGCGCTATGGTGGAGATAGTGGAAAGCGAGCGTGTGCACCTTGACTAAGAACCCCCACATCATGTGCTGCATTGACCCCAGTGTCATCATTCCACTTCAGCTCTCTTCCTGTCTCCCCACTGAGAACTTCTGTTAATGGAAACATCGTTACCTACTCCCAGAAGAGGGTGCCTCTCAACAATCTGGCTACATAGCCCTCCCTTACCTCCCCTAAATCATTGCCTGTTCCCTTCTCCTGCTTTAGAATTCTTCCTACACCTGTCTCTGACTGATATATTACACATTTATTATTTTATAGGTTTAATATCTGTCTCTATCACCAGATTATAAACTTCATGAAGCAAGGGATTTTGTTTGTTTACCTCTGAATCTTCTTAGTCCATAATAGTCACTTATAGGTATTTATTAAATGAATGAATAATTCTTAACATCATGCAATTATTTTTGTCAACCTGATTTTTTTTTGCAATATACTACAAGTGCAAGTCAGAGCTTTTGACACTATTTTCCCATAATAGGTGCCAAGCTAAATCAACTCAATTCCTAAATTTAGTAATGGATTAAATGAAAAGTAGATAATGAAGACTTTGATTAATCCACTTCTACGAGCCTTTAAATACATACGTACTGCTGGTAGGGATTCATAGCAAATACATTCTCATCCCCCCCCCACTATCGCCTAATCTTCTATCCCTTTTATGAAATTAAATTACTTTGATTGAAATTAATAAAATATTAACTGAATGTCTATCAGGTCCTGGGACTACAGCAGTGATTAAAATATTCTCATGGTTTCTGCCTTCATAGTTTGCAGTCTAAATACCTGAGAAGTAAATATTCTATTAACAAAATTATGTGCAATGGGAGAGAGAAATGTGAAAATTTAAGACAAATAGCTCTAAATTCTTGTAACAATTATTCTGGCTACTATTATGATGAACAACAAGAACATATGGCATATGAAATGAAAAAAATACAATGTTTGGAGTACTATCTGTATCCTTGCAAGAATATACTTTTGGATTGAGAAATAAATAAAAATAATGTAATTTAGGGGTGCCTGGGTGGCTCAGTCAGTTAAGCCTCCGACTCTTGATTTTGGCTCAGGTCATGATCTCAGGTTTGTGAGATGGAGCCCCAAGTCAGGCTCTACGTGCTCAGCATGGAGTCTGCTTGAAATTCTCTCTCTCCTTCTCCCTCTGTCCCCCTCCTGCTCTCTCTCTCTCTCTCTAAAAGAAATAAATAAAATCTTAAAAAAATAACATAAAAATAATGTAATTTAAACTTTTGTTTTGGAAATGAAAGATCTCACCTCTTCATGTGTTGAAACTGCTTTAGAGAGAAGATTTAGCTTGATTCTCACCTCTGCTACTTACAAATTGTGTGACCTAGAACAAATCATGGGATTTTTCTGTCTCCATTTCCTTTGTGAAATTATAATAACTATTTTTCCTCTTTAAAAAGATTGTGGTCAGAATCAAATATGATTATGTTTTAGGAAATGCTTTGAAAACTACACTGTGGCTATAGCATAGAGTTTTAAGGATATTCAATAAACTATGTTTGCAAATTGCTCAGCATATTGTTATAAGCACTTAGTAAGTGGTCAGTACATACAACTATTAAACTAGAGATGAAAATTTAAAAGGTAAAGATTGCATATAGAAGAGTTTAAGAGCAAATTATATCTCCAAAGAACACATTTTGAAATTGAGGACCAGAGGGCTTTTCTTTTCTATTTTTTTTCCTGAATTTTGATGTGGATATAATTAGAATGTAATATCAACAGTCTACCTACCAATGTGTGAAGCTAATGTTCACCTTCCTTCTCTTACTTCAATCCTTTCTCCGGTAATGCTTGGTGAGTCAGTGAAAGGTGAAAAGAAACCCCAAATGGTATTCACTAAATTGAGTATCAGGTTGAAATGTCTTCCATCATATTATTTTTATAAACACTGGCTTCTCTGATGCCCATTGGATCTATGCAAGAATCAGATCAGAGATCAGATTGCCTTCATGAATATTAAAGGCAGAATAGAAAGCATTTGATGTGATTGGAATTTTGGGGGGTAAATCTTTCTTTTTACAAACTTGGAATCAGAACATAACATGAAAATGAATATTTAAAAATTTTGGAATCCTTTCCAAGAATTATTTATCAGAATGAAAAAGCAAAATGGGGAACTTTGAGCACACTATGAGCATTGAGAAGATCTTTTGTTACTTAGCAGAAGCAGCACACTCTTCTACTTGGATTCAGCTATAAACAATGTTCATTGTCTATTGAAACATTTCCCTTAAAATTTTCTTTTATTATTCTAGGTAAAGGAACCATTCAGGGCAATATCATTTGATGATGATGATGATAATTATTATCATCATTTGAAAGAGAAAGAGAGGGAGCGTGCAAGAGCACACAAGCTGGGGAGGGGCAGAGGAAGAGGGAGAGAGAGAATCCCAAGCAGTTTCCACGTGGAGCACCGAGCCCATCACAGAGCTTGATCTCACGACCCTGAGATCATGACTTGAGCCAAAATCAAGAGTTGGATGCTTAACTGACTGAACCACCCAGGTGCCCCTCATTCCTTCATTATTATTAGCAGTGAAAGTCATCCTTGTCCTTATTAAAAATTATACCACTGATATACTTTTTTCCCCATCATTTTAAAAAGAACTAATGTTATTATTGTTTGTAACATGAACTAAGAACTATGAAAAATATATATTTTGTTTAATATAAAATATATCCTGGGAAATATAATTTACGTAGACTTCAATGACAATGATACTCCTTAAGTTGTGCAATGAAATGGCTCTGCTATTCTCCGGGAGGCAGTACAGGATGGTTAAATGCACAGACAGACAGCTAAGTGGCCTGAATTAAAATCCTGAATTGTCCTGCTAGTTTCACTAGCACTGTGCTTCACTTTCCACCACTACAAAATGCCCTGTGCCTATCACTTTATTACTAATTATATGGTATCCTATTCATTGTATCTATAACTTAGCATACATAGATGCTCAGTTATTTCTAAAATTCATTAAAAGCAAAAACAAGTACATGTATTTTTCATAAATTAATTAGCAAAGAAAACTAACATCAAGTATTTAGAAAAATAAACTTAAGATCTAGTTTGTGGTTTTGCTATTTAGACCTTTATGTGTAGTTATGAGACTCTAGGAAGATAAATGTTAAAGAATGTTAGCATTTAAAATGCTCTGGAAAATGAAATAAAACAATATTTTTCTTCTGCTATATGATTATTGGAAGTAGTATTTTCCTTTGCTTCAACTTCTCCACTTTGTCATTTACCTTTAGGCAAATTTACTGGACATATAAAATCAGTGAGGAGGACGTAGAAAGTAAAATCTAAGAATCTCACAGGAGAAATTCCCATAAAATTTAAACCTGTTTCAATTAAGAGTTAAAAGATGAGTGAAGCATTTTTCATGAAGGGAAGCTGCCTCCATTATTAAAAATAAATCATCACAATCAAGCTCTAAATATATTAACTAGAAATATAGAATTTAAATATTTAAGAAACGAAACAGAGGGCTAAATGAAATCTTACATGGCAAAACTTTAGTGTTTTCCTAAACACCCCTTTTAACAAAGGTTCAAGCATGCTGGATTTATCCTCAATAATATTAAAAGCATTTAACACTTGCCACTTAACATACTGACTCCTTTATTACCAACAACTCTATGTTCTAGATACCATTATTATCTTCATATTACAAACGAGGAAGCAGAGACACAAAGATGAGTGACCAGGGTTAAATGACTATGTTGGGATTTGAAGCCAGGCATTCTGGCTTTGAAATCTGTGTTCTTAAGTACTACACTGCACTGTCCCTCAGAATCCCTACTTGAACTTCCTACTCTCACCACCACCTGTTTTCCTTCCAAGCTATCTGCTCTGCCACCCTGCCTACTCTCTGGCCACCTGTCTGCCTTATTAAGACCTCCACTAACCTGACTCTTCCTCTGTTTTTCCTACTCATCACATAAACTCATTTACTTCTTTATTCAGCTTCTAAGGTCTATCATAATCACCTCATTTTAAATCCTCGATTCCCTCCCCTCATTTTCTTTGTTACCCTCATCTAACTAAACTACAGTTCAAATTACACCCAATTATCTGCCTACTCTGTGCATATGCTGAGCAGCTGAGCATTGCAGAAGATAAGTTCAAAACTGCTTACCTATTGTTTTGTTTAAATTCATGATCATAGGGGCACATGGGTGTCTCAGTTGGTTAAGCATCTGCCTTCAGCTCAGGTCATAATCTCGGGGTCCTGGGATTGAGCCCCACATCAGGCTCCATGCACAGTGGGGAGTCTGCTTCTCCCTCTCTTTCTGTCCTTCCTCCCTGCTTGTGCTCTCTCTCTCAAATAAATAAATAAAATCTTTGAAAAAATTCATGATCATAAGCTTCAAGTGCACACTTTATTGAGTCACAAAATCCTACTACACCTCCCTAGTATGCTCTCCTTTCCACTCTCAAAAGGATCATTGCTATTTACCTATAAAGATGTTCACTGTTTCACTGTTTCTAATAACAAAAGACTGGGAAAGAATCTAAATACCCAGAAGTGTTGGATTAATTGAATAATGTACTTCAGCACAATGGAACACCCTTATTAATGATAGAAGGATACTTAGAAGAATAGGAGATACTTAATGGAAAGAGAAAACGGTCATTGTTACATGAGGAGGCAGGTTACAAAAACCTTTGCACCATTCTATCATGTAAAACACATAGAAAGAAAAATGAAAATTAGTAGTGGTTTTCTCTGGATGGTTGAATTAGAAATAATTCTTTTATTCTTGTTGTTATTATCTATATAGTTTCTACATTGAGGATGTGGTACCTTGTAGTAAAGTTATCTTTAAGAAGGCAATGATACTATGGCATTTTCTTCTACTCTCTTCTCCCTAACACATTACTCCCCATTCCTCTCCCTCTTCATTCATGACCTAAATTTGTATTTCATTGAAAAATAGATCAGAACTTCTTCATTTTGCTCTCATTCTACCTACCATCCTACCTGCATTTCTGCATATTTTCTCTGCTAGCTCTTGGGTTCCTCTAAAGTATGAAGACCTTGCTCATAAAAGCAAGGGTGAACAGTGAGTGATGAGCACAGTTCTTGACTGATGCTCTGCATCTTTTACTTTGTCACTTCCGCAAAGATTTGCAATCAATTAAACTTCCTGTCAATGATTAAGCATTCTCTCTTCTCTCTCTTGAATTACCCACTTTCCCTCTTTTCTACAAAAGGATGTGACATAGTGGCTCAGGGGTGGGCTCTGGGTAGAACCTGCCTTGATTGAGCATTGCTTCCCTTATTTCTAGCTGTGTAGACCAATTGGCTGAACTAATAGCTTTGTAGAGCATTTACTGAATTTCTCTTTCAGTTTCACCATCTATAAAATGGGTTAGTAATATTATGTACATCCTAGGATGTTAGGAATTAATTAGGATGACATTAATTAATGCCTGTAAAATTCTCGGAATAGTGCCCAGGGCATAGAAAGTAGTTAATAAATGTTACCTATCTCCTCCTCCCTCTCCACATCCTTCTCTTCCTCCTCCACCTTATCATTTCTTTACAAATATGTTTTTGAACCTCTTTTTGAGGGGAAAATGCTCTCTCATACCATTTCCCTCTTCTGCTTAATTTTTTCCATTCCTCACTCATGGGAAAACTTTTTGAAAACTTTTCCCATAGGTTCCCCACTTCACCTCTTTGATTAGGTCAGTTCACCCTAGTCACCAATCACAGTGGCTCTTCTTCCCAGTATCACCAAGGACACATTGGCAAGCAGCAGTCACCACTCTTTTCATCTTTACTTTTCAGCAGTGAAGTACTAACTCTATTTACCACTTCCTCCTTCTGGGAGCATTTTCTTCTCTTGGTTTCAGGAACATTATGTTCTCCTGATTTTCCTATTACCTTACTGCCCTTCATGGCTGTTCCTCTGATGTTCTTCATGGCTTTACCCCTGTGTTAGCATACTCCAGGGCCCTATACCCAGGCTACTTTTCTGTCTACATACTCTCCTGTCTTAGAAGGTAGAGATAATGTAAGTGACAAATTATATATATTAAAAAAAAGATTTGTGTTTATATGACTTGACTTTGCCCACAAAATAAAAATATACAAATAAATCTTTATGAAAAGGGCAGTCTTCAAGTTTTAAGAACAGTTGTAGAATGTTTTATTTTATTCATGATCTATTAAAGTGAACAACATTGGCTTTATAAAATAAGTGGAACACACTCCTCACACCACACAAAATGGAAATACACATCTACGTGAACTCATGCTACTCCCCTCACAATCTTCATCCCCAGCAAGCACAATGGAACCAGCAAATGATAACCATAGTATGCAAAATATAGTATAATATATATATAATAATAATATAGAAAAAGTATCTTTCCTATAAAGATGTACCATAAAAGAGAGATTCCATTATTGATTTATTTTTCAAAAAGATTTTACCATTGAAAGGGCTGAAAGATTGATCAATATGGTCATAGGGTTATATTACTCTCTTTCTTCCCTCTCTTCCATGTCAATTATTTATTTTGTCAAGGTAGTCACATTATTTTACAATTAGTTTTGTACATATCTAAGTCTTTCATCAACCTAAGACCTTTTTCCAATGCAGGACCTTAGGATCACTTACCTTTGTGATTTTCTGCATCATGCTTGCTACGTAGTAACATGAAAAATATTTCTTGATTAAAGAAATAAAATAAACTTGGTATTATGCATACATTTTAGTTGCATTCCAAATAGTACATGGTATTGGTATAAGGAATAGAACATGAAAAATTTTATTAGAATGAATTTAAATTTCTTGTTCTAATTGTTATTAATTAAATGAATAACTGCTATTATAGCCTACTCACTGTTCACCCTACTTTGATTTTTGCTCTCCTCTTAAGCCTTTACTGACACATTGGCCATAGTAAGTTTCTTGAAAAGCAAATTTTACCATGTCACTCTCCGGCTTGAGTGCATCGTTGATACCTTGATAGAATCCTATTGTTCTTTGATTACAGTCCAAAAGCCTCAATAGGGCTTAGAAGGTCTTATATGCTAAGACTCCCTTCCTATGTCTACAGTTTCATCTCAAAGCCCTCTCCTCACTCCTGACTTGTCTCATTGGCTTTCTTTATGTTCATTGTCCTTCACTGTCATGGTCTTGGCTGCCTGCCTAAGGTTCCAGAGCTCTCTTCCTTTAGTCCTCTTGCCTTGTTAACTCGATGCACAGGTCAAGTGCCACTTCCTCAGAGAACTCTCCCTTCACCCCAGACTAAGTAGGTACCAGTCCTGTATGTCTTGTATGTCTCCTAACACCTGATCCTGTTCATAGACCTCATGCTGGTGCATTAATTTATTTAACTTCCTTCTTCCTTGGTTTTTAACCTCTAACTTAGGTGACTGAATGTATTGTACGGCCCCTTATAAGATGACAAATTCAGGTTAGGAAAAATGTGGTAATATATTAAGCATCCATGGTAATCCTGAGACATTTTTTTATGCATGGATTCTTATGTTCTTCCTTGACTTTGACTCCATTTGATTGAGGGTCATAAGCATAATTAATCTAGGGAGGCAAAAGAGAAAAAAGGTACTACTTGCTTTATGTGTAATTTCAAAAATGTCCTCTGGATTGCTAGCATGCCCACTGTAAAACTGCAAAGAACCTACATGAAAACACCTTTCTTTAACCATATCCTCCTTGCCCTCCAAAAGATGGGTCACCAGAAGGGGAAATCTTTGTCTTCCTGGAAAGAGAGAGATTTTTTTGACATGGAAACTATCCCTTTCCTTTTCTCCTCAGGAGTGAGAAAGAATGGCATTTGACTTCTTTCCCCTTCCAAGAAATTAGGGCTCTCTTACCTGTGCTAAATGAGAAAATTCAGGTTCATCTTCAATCAGAAAAGTGTGGGGTCACAGAGCTGGTGAACACTTTTGATGCTGCTGAAATGTAGAGACAATAGTAGAGATTTTAGTTAAATTAAGAGAAGTAGTGTCTGGGAATAACCTGCATTCCCACCACTTAGACTTTTCAAAGACAGTGGATCTCCAGTGACTGGAGAATATATCAGTTTAGGTGGTCAGGGTTATGCCATCGTGAAATATCCCTAGAAGCCTGCTTATTAGAACATAAGGAGCCTAGGAGAAAGAGACAATGGGATGGAGGTGGAGGGATGGATGACATACTGTGGGAAGTGTGGGGAAAGGCTATGCCTGGGCAAGAGACTGTACTTCCCTCCCCATCCCACCATGTAGTACCCAAAGAACATCAAGTGCCTCTCATAACAGAGCCAGGCGTTTGAACACCAGCAGCCCAGAGGAACAATGGTGGTCAGAATATTTTTGTTTTTGTTTTTTTTTGCAACAATAAGTTAAGAGAAAGGCCACAAACAACAGCAATGATGTACTGGAAATCGTACTGGTAATCTCCTACATCTCCCATCCCCCCAATAGGAGCAGGGGCAGGTTCAAGAGATATAGATTAATAGGGGATAAAGAGAAGTTTCCCCCATGCCCACTCTCAAGGTCTCAGCTTACTGCAGGCATTCACAAAAACTCTGCCTGTGATCCTATAACAAAACCCTGGATACTGGCTGAGCATAGAAACATCTTAATGTGATGGGACGTATACCTGAAAGGAGACCGCTTTATTCCAAATGAAACTAAAATGATTTTGGATAGAACTGAACTCATTTGCAAGCATGTTAACTGGGCACTTTAAGTTAACCAATACTCAATCAACACCACTGTCAGAGGTGGACCTTGAAATGTAGAAAATAAACTACTGGATACCAAATAAGTAAAAAATATTCCAGGTATGTATACCACAGGGTTGTATTTGCTCATTACACAAATAACTCCAGTCTTAAGCAAATTAATTTCAAGTCCTGTGGATTTCCAAGGCAGATATTCTGAAAGCATTTGGACAAAAATAAGCCAGTGGCTAGAAAGAGAGCTAGATATATAGAGTCCGGTTGAACTTAACTTTGTCTGTCTGTCTCTCCCTTCTGTGTGTGTGTGTGTGTGTGTGTGTGTGCATGTGCGCATAGATGCAAAAAGCAGAGAACCAAGGGTCAAAACTTGGTAACACAGTGAGTCAAATAAATATTGGGCCATTGGGGTTCCTGTCAGACCAGACTATCACACCCTTACCCTGCTCCACACACAACAGACATGTTTTCATACATCTAATTCCAAGGCAACTTTAAGAATTAATGTGGAATATGCTTCTTTAGGTTTATGTTCATAAATTCCTATGTGATATAAACATTTTTAATATAAAAATTATACCTTGATCCAATACATAAACATAAAATACATTTTAAAATTTCACTTCAGTGCTTCATTTTCCAGGCATTCAAATCTATGTAAAAGGACTTAATTTTCAAGTAGCTGTTTTCTAATTCCAAATGCAGGAAGTAGTAGAACTTACTCCTCCTTATTCACAAGTAGAGGCACCATCATGATGTTCCTTTTTCCAGACCTCCACAACTTTTCAAACGGAAAGGCTCTTTCTTATACTTTCTAAGGATAGTTCCTTGTGGGTTCCACAGCAGTACAATTTCCTTGTTTTTGAATTCTGATTTAGTGGGTTAGAAGTCAAACCTGGGAATAGATACCTTTCAAAAAGCCAGCCGGGGGATCAAAAATTAAAATAATTGACCTAGTTAAATATTAGGTTGAACTATATAAAAATTGCCATTTGTAGGTTTAAAAAAACTGTCAAGTATTGACACTTTCATATGGTTCAATTATGATGAATACAAGAAAATGCCAGCTCTTGGCTCTCTAATGGGAGGCCAATACTCAGAAATGTCGATTCAATAGGTACAGGATGGTAAGTGAACGTCTGCATTTTAAGAAGTTTCCTAGATGTTTGATAAACCCTTCCATATTTGGGGACCACTGAATTGTGTCACTGTTTTGGTTCCAGGTCAATTTCCCATTATTAGTTCATGTGCCTATGAAGATTTTTTAGAAAACCAAATTAAAACAAAAGAAAAATTTTCCAGAGATATCTATTAACATCTCCCCTTCTCTGTCTAACAAGAAGCTGCATTTCATTACCCCTGCTCCTGTCAACTTATTCAATGGGAAGCAAAGATTTCTTTCTGACATTTTTCTTGGGAGAAAGGTGAAGTAAGTGAAAGCTGTAGCACAGAAAGCTAATATACTCTTCCCTTCTTGCATCAGTGAAATAAAGGAGAGAACCTGTCTGCAAACCATGAGAAACTCATATCCACCAGCTGGAGACCTAACTTAATGGAAGAGTTGTGCTCACGTGATTATGTGCCAGTCTTCTCAGCAAGACTCATATGTGACTTTTTTTTTTTTTTTTTGACTTGATATGATTGAAACTGTCATTTTGGGATGTGCAGAAAGAAACACATATTGAATTAATTATTCAGAAGGGGAGGAGTGAGAAGACTGAAAGCATATATTATTGCTATGCATTTTAATTAAATGTGTCTGAAAAAGAATACACTGAGGAAATAAAAGAAAGTAAATTGTTTTAGGTCTTTTATCATCCAACCATTGACAAACAGTGTCTTAAAGGACCTTCTAGGGTAAAGCTGATGATAAGTAATATTTATTAAATGTCTGCTACATCAGCTAATGTTCTAGGTATGTTTAATTTTTCTGATAACCCTCGACAAGTGAGGTGTATTACTCCATTTCTGCAGATGGAGAATCTGAAATTCAGAGGTGTTAAATAACATGTCCAAATTGCATAGTGATAAATGACAGAGCTGAAGTATGAACTGATTAAGTGGTGATTCAGTCAATGCTTGAACACTGTCAACTTAGAACCATAGAATTCCTGGTTACCCAGGCAATTAAAAAAGGAACATGATTTGTATTATATTCTTGATAAGCAAAGTTAGAAACTCAGAATGAATGTTTAGGCTTTTTCTGATTGCTTCTTCATAGCAAAATTATATCCTCAGTTAATGCTACAAGAATATGAGAATGCATTAGATAAATTTGACTTTAAAATTGCCATTTCAGATCATAAGTAGCAAATTTTCTTAAAGGTTACATTTCTGTGGCAGAGATTGCTGGCTGTTCACCAAAATCCATTCTCCTCTTCTTTCAGGACCCATGACCAGTCTATACTTCTAGCTACCCTTGAATTTAAGTATGACTGAAATTCTAGCTAACACAATGTGAGGACCTAAAATGTGTCTTCCCAGGCAAAGGCCTTTTAAAAATCCCTCCATGCATGCCCTCTTTCCTCTGTTGCCAGTAAATGAGATGATGATGAAGTCCTAGGGAATGGTTGAGCCACAAGATAAGGAGTCTGGATCTCTTAATTCCTGACCAGGGACACTTGCTTTGAAGTCTCTCATGGGAAAGAAATAAACTTCTATTGCATTTGAGCCATTGAACAAACTTGGGACAATTTGTAGAACAACTTAGACTAACAAAATATTGGATGATTTAGAATTAAAAAAACAAACATTGCATTTGGATTTGGTGTTCCCCATCTACTGTAAGACCCTGGTGGATAAATAGACTTCTCTGAGCCTGTTTCTTCTGTGAAACTGAAATAACAATTTCCACTTCATGAAATTGTAAAAATTAAATTAAATCACAAATATGACATTGCTTTATAATCACTAAGCAAATGTGAAACTTGAAGAGTATCATTTTTAAGAGAATGAAGCATTCTCAGTCTTTTTTGTAACAGCTTTAATAAGAAAATTTATATACCATAAAGTTCATATATTTTAATGTAGAATTCAATGAATTTTAATTTTTATGTAAAGAGTTTTACAAACATTACCATATTGTAGTTCTGAAATCTTTTCATCACCCCACAAAGAGATCTCATACTCATACACAGTCATTCCCATTCCCATTCACAGTCCTAGAAAAATACTAATCTATTTTCTCTCCCTCTCTCTCTATATATATATTTGCCCTTTTCTGGACAGTCTATATAAATGGAATCATACAATTTGTGTTCTTTTCTGTCTGACTTCTTTCACTAAGCATAATGTCTTTGAGGCTCATCCATGTTTAGTATCCACAAATACTTTGTTCCTCTTTATTACCAAATAGTATTCCATTTTATAGATATTTAAATATTGTTTATCCAGTTGATGAACATTTGGGTTGTTTCCAAGTTTTAGCTATTTTAAATAATGCTGCAAATACTCCCATACATTTATTTCTGTGGACCTACATTTTGCTGGGTCATATAGTAAATCTATATTTAACATTTTAAGAAACTACTAAATTGTTTTCCAAAGTGGCTGCACTCTTTACTTTCTCATAGCAATGTGTGAGAGTTCCAATTTTTCCATATTCTTACCAACTTTTGTTACCTTACTTTTTGATTATAGCTATCCTAGTTTGTGGGAAATGATATCTTATTGTGGGTTTTTAAAAATATTTTATTTATTTATTTGAGAGAGAGGGAGAGCATGAGCAGGGGGAGGGGTCGAGGGAGAGGGACAAGCAAACTTCCTGCTGAGTTGGGAGCCGGATACATGGCTCCATCTCAGGACTCTGAGATCAAGACCTGACCCAAGTCAGACCCTTAACTGACTGAGCCATCCAGGTGCCCCTTATTGTGGTTTTGATTTACATTTCCTGGTTAATGATGGAGCATCTTTTCAAGTGCTTATTGGCCATTTGTGCATCTTATTTGGAGAGATATCTACTCAAAGATTTTGCCCATTTTTAAATTGGGTTATTTGCCTTGTTCAAATTTATCTTTTTATAAGTGGATAGCAAATTATTCCAGAACCAGTTTCTGAAAAGGCTATTTCTTTCCTGTTAAATTTTCTTAATAAGTTTGTTGAAAAATAATTGACCACAATGTGAGGCCTTACTTCTGGGCTTTCAGTTCTATTCCACTGTCCTCTATTTCTATCCTTATACCAGAACACACTGTCTTAATTATTGTAGCTTTATAATAAGCTTCAAAATTTAGAATTGTGAGTCATTCCAATTTGATCCTCTTTTAAAATATTGTTTGGGCTATTCTGGATTCCTTAATGTCCATATGAATTTTAGGTGTAGCTGTTCAATTTCTGTTAAAAAGTCAGCTGGAGTTTTGATAATTGCGTTTAACCTATAGACCAATTTGGTGAGTATTGCCACCTTAAAAAATTCTGTTTCAATCCACAGACATAGGATATCTTTCCATTTATTTAGCTTTTCTTTAATTTCTTATGATGTTTTATAATTTTTCAATGAGCATGACTTGCACTTCTTTTATACAATTTTTCCTCAGTGTTTTGTCCTTCTGGATGCTTTTGTAAATGGAATTGTTATCCTAATTTATTTTTGGATTTTCATTGCTAGTGAATGTCCCTTTCTTTTGATCTACATTGTCATGTTTCAGATGCTCCATACTGGTTTCACTTTTTCTCTCTCTCAAAGTGAATTCTATTCATGGCATTTGTTAACACAGTTGGTGAAAAGCCTTTTTCCCAACAGCCTGAACTCCTGATTATGACCAAACCCCTATTTCAGCAGAGCAGAAGGCAAATTGTTTGCCCAACATAAGAAAGACAGCAACTATCTGTGAAATAATTTTTTTTAAATGATGCTAAACAACTCCCAATCCAGTTTATACTGGCAAGCATACATGCAAAAAAGGGACTTGACACATGGTTAAGGGACCAGAGACATTTAAATTCCCTAGCTTTTAGTTAATACACATGGGTTTGAAAAAAGTAAAAATTACTTAGAAGGAGGAAGTCCGCTGTTCTGGATGCTTCTCAAAAGAGCACATTCTTGATGCTACAGGTGGGTGGATGATGATGGGAATGTTATTTGGGAAAGCTTCCTCCTCTTCCTTCCTTCCTGTGAATGGACCTGAAGTGTTGCAACTCAGGGTATCTCCTCCCCTCTTTCCTTATTCTGCCTCGGGGGAGAGCAAACGACTCGTCATAAAGTTAAATCTGGGAAGAGTAATTGGGCCCTCTTTCTTCAGCTGCACTCTCTTCTTCCTGTTGAAAGTGCTTTGGCTACAGAGAGCACAAATCCTCCCCCACGCCCTAAGTTTGTTCTGGTCGGCCTCACGCGGAAGCTGCTGTGGGGTGGGGCCAGAGGGAATCAGCTGAATTCCACAGTTCAAGCCAAAAGCCAGTAAGAAAGGTAATATTTTGCCCTCTATATTTACTCTTTGTTTCATTTCTAATCCTTTTCATAATCTATGGATAAGAAATTCTGTTTTGACAGTCCCCTCAGAAATTCCAACAATAATAACAATAATGATAATAATAGCAGCTAATATTTATCAAATACTTCTTATATGTTTAAAATTTACAGATTAGTGGCATATTTGTAATATTTCTACTTAATAAGATTGCTATGATCCATTATACACATGGGGAAACATTTTTGAAGCACTGAAAGTTTAAGCAACTTGTTCACGGTGACAGAGCTAGTGATTACCAGAGCCAGGATATAAACCCAAGCAGTTTAGGTCAGCACCTGTACCCTTAACCACGCTCATACTCCTAAATGTACAATTCTCAAGTTTGCCAATAAGGAAACTGAGACACAGAGACGTTAAGTAATTTGCCCAGGTTTACACAGGAAAGAAATGCTGGAGCTAATAATGAAACTAACAGCTCCCACTCAACCTCTGAGTTCTGGTAGGTTTAGATCTTAAGGTTCTGAGTCCCAGAATAGACAGTGGGGGAGGCGAACTCCCTGAGGCTCTTAAAATGGTGATACAGAGAAAGAAACGAAGGCTCACAGATATTCTGTGTAGGTTTGCCCAAAGGAAGGTTACTGAGTGAGGATTCTCACCCAAGGCTCTGAGGCACTGATCTTATTTCTGTGGTCTCAACACTACGTACTTTCACATTCTTTCTTTTTTATTATTATTATTATTATTATTATGTTATGTTAATCACCATACATTACATCATTAGTTTTTGATGTACTGTTCCATGATTCATTGTTTGCGTATAACACCCAGTGCTCCATTCAGTACGTGCCGTTTTTAATACCCATCACCAGGCTAACCCATCCTCCCACCCTCCTCCCCTCTAGAACCCTCAGTTTGTTTCTCAGAGGTATTTTCACATTCTTAAAGTGTATCCTCTGTGACAAAAGGCCAGTTTAAATGAGGTTTTGTTTTTGCATTTGTGGGTAACAAGGATGAGATAACATTTGGAAATGATTTATTTTTAGGTTTATGTTTGGACTCTGTTTCTGACCTTGAGACAGAATGACCAGACTACTGCCTGGTTGCGCCAGAGTATTTAAGGATGCTCCAAGGTAAGAGGTGCATTGGGGTCATTGGCAGACTTGTACATACGTCCAAGCCCAAGGAGGTTCAGAAAGACAATGCTTGCTAACAGGCCCAGCTTATTATTGAAAAGTAGCCAGGTGCTCTTATACTTTAACTATTTGTATCTCTTGGCAGAGCCAAAGAAACATTTTCTGCTTTGGAAATCATCCAGAAATTGAAATGTCAAAGCAAAAAGATGAGAAGGAAGACATTATTCAGAGTGAATTTTCTCCTTTTAAAATATGTATGTGTTGGGTATGTGAAAATATATGACGGCAAATGTGCAATTCTAAATGAAGTGCAATGCTAACAAAATTCTATGGAATGGTTGCTGTAGAATTTGACCAAAGATCTATGGCTATTTTTGAGGAAGTAAATGTTATTTTTGTTTCCAAACTTTTATCTGTTGTTTGACAGACGCTGTGAAATATTTCTTTTATAAGTAGAAAATGTTTAAGAAGATTCTGTATCATCTATTTCTTTCAGTCATGACATTCTGTGGCTTCTCCTTTTTCTTCCTCCGTAGTGATAAGTTTCTGACTAGCATGCCCTCTCCCAAATCATTTTGAAGAATACAGCTAAGTCAAAGAAACATTTCATTTTCGGAAAAAACTAACTTGGCACTCAGATCAGCAGGGGCTACTCAGTTTCATTAAGATAATGAAAGAAGAGTATCTTTCCTGAAATTAGGTTTTAGAAATACCTTTTCTGATGTTGCTGTGTTCTTCATCATGCCTTGTGGTTATGCAATCCTTATTTTAAAGTAACTCGATGTGCTTTGCAAACATTTCATTACTCCTCCTAGGGTTTTGGTATTGACTTATAAATGGTGTGCCTTGGAAAAATTTTAAGTTATAAGAATAGTTGTTTCTTTCTACAAATCAACTACATCATATTGCATTTTCATTTTCTTGTTTAGAAAGAGAGTCATTCACAGTCCCATTGTAGTTTCAACCTCTGTGCTAAATCGACCATCAAACCATTAGCATGGAAATGAGATCATGTCACCCAGATGTACACTCCTCCTTATTAAGTCACTTTGTGGTTGGCTGTTTTTTCTTTAAATTATGAGATCCTTGTGGGAAAAGATGATGTTTTGTGTGTCTTATTTTGGATGTGTGGGGGCCGGTGGGGGGGGGTGAGAATGGGCGATCACCTGGTAGATTCGAAGGGGCTGCACATAGTTGGTGTAAACTTCTTCTGTTTTATAGAATTTTAAATTTAATTTTGTAAACTAAACTTTACTTAAATAGCAATTGGCCAAATTTAGAACAAAAGTGAGGTTTTTTTAAATTATAGTAATTATTGTAGTAGTACATGATTATTGTATGTAGTATTTTACTAAGTACGATATGTATGTACGAATATGTAACAAGGCACAGCAGATAAATTGTTCTCCCCCAAAAAGTTTTTAATATATTTTCAAGAACAAACTCTAAATACAAAGTGACACAGAAATAATTGATAAAATTGTGTACTAACAAATGAAAAGTTTAGATCCAATTACACATATGTTTTAACACGTGGAAAATATTTTAGACACACACACACGCACATACACACTAAGGAGCCTAAATGATGTAGAAGTGGTTCAGAAGACTTCTCTGTAAAGATCTTCTGATTTGTGGGACTGATTGCATGTGGAAAATATAAAGCCTTTTTTATTTATTCACTTATTTAACTCATGAGCATCTACTCTGTATTAGCTTTGTCCTAAATGCTAGAAAACAAAGTCCCTCCCCTGAATTGTGGTGTGTTGCTGAAGATAGACATGCAGACAAGAAATTATGATATGCTATTATGAGTGTTCCTCTGAGAATAAAAAGGAAGGTCACTTAGGCCAGCATGCTCAGCTGGCCCTATGGAAAGATCCTTTGGTCTGTGGTGGTTAAAACTGGTTTGTGGAGCTTTTGAGAAGGAGGGGAGTTGGGGTTAAATTAGATACAGAGCAACTAAGTAGGAGGCCATTGCTGCTATTCAGGCAGTTGATGAATGAAGATTGTCTGATGTTAGGTAGTAACAGTAAAACCAAAAATTTCACAGATCCACCAGAGACAAAGAAATAGCCTATTGATGCCTACCATGGTACAATGAAAATATTGATAACCAAAGTAAAGCTCAGCTCTTCGTTAACCATAGATCCCAGAGGGTGGACTCATAACCTTGAAGACCCTTTCTGTGAGCTTCTGAAAGGTGTGAGAAGAAATGATTCCTTCTTTAAATACAAACAAACAGGTTCTATTATGTGCAGGCATTCTTTGTTTCTGGTAATCAAAATGCCACACCAGACACAATTCTAGACCTCCGTAAGTCTTTTGAGGGAGGAAGCGCTATAAAAAGAAATATGTCACATAAAATAATTAACCTGTCAAAATTATGTTAAGGAAAAATCACTACAAGAACACAGAGTTTGAAGTAATTAATGCTGATAGGGAAGAGGCTTGGGGATGGAGGTATAGCTACCAAGAGGTCTACGCTGGTATTGGTACTTAACAGCTCATCAGAGAGAGGTGTACCCAAACATGAGGCTGAGGTGAGAAGGAGTCTTGGTGGGTGGGTGATGAGAACAACTTTCCAGAATTCCTGAGAATTCCAGAGTGTAGTTCTGAAGTGATAACTAAATACTTGTCTATCCTTTACCATTCTTGGTTTATTATTTACATATTTGGGTCCACTGAAAGCAGAATTAGGTTTTATACCAATATTATAATTGTAGTTCACTTAATTTTTTTTTGGTTACTCGTGTTTCAGTATAGGTATAAAATGTATACAACGAGGTACATATAGGGCACAGATCATCAGTGTCCTGCTTAATGATGTTTTACATACGTATACACCCTTAACGCAGTCACTCCCATTCAGATAGAGAAGATCTCCGTCACCCAGAAGGTTTTCTCATTCTTGTTTGCATCAATACCACTCCAGCCCGACTGCACAGGAGGAGGTTTATCACCATACATTAGCTTTGCCAATTTTTGAACTCTCTAGAAATGGAACCAGAGAAGTAGTATTTACTTTCGTGCCTGGTTTATTTCACTCAGCATAACATTTATGGGAATTATCCATGATTTTATGTGTATTTCTTGTTTTGTAGTATTTCATTACTGGAATCTTGCTGATTCCAATGATTTTATTTGTCCACTCTCCTATTGGGCATTTAGGGTATTTTTGAATAATGTTGCTATAAACACTTACACATTTCTCCTGAGCCATTTGCTTTTAAATACTGCAGCATAGACATTGTGGTACTTAATACGTATTAATGGGTGTCAGGCAGTCTACATGTTAGGGGCTGTCAATTGCTGTAATCAGGGATTCACATCTCTGGCATTACCTCTGATCCTTTAATCAGAATGGCTCCATTTTAGAAGCACCTACTTCTGAAGTCCATGTACTGCATTACTTAAGGCATTGAACAATTGAATTCTTGATACAGGGATTTGCTGCTGAAATTAGTGGTTTGCCAGTTCACATAACGAATGTTAGAAATGGGATCTCATTGATGAAATCAGTGAAAATAAAGATAAGAAGATTAGCTCAAACATTTTAGACACGCTGTCCACATTAATTGAGCAGGATATATGAATCTAGCAAACCGCGTGGCCTATGTGCTTGAGAGGGGTGCTGAAAACCTTGATTCTGAAAGAATCCTTTCTCCATCTATTGGCACGGAGGATTTTGGTTGGCTGATGATAATTATAAGCCACTTCTCAGTGTATAGAATATTGCATCTAGAATATAATTATATTTGCCTCAAGTCAACTGTTCATGCAATATCAGTTCAGTGCCTAAAAACAAAAAGAGAGAGAGAGAAGGAGATGGGCATCTATCAAACTGACAGAAGAGGTTATGTAAATTATTTTCTTCCTTCTTCTAAAGAATATTTATTCCATAAATGTTGGTATGTGGTAAAATTTGCTCTGAGATTTGTTTCATTATAACCTGCTAGTGTGTTGGTGGGAAGTAGATAATGTCACCTTCCTCTAATTTTCCATAACCCTGATTCACCAAAAGCTCCTTAAAATTGTGCATGACCAATTTGTTTTAGGTAGTATAGTAGATAGAGTATTGGCTTCATTTCTCCACTCTTCCAGGGATAGGAAGATACAGGGCAGAGTGGAGTTTCACTAGTTTGATCTCCTCTCCTTGATTTTGGGCTCTCCAAGTGTTTGATTTAGTCAGTGAGATGCTGGAAGACTTTATGAATGCAAAGCCTTTAAAATGCCAGCCCCATGAGAAGAATCACACCCCAGATAGCCCATTGGTCCCGAGAGAGAGCAGTAAGGAGCAGAACCCTCTTAGTAATATCAACTTGAGGCAAAACTTCCCTCATGACCTGCAGATCTATGAGAGTAAGGGATTGTAAGTAACTGAATTTTGTTCTTTTTTTAAAAAAAGAGTTTATTTATTAGAGAGCGAGCGAGAGGGAGAGTACAAGCAGGGGGAGGAGCAGAGGGAGAGGGAGGACCCAGGGGCCCCGAGTTCATGTTGTCACTTTATGGAGTCAGGATTATTAAGGTATAATATTGTTGCAGTAAGTAAATTCACCCTTTTGAAGTGTAGTGTTTATGGATTTTGAAAATGTACACAGTCACGTAATCACCATCACAATCAACATATAGAAAGAACATTTCTATCACCACAAAAAGCTCTCTCATGTTTAGACAATCATTTCCCTTCACTCTCAGTCCCGGCAACCATTGATTGGTTTTCTGTCCCTTGTGGTTTTGACTTTTCCAAACCGTCACTGCCATGAAAATGAAAGTACATAGTATGAGGACTTTTTTTTTTTAGTTTGGCTTTTTTACATTTAGTACAATGCATTGGAGATTCATCTATATTGTTGCATTTATTAGTGGTGTGTTCTTTTGGATTTCTGAGTAGAATCCTGTTGTATGCATTTATGAGTTTGTTTTTCCATTCAGCAGTTGATAGATATTTGAATTATTTCCATTTTTGGAATGTTAAGAATAAAACCAGTTAGAAATATTTACATGCAGGTTCTTGGGAGGACATACAATTTTATTTCTTTTGAGTAATATCTGGGAGCAGAATTACTGAGTTGTTTATTAAGTGTATGTTTAACTTTATAAGAAAACTCCTAAACTGTTTTCCATAGTGTTAGTACCATTTTTACATTCTACCAAAAATGTATGAAAGTTCCAGTTACTCTACACCTTCAGCAATTTTTGGTACTTTCAGGTTTGGATTTTTCTTTTTTTTTGGTTGTTTGTTCTTGTTTTGGTTTATTTAGCCATTGCTATAGGTGTGAAGAGGTATGTCACTGTGGTTTTAGTTTAGATTTCTCTAATTAGTGATGTTGAGCTTCTTTTCATGTATTTATTTGCCATCTATATTTAAAGTTTTAATCTTCTTTGGTGAAATATTTATTAAAGTCTTTTGCCTATTTTTTAATTGGGTTGTTTGTTTCCTTCTTGTTTTGTGAGTTCTTTATATATTCCAAATACCAGTCCGTTATCAGATATATGTTTTACAAATATGGGCCAAAAAAAAAAAAATAGGAAGATGTCATGTTGGGGGAATAAACAATAATATGATTACTGACTGGCAATTTATACCTCAGAATACACCAACATGTGGGAATCATCAATCGGCTGTTCTCTTGGAGCCATCTCCTGTATGATGGAAGGGTCCATATTTCATCCTCTTCCTTACCTTTTATTCAACTTTAAAAACATTAGCAGTGCAGAGCAGCATGACACACTTAACTGCAGATGATCACGAGGTTCAGTTTTTATGCATGTTAAATGACACTTAGCAACCGCTCTTTTGTCAGCTATTGCTTCAAAGAGATGGCTTTCTCCAACATCATTTTTTTCGCTGTTGCTTAGCAACACTGCTTATTTCACTAGCAAGTTACCTACGATGGATATTGACCTGAACAGAAACACATCCTCAAACAATAGAGGACACAAAAGGGGGAGACTTTGTTCTGGTTTCCTAGCTTGGTTTCAGGGCTAGCACATGGCCCTTACTGTTAATGATATTAACATAAAAGTTAACCATTTTGTTTCACTTTTGATAACATGTTTTTTTGTATTGATGCTGATTATTTTGCTCCAGCAGCTATATGCCAGCATCTAAATTTCTTATGAAGAACCTCTCTGTGGCTTTCTTCCAGCTGATTTTCAAACAGGAAAATAATCTATTATTTAAAGTATGTTGAAATAGTTTGGCTTTACTTGAAAACTCTTCTAATTGCAATCAAAATATTAGGAAAGAGTGTCATAAAATTGTGTCTGTACACTTGAAAAATTGAACATACTAACTTGAAATGATACGACATATTCAATAACATTTTGGAATGTGGTGCTATGCCCTGCTGGCTGCATACTCTGTAGTCATTCCTCCCATCCTCAGGATTTCTTTCTTGCTGACTTACCTCCCATTACAGTAGCTAAAAATATTGAATAGTCACCTTGCTAGCTTCCATTGCAGTAGGACATCAGAACGTGACTCAGTCCTGGCCACAGGGATCTGAGGGAGAAGGATGACTCAGCCTCTGAGATATGATTTCTTCCTTAAAATAAACACAGGAGGAAAACTTCCTCTGCCCTTGGACACTGTTACTCCACGTCCTTCCAGGAAATATGGCAACCATCTTGCAGCTATAAAGTGATAAGCCTAAAGGTTATCAACGGAAAAAAAGTTTAAGTGAATCAAATAGAGTTCAGAAACTTTATTCATCTGATAAGCATGAGGGAGTATCTGAGGAGTGGCTGACTCCCCAAGTCAAAGTGGGATTGTAGTTTTATGGGCTGAGAAGAAGAGGCATGGGTCCTGGTGGTTTGGGTCAGGTAGCTGTTTTCACTGGATTGATTGGAGACTTCTTCTTCTTCTCCTCCTCCTCCTCCTCCTCCCCCTCCTCCTCCCCCTCCCCCTCCTCCTCTTCCTCTTCCTCTTTCTTGGGATCTTTGGTGAAATCCAAGAAGAGTGCTTTTGAGAGCTGTTTTTATAGGCTTTGTGGCTACTCTATTAGTTAACCTTCAGGAGAGAGAGGGAAGGAACTAACTAACTAACTAAATACATAAATAAAGAGTGAAAGAAAGAGAGGGAAAAAGCTAGGAGACTAATGAGGCAAGGGAAACTGAGTTTGCTCTATTGTGTCTTCTACTTTAATCCTCTTACAAGATCAAGCCAATATATCAAAGATGGTGAAGCAGAACAATGAGTCCTGGTGACATTGCATAACAACTGGACCAACATTGGAGCCAGAAAGAGCCTTAAAAGGATGCATCTGATTAGCCTCATTGAGGATAATCTCCCTATCTGAAAATTAACTGATTTGGGATGCAAATTACATCTACAAAATCCCTTCAAAGAGCAACTAGATTCCTGTTTTATTGAATAAATGGGAGAAGATGAGTGTATGTCAGGGGCTAGGAATCTTGAGGGTGATCTTGTGATTCTGCCTATCATATAAAGCATTAAAATCTTAGAAGAAATTTTAGTGTATATATATAGCAACCTGGGTTGGTTGGAACAGCTAGCAACCTAGGTGTTCAGGATATAGTTTTATTATAAATATTTATTATGAAAATTTTCAAGCCTTTCAATGTTACAAGATTTTGCTAAACAGTCATATACTCACTACTTAGACCTACAATTAACAATTGTTATATCAACATCTATCCTTTACATAAATGATAAAACATTTGTTTTGTCAATATTTGTCTATCCATTCCTTTATTCATCCATTAATTCATTTTATATTTTCAGTGCATCTCAAAGGAACTTGAATGCATCAACATATCTCCTAAATATTTCAGCGTGTAAATTGTTAATTAGAATTCCATATTTGCTAGGGTTTTCTTTTGATGTATCAAATTTGCATACAATGAATACACAAACCTTAATTGTACCATTTGCTAAGGATTTTTTTTCTAATATCCCTCCCCCAACTTTATGGAGGTATCATTACATATAAAATTTAGCCAGTTTAAGTGTATAGTTTGAGGAGTTTTGACAAATATACAAACTCATGTAAGCCTCACCGCAACTAAGATAGAGAACATTCCATCATCCCCAAAGTTTCCTCTTGTTCATTTGCCCTCACCCTGGCCCCAGGCAATCACTCAAAAAATGTTTAGCCAAAATAATGAATAATTGTTATATAGTAAAGATAATAAAAGTCCATAAACAATAGATTAAAAAAATATTAACAACAAAGACAGAAAAGCAGACCAGCCAAATAGAAGACAAATCGGCAGATATGAAATTTTCAAGAAACATCTAATTAAATGGCCCAAAGATACTCAGTCTTCTTAGTAGTCAGGAAAATACAAGTCCAAACAAAAATAAAGTTACTTTTTTACCTATCACAATGTAAGGGCATAAAATCAGCTGTATTTCTAATGTTGAGAAGGTGGGGAAATGATAAAATGTAAATCATTATAGACCTTTGACAAAATAATCAATCTGGTGATAGCCATTAGAATTAAATCTACCAGCTAAGATGGCCTTATGTTTCCCTCAGCTTGATTGAACTTTAGACAGCTCTCTTCCTGTCTCCTGGCTCCTGACCTCCTTTTCACTGTGGCCCTTACCAAATCCAGATGGCCTAATGGCTGAGGTCCCTATTCTCTTAGAGCATTTACTTTAGAAAACTTGTAACTGTAAATCTTTCTCTGTCCCTCTGAGGTGTAAATCTTTTCAAAAGTCTGGTCAGTTTTATAACCCAGGACTATCGTTCCCAAGGACCTGGGAGCCATACTTTTGAAATGTACTCATCTAGGAAGATAGTGCTCCTATCCCTTAATCTCTGTGTGATGGTAGGAACCTAATTTCATGAGTGCCTTGCTTCAAGTTGTAAAGCTATCTCCTCCCATGAAGATATGAGGACTGAGTACTTTTCCATTGGGTAAAGCTAATGAGCAAACACAGATGGCCAATGATTCCTGTAGTCCCATCCCAGCTCTTGAACACTCCTTTTATTTCAGCAGAATTGAGCTGACTTAGTTGTGTTCTCTCTCCCCTGTTGCAACAGCCTTGAATAAGACTTGAATAAAGTCTTCACTGTCTGATTAGCTTTGTCCAGTGCAGTTTTTGCTTTAACACTACACACACCCTTCAATCTGGCAATCCCACTGCTGGGAATCTGTCCCTTAAAAACAAAAGCATGGGGCGCCTGGGTGGCTCAGTTGGTTAAGCGACTGCCTTCGGCTCAGGTCATGATCCCGGAGTCCCAGGATCGAGTCCCGCATTGGGCTCCCTGCTCAGCAGGGAGTCTGCTTCTCCCTCTGACCCTTCCCCCTCTCGTGCTCTCTCTCCCAGTCTCTCTCTCAAATGAATAAATAAAATCTTTAAAAAAAAAAAAAACAAAAAAAACAAAAGCATGGAATTTACTTAACACTGGTTACCTCGGAATGAATGGAACAAGATGATAGAAAATAAAACAAACAAACAAACTATAGAATCATGTCTTTACTGAAAGAGCATATATAATATGGTTCTCTTTATATAAACTTGTATGTATATGTATATAAATGCATAAAGAGATGCTGAAAAGAATGTTAAAAAATAAACTAAATGAGCATTAAAATTAAAATAATGAAATATACCTTGACACCCTTCCATGGGTTTTAAATGATTATTCCCTGCTTCTGTTTTTAAAGTGCTGTTTACTATAATTTATCATAGAGATTTTTATATTGAATAATATTAATTTACTTATGTGTCTATTTCCATCACTAGCATACAACACTCTTCTAAGCAGAGAGTCTGTCATTTATTTAACTATCTCAAGCAGTTAACATGATATATACAATCTGTTAAATGGTCAAAACATGATTGGATTTGAATGAAGTCGATACCAAAATAATTTTAGGATGACATGAGTGGAATAAGGAGATAAAATGAATCTTTAGAAAGTGGTGGGATTAGAGATTTTTCTCAACATATTAAAGTTGCCTGTACTATAAGGCATAATAATACTTTTTAGTCAGTTTAACAAACTTCAGATTTGGATGTGTGTGCCCTACTATTCATTGTCCAAGAGATCCAGCTGGATAAATTCAGGTCCTATTCTTGGGGAATTAATGCGCTCATGGGTATGCAAACATTGAAGTAGTATACAGCCTAATAAGTGCAACATTAGAAGTAGCTATCAGGATATTACAAGGTTAAAATGAAATATCTCATGTCAAAACACTCTATAAGATTCACAGAATTCTATGTGTTTTAGGCTTTTCACAGTATTATTATCATTTGTATATATTTCTAATCTCCTCTGTTAAAATATAAACTGGACTAGCCAGTCACAGTGTCTTAGTTCTGTTTCCTCTTCAGTGCCTTGCACAGTTTCTTGCTGCAGTGGGCATTCCAAAGTCCAGATGAATGCATAAATGAATTAATGAATGGTCGTCATTCATTCAGCAGTGGCTTTCAAACACTAATGTATATCAGGTAAGCCTGCAGAGATTTTGATTTAGTTGATCGGGTAGTAAGGGCCAGGAAATCTATGTTTAGCACTTAAGTTAATTCTGATGTATCTGATGTACAGACCACACACTGAGAAATTCTAGCAAAGACTGTAAGGTTTTGGTCCACTTCATTATCTTGTCTGATTTTGAAAAGCAAAGATATTCAGGAATAAACACTGTGCCTGAGCTCTTCCACTCTTTTTCTCCAACTGGGGCACATCTACAATATATGCTGGTAAGCTCTATAAATCATGTGTAGTATATATTCTGAACATTAGAAAATAATTGATTCAAAAGCCTTCTAGATTATCAAAGACCTCAAAGGCTTAAACCATATTATAACAAAGGTTCTGGCACCACAGGTAAAAATTATCTTATGTTTTGAGGGGGGAGGAGCAAGACAGCAGAGGAGTAGGAGACCTAAATTTCGTCTGGTCCCAGGAATTCAGCTAGATAGGTATCAAACCATTCTGAACACCTACGAACTCAACAGGAGATCGAAAAAAAGAATAGCAGCAACTCTTTGAACAGAAAAGCGACCACTTTCTGGAAGGTGGGACGTGCGGAGAAGTGAATCCGAGGCGATATATGGGAAGATAGATGGAGGGAGGAGGGAGCCTCCATCAGCCGATACTGGCAAGTGATAGAGCCGCAGAGCACAAAATCGGAACTTTTAGAAGTCTGCTCCGCTGAGGGACGTCGCTCCAGTGGCTAAGCGGGGGGTGGAACCCTTGATGGGACAGTGTGGTCTCAGGACCCTCGGGGTCACAGAAAGACCAGGGGTGCCTGGGTGCGGCAGAGCTCCCAGGTATCAGAGCAGGGAAGCTGGCTGCAGAGACAGAGCGGAGGCGCGGGCTCTCAGCTTGGGGTTGCCATAAACCGTGATCCGCGGCACAGTCGGGCCACTGCTCCTCCAGCAGGGACCCAACAAGCGGCAGATCTGGGGAGACTCCCCTTCCTCCCCTGGGAGGAGCGGCGTGGAAGCACACTGCAGGGATCTGCTGGGTGTAGGGACTCCACACGGGGTTGTGTGCCAGAGATAGAAATGCTTGGTCACAGACTGGGTGAGCACGGAGTGCGGCCAGAGACCGGGGAGACGGGAGTGACTCACTGCTTTTCTCTGGGGGCGCACTGAGGAGTGGGGCCCTGAGTTCTCAGCTCCTCTGGGGTGGAGATTGGGAGGCTGCCATTTTCACTCTTGGCCTCCAAAGCTGTACGGAAAGCTTGCAGGGAACAAAAGCTCCCGAGAGCAAACCCGAGCAGATTACTTAGCCTACCCCTGGCAAGGGTGGGGCAATTCCACCTCTGGCAAAGACATTTGAGAACCACAGGCCCCTCCCCCAGGAGATCAGCAAGAACAGCCAGCCAAGACCAAGTTTATCGATCAATGAGAATGGCAGAACTCCAGCACTAGGGGAATACTGCACATAGAATTCATGGCTTTTTTACCATGATTCTTTAGTCTTTCAAAGTTAATTTTTTAATTTTCTTTTTCTTTTTTTTTGGAATTTTTCTTTTTCCCTTTTTCAACCAACATCTTATCAATCCCTTTTTTAAAAATCTTTTTTATTTTTCACTTTTAGAGTCATATTCTATTCCTTCATAGTAGTCAATCTCATTTTTGGTATGTATATAAGTTGTTCTCTCTTTAAAATTTTGGGAAACAGTTTCTTCTAACAGACCAAAATATACCCTAAATCTCTAGTGTATGGCTTTGTTCTAGTCTCCTGCCTGATCACATTTTCTCCCCTTTTTTTTTAATTCCTCTTTTTTTTTTTTTTTAAGATAATATTTATTTATTTGCCAGAGAGAGAGAGCATAAGCAGGGGGAGCGGCAGGCAGAGCAGGCAGAGGGAGAAGCAGACTCCCCGTGGAGCAAGGAGCCTGATATGGGACTCAATCCCAGGACCCTGGGATCATGACCTGAGCTGAAGGGAGCCGCTTAACTGACTGAGCCACCCAGGTGTCCCTCTTCTTTCTTTTTTCAACCAACTTCTTATCTTATCAATTCCTTTTATAAAATCTTTTATAATTTTCATATTTACAGTCATGTTCCATCCCTTCATTGTATTTACCCTTATTTTTGTACATATATAAGTTTTTCTTTCTTTAAAATTTTGGGAGGCACTTTCTTCTAACAGACCAAATGTGCCCAAAATGTAGTGTGTGGCACTGATCTATGCACCAGCCTGATCATATTTGATCATATTCCTTTTTTTTTAATCTTTTTCTTTTTCTTCTTTTTCCTTTTTCTTTCTTTCCCTTTCTTTTCCCCTGGTTTCAGGACTCTTTTGATTTGTTTAGTGTATATTTTTCTGGGGTCATTGTTACCCTGTTAGCATTTTGTTCCCTCATTCATCTATTCTCCTCTGGACAAAATGACAAGATAGAAAAACTCACCTCAAAAAAAAGAACAAGAGGCAGTACCAACTGCCAGGGACCTAATCAATACGGACATTAGTAAGATGTTGGAACTAGAGTTCAGAATGACAATTTTAAAGATACTAGCTGGGCTTGAAAAAAGCATGGAAGATATTAGAGAAACCCTTTCTGGAGAAATAAAAGTCGAAATCAAAAAGGCTATTAATGAGGTGCAATAAAAAACGGAGGCTCTAACTGCTAGGATAAATGAGGGAGAAGAAAGAATTAGTGATATAGAAGACCAAATGATGGAAAATAAAGAAGCTGAGAAAAAGATAACTACTAGATCATGAGGACAGAATTCGAGAGATAAGTGACACCATAAGATGAAACAATATTAGAACAATTGGGATCCCAGAAGAAGAAAGAGAGAGAGGGGCAGAAGGTATCCTGGCGCAAATTATAGCAGAGAACTTCCCTAATTTGGGGAAGGAAACAGGCATCAAAATCCAGGAGGCACAGAGAACCTCTCTCAAAATTAATAAAAATAGGTCAACACCCCGACATCTAATAGTAAAACTCATGAGTCTCAGAGACAAAGAAAAACTCCTGAAAGCAGCTTGTGAGAAGACATCTGTAACCTACAATGGTAGAAACATTAGATTGGCAACAGACCTATCCACAGAGACCTGGCAGGCCAGAAAGGACTGCCATGATACATTCAGAGCACTAAATGAGAAAAATATGCAGCCAAGAATACTATATCCAGCTAGGCTGTCATTGAAAATAGAAGGAGAGATAAAAAGCTTCCAGGACAAACAAAAACTAAAGGAATTTGCAAACACGAAACCAGCCCTACAAGAAATCTTGAAAGGGGTCCTCTAAGCAAAGAGAGAGCCTAAAAGTAACATAGACCAGAAAGGAACACAGACAATATACAGTAACAGTCACCTTACAGGCAATACAATGGCACTAAATTCATATCTTTCCATAGTTACCCTGAATGTAAATGGGCTAAATGCCCCAATCCAAAGACACAGGGTATCAGATTGGATAAAAAAACAAGACCCATCGATATGCTGTCTGCAAGAGACTCATTTTCAAGAGACTCATTTTAGACCCAAAGACCCCCCAGATTGAAAGTGAGGGGGTGGAAAACCATTTACCATGCTAATGGACATCAAAAGAAAGCTGGGGTGGCAATCCTTAAAACAGACAAATTAGATTTTAAACCAAAGACTATAATAAAAGATGAGGAAGGATACTATATCATACTTAAAGGGTCTATCCAACAAGAAGATCTAACAATTGTAAATATCTATGCCCCTAACTTGGGAGCAGTCACTTATATAAGGCAATTAATAACAAAAGCAAAGAAACACATCAACAACAATACAATAATAGTGGGGGACTTTAACACCCCCCTCACTGAAATGGACAGATCATATAAGCAAAAGATCAACAAGGAAATAAAGACTTTAAGTGACACACTGGACCAAATGGACTTCACAGATATATTCAGAACATTCCATCCCAAAGCAAGAGAATACACATTCTTCTCTAGTGCCCATGGAACATTCTCCAGAATAGATCACATCCTAGGTCACAAATCAGGTCTCAACCAGTACAAAAAGATTGGGATCATTCTCTGCATGATTTCAGACCACAGTGCTTTGAAACTAGAACTCAATCACAAGAGGAAAGTGGGAAAGAACTCAAATACATGGAGGCTAAAGAGCATCCTACTAAAGAATGAATGGGTCAACCAGGAAATTAAAGAAGAATTTTAAAAATTCATGTAAACAAAAGAAAATGAAAACACAACTGTTCAAAATCTTTGGGATGCAGCAAAGGCGGTCCTAAGAGGAAAGTATATAGCAATACAAGCCTTTCTCAAGAAATGACCCAAATCAACAAAATCATGAATGAAAGAGGAGAGATCACAACCAACACCAAAGAAATACAAACAATTATAAGAAGATATTATGAGCAACTCTAGCCAGCAAATTAGATAATCTGGAAGAAATGGATGCTTTCCTAGAGATGTATCAACTACCAAAACTGAACCAGGAAGAAATAGAAAACCTGAACAGACCTATAACCACTAAGGAAATTGAAGCAGTCGTCAAAAATCTCCCAACAAACAAAAGCCCAGGGCCCGATGGCTTCCCAGGGGAATTCTACCAAACATTTCAAGAAGAATTAATACCTATTCTTCCGAAACTGTTACAAAAAAATAGACATGGAAGGAAAACTTCCAAACTCGTTTTATGAGGCCACCATTACCTTGATCCCAAAACCAGACAAAGACCCCATCAAAAAGGAGAATTACAGACCAATATCCTTGATGAACGTGATGCAAAAATTCTCAAAAATACTAGCCAATAGGATCCAACAGTACATTAAAAGGACTATTCACCACGACTAAGTGGGATTTATCCCTGGGCTGCAAGGTTGGTTCAACAACTGCAAATCAATCAACGTGATACAATACATTAATAAAAGAAAGAACAAGAATCATATGATCCTCTCAATAGATGCAGAAAAAGCATTTGACAAAGTACAGCATCCTTTCTTGATCAAAACTCTTCAGAGTTTAGGGATAGAGGGTACATACCTCAATATCATAAAAGCCATCTATGAAAAACCCACAGCAAATATCATTCTCAATGGGGAAAAACTGAGAGCTTTCCTCCTAAGGTCAGGAACGCGGCAGGGATGTCCACTATCACCACTGCTATTCAACATAGTATTAGAAGTCCTAGCCACAGCAATCAGACAACAAAAAGAAATAAAAGGCATCCGAATCAGCAAAGAAGAACTCAAACTCTCACTCTTTGCAGATGATATGATACTTTATGTGGAAAACCCAAAAGACTCCATCCCAAAACTGCTAGAACTCATACAGGAATTCAGTAAAGTGGCAGGATATAAAATCAATGCACAGAAATCAGTTGCATTCCTATACACCAACAAGAAGACAGAGAAAGAGAAATTAAGGAGTCAATCCCATTTACAATCGCACCCCAAACCATAAGATACCTAGGAATAAATCTAACCAAAGAGGCAAAGAATTGTACTCAGAAAACTATAAAATACTCATGAAAGAAATGGAGGAAGACACAAAGAAATGGAAAAATGTTCCATGCTCATGGATTGGAAGAACAAATATTGTGAAGATGTCAATGCTACCTAGAGCAATCTACACATTCAATGCAATCCCTATCAAAATACCATCCACTTTTTCAAAGAAATGGAACAAATACTCCTAAAATTTGTATGGAACCAGAAAAGACCCCAAATAGACAGAGGAATGTTGAAAAAGAAAAGCAAAGCTGGTGGCATCACAATTCCAGACTTCAAGCTCTATTACAAAGCTGTCATCATCAAGACAGTATGGTACTGGCACAAAAACAGATGCATGGATCAATGGAACAGAATAGAGAGCCTAGAAATGGACCCTCAACTCTATGGTCAACTCATCTTCGACAAAGCAGGAAAGAATGTCCAATGGAAAAAAGACAATCTCTTCAACAAATGGTGTTGGCAAAATTGGACAGCCACATGCAGAAGAATGAAACTGGACCATTTCCTTACACCACACACAAAAATTGACTCAAAATGGTTGAAAGACCTCAATGTGAGACAGGAGTCCATCAAAATCCTAAAGGAGAACACAGGCAGCAACCTCTTTGACCTCAGCCGCAGCACTTCTTCCTAGAAACATCGTCAAAGGCAAGGGAAGCAAGGGCAAAAATGAACTATTGGGACTTCATCAAGATAAAAAGCTTTTGCACAGCAAAAGAAACAGTCAACAAAACCAAAAGACAACTGACAGAATGGGAGAAGATATTTGCAAATGCCATATCAGATAAAGGGCTAGTCTCCAAAATGTATAAAGAACTTATCAAACTCAACACCCAAAGAACAAATGATCCAATCAAAAAATGGACAAAAGACATGAACAGACATTTTTCCAAAGAAGACATCCAAATGGCCAACAGACACATGAAAAAGTGCTCAACATCGCTCGGCATCAGGGAAATCCAAATCAAAACCTCAATGAGATACCACCTCACACCAGTCAGAATGGCTAAAATTAACAAGTCAGGAAATGACAGATGTTGGCGGGGATGCAGAGAAAGGGGAACCCTCCTACACTGTTGGTGGGAATGCAAGCTGGTGCAGCCACTCTGGAAAACAGTATGGAGATTCCTCAAAAAGTTGAAAATAGAGCTACCCTACAACCCAGCAATTGCACTACTGGGTATTTACCCCAAAGATACAAATGTAGGGATCCGAAGGGGTACATGCACCCTGATGTTTATAGCAGCAATGGCCACAATAGCCAAACTATGGAATGGGCCAAGATGTCCATCAACAGATGAATGGATAAAGAAGATGTGGTATATATATACAATGGAATATTATGCAGCCATCAAAATGGATGAAATCTTACCATTTGCAATGACGTGGATGGAACTGGAGGGTATTATGCTGAGCGATATAAGTCAATCAGAGAAAGACATGTATCATATGATCTCACTGATATGAGGAATTCTTAATCTCAGGAAACAAACTGAGGGTTGCTGGAGTGGTGGGGGGTGGGAGGGATGGGGTGGCTGGGTGATAGACATTGGGGAGGGTATGTGCTATGGTAAGCACTGTGAATTGTGAAAGACTGTTGAATCACAGATCTGTACCTCTGAAACAAATAATACATTATATGTTAAAAAAAAAAGAATATCGTAGGAAGGGAAAATGAAGGGGGGGAAATTGGGGGGTGGAGACAAACATGAGAGACTATGGACTCTGAGAAACAAACCAAGGGTTCTAGAGGGGAGGGGGGTGGGGGGATGGGTTAGCCTGGTGATGGGTATTAAAGAGGGTACGTATTGAATGGAGCACTGGGTGTTATACGCAAACAATGAATCACGGAACACTACATCAAAAACTAATGATGTAATGTATGGTGATTAACGTCACATAATAAAATAAAATAAAATTGAGCAAAAAAAATTATGTTTTACGGAGAGGAATGTAGGTTTTGATAGTTGTATTAGCTTTACTACCTTTGTAATACAGTTGTATTAGCTGTACTACCTTTTCTGGACATCAGCTTTTTTGGTTCTTGTTAAATAAAGGCTATCTAACTTGGTTTTGCCATCTTACCATTTAATATGGTTATTTGAGCATCTTTTCACTTATTTACTTGGGCTATACCACAAAGTTATTGAGAGCTGTGCCAGTTTCACACTGGGAGCCTTTGAAGAAACAAGCTAATTTGAACTTTACTTTTTATTTTTTTCAAGTGTTTATTTAAATTTCAGTTAGTTAACATATAGTGTAATATTAGTTTCAGGTGTAGAATTTAGCGATTCAGCCCTTCCATAGAATAGAAGGTGCTCATCATAGCAAGTGCCCTCCTTAATCCCCATTATGCATTTAACCCATCCCTTCACCCACCTACCCTCCTGCCACTCTCACTTTCTTCTCTATAGTTAAGAGTCTGTTTCTTAGTTTGCATTTCTTTTTTCCCCCACTATGTTTGCTTGTTTTGTTTATTAAATTATACATATGAGTGAAGTCATATTTGTCTTTCTCTGACTTATTTTGCTCAGCATTATACTCTTTAGATCCATCCACATTGTTGCAGATGACAAGATCTCATTCTTTTTTATTGGTGAGTAATATTCCATCTTCTTATCCACTCATCAGTCAATGGACATCTGGGCTCTTTCCATAATTTGGCTATTGTTGCTAATGCGGCTATAAACATAAGGGTACATGTAATCCTCTGAATTAGTATTTTTATATCCTTTGGGTAAACACCTAGTAGTGCAGTTGCTGCATCATAGGTTAGTTTTATTTTTAACTTTTTGAGGAACCTCCATACTATTTTCCAGAGTGACCACACCAGTTTGCATTCCCTCCAACAGTGTAAGAGGGTTCTCCTCTCTGTGCATCCTCGCCAACATGTATTATTTCCTGTGTTGTTAATTTTAGCCATTCTGACAGTATAAGGTGATATTTCACTGTAGTTTTGATTTGTATTTCCCTAATGACAGTGATGTTGAGCATTTTTTCATGTGTTTGTTGCCATCTGTATGTCTTCTTTGGAAAAATGTCAATTCATGTCTTTTGCCCATTTCTAACTGGATTGTTTTTTGGGTGTTGAATTTGATAAGTTCTTTGTAGGTCTTGGATACTAACCCTTTATCATATATATCATTTCCAAATATCTTCTCCCATTCTGTAGGAGGCCTTTTAGTTTTTGTTGATTGTTTCCTTCACTGTGAAGAAACATTTTATTTTGATGAAGTCCCAATAGTTTATTTTTGCTTTTGTTTTCCTTGCCTCAAGATATATCTAGTAAGAAGTTGCTACAGCCGATGTCAAAGAGGTTACTGCCTGTGTTCTCCTCTAGGATTTTTATGGTTTCTGGTCTCACATTTAGGCCGTTAACCCATTTTGAATTTATTTTTGTGTATGGTGTAAGACAGTGGCCCAGTTTCATTCTTCTGCATGTTGCTATCCAGTTTTCCCAGCACCACTTGTTGAAGAGACTATCTTTTTCCCATTGGGTCTTCTTTCCTGCTTTGTCAAAGATTAGTTAACCATATAGTTTGGGTTTTTTTCTAGGTTTTCTATTCTGTTCCACTGATCTATGTGTCTATTTTTGTGTCAATGCCATACTGTCTTGATGACCACAGTTTTGTAATGTAATTTCAAGTCTGTAATTGTGATGCCTCCACCTCCACCTTAGTTTTTCTTTTTCAAGGTTGCTTTGGCTATTCAAAATCATTTATGGTTCCACACAAATTTTAGGACTGTTTGTTCTAGCTCTGTTAAAAAATGCTGGTGGCATTTTGATAGAGATTGTATTAAATGTGTAGATTGCTTTGGGTAATATAGACATTTTAACAATATTTGTTCTTCTAATCCATGAGCACGGAATGTTTTTCCATTTCTTTGTATCATCTTCAATTTCTTTCATCAGTGTTTTATAGTTTTCAGAGTATAGATCTTTTACATCTTTGGTTAGGTTTATTCCTAGGTATAGTATTGTTTCCGGTGCAATTGTAAATGGGATCAATTCCTTAATTTCTCTTTTCTGCTGCTTCATTATTGGTGTATAGAAATTCAACGGATTTCTGTACATTGATTTTGTATCCTGAGACTTTGCTAAATTCGTGTATCAGTTCTAGCAATTTTTTGGTGGGGTCTTTCAGATTTTCTATATAGAGTATCATGTCATTCTGCAAATACTAAAAGTTTGACTTCTTTGCCAATTTGGATGCCTTTTATTTCTTTGTGTTGTCTCATTGCTGTGGCTAGGACTTCCAGGACTATGCTAAATAACAATGGTAAGAGTAGACATCCCTGTCTTGCTCCTGACCACAAAGGAAAAGCTTTCAGTTTTTCCCCATTGAGGATGATATCAGCTTTTTTATATATGGTCTTTATTATGTTGAGGCATGTTCCCTCTAACCCTACTTTCTTGAGGGTTTTTTTTTTTTTTTTTTTATCATGAATGGATGTACTTTGTCAAATGCTTTTTCTGCATCTATTGAAAGGATCATATGGTTCTTATCCTTTCTTTTATTAATGTGCTGTATTGTGTTGATTGATTTGCAAATATTGAACCACCCTTGCAGCCCAGGAATAAATCCCACTTAATCACGGTGAATAATTCTTTTAATGTACTGTTGGATTCGATTTGCTAGTATCTTGTTGAGAATTTTTGCATCCATGTTCATCAGGGATATTAGCCTGTAGTTCTTTTTAGTGTAGTCTTCGTCTGGTTCTGGTATTAGGGTAATTTTGGCCCCATAGAATGAATTTGGAAGTTCTCCTTCCCTTTCTATTTTTTGGAATAGTTTGAGAAGAATAGGTATTAACTGTTCTTTAAATGTTTGGCATATTCACCTGTGAAGCCATCTGGCCCTGGATATTTGTTTTGGGAGATTTTTGATTACTGATTCAATTTATTTGCTGGTTATCAGTCTGTTCAAGTTTTCTATTTCTTCCTGTTTCAGTTTTGGTAGTCTATATGTTTCTAGGAATTTATCCATTTCTTCCAGGTTGCCCCATTTGTTGGCATATAGTTTTTCATAATATTTTCTTATAATTGTTTGTATTTCTGTGGTATTGGTTGTTATTTCTCCTCTCTCATTTGTGATTTTATTTATTTGGGTCCTTTCTCTTTTCTTTTCATTTTCTTTTAAGATTTTATTTTTAAGTAATCTCTGCATTCAACATGGGGCTTGAACTCACAATCCTGAGTTCAAGAGTCGAATGCTCCCCCGACTGAGCCAAACAGTCACCTCTTTTCTTTTTGATAAGTCTGGCTAGGGGTTTATCAATTTTTATTAATTTTTTCAAAGAACCAGCTCCTGGTTTCATTGATCTGTTCTATTTTTTTTTAGTTTCTATATCATTTATTCCTGCCCTAATCTTTGTATTTTCCTTTTTCTGCTGGCTTTAGGCTTTATTTGTTGTTCTTTTTCTAGCTCCTTCAGGTATAAGTTTAAGTTGTTTACTTGACATTTTTCTTGCTTCTTCAGGTAGGCCTGTATTGTTATATACTTTCCTATTACTACCACTTTTGTTGCATCCCAAAGGTTTTGGATGACTATGTTTTCATTTTCCTGTGTTTCCATGTATTTTTTTTAATTTCTTCTTTGATTTCCGGGTTGACTGATTCATTGTTTATCAGCATATTGTGTAACTTCCATGTATTTTTGGTCTTTCCCAATTTTTTCTTGTGCTTGACTTCAAGTTTCATAGCACTGTGGTCAGAAAAGTTTCATGGTATGATTTCAATCTTTTTGTACTTTCTGAGGCCTAATTTGTGACCTAGTATGTGATCTCTTCTGGATAATGTCCCATGTGCACTTGAAAAGAATGTGTATTCTGCTGCTTTAGGATGGAATGCTCTGAATATATCTGTTAAGTCCATCTGATCCATTGTCTCATTCAAAGCCATTGTTTCACTGTTCATTTTCTGCTTAGATGATCTGTCCATTGCTGTAAGTGGGGTGTTAAAGTCCCCTACTATTATTGAATTATTATCCATTGAGTACCTTTATGTTCGTTATGAATTGTTTGGGTGTTCCCAAGTTGGGGGCATAAATATTCACAATTGTTAGATTTTCTTGTTGGATAGTCCCTTTTATTATGATATAGTGCCCTTCTTCATCTCTTGTTACACTCTTCGGTTTAAAATCTAGTCTGTTTGATATAAGTATTGCTACTCTGGCTTTCTTTTGACATCCATTTATGTGATAAATCTTTTTCCATCCCCTCACTTTCAGTCTGCAGGTGTCTTTAGGTCTGAAGTGAGTCTCTTGTGGGTTGAACTTTACTTTTTATATCCTCCTGGAAATAGGTGAAAAATCTCAGCCTAGAGTCCAAAATAAGATGATCTCACTAAAAATCTGGAATCCTAAAGACCCCATTATGTAAGGGAATATCAATAATGAATATTCCCCGCCCATATCCCCACCTCTAAGAGACTGCTAGGTAAATCAACCTTCTTTTTAAAAAAATTTTTTTAGTTTAAAAAAAATTTTGTTGATAAATCAACCCTCTTGAACCTTACAGTTAATGCTTAGCAGAGATGAAATAAAAACTACTGAGAATCTGAAACATAAATCAATCTTCACATGAATTTGCAGCACAGATTCTCTTACTGATGTGATTCAAAATCCCAGGTTAAAAATTGAGAGTAAGCTGACCGTTACTTTGAGCATGGTCTTGCTAGAAGAAAAACCAGCTGTTCTCTGAAGGACGCAACCTTCATTTCAGGACGTCAAAAATTTCCCATGGACAATATTAAGAGGAATATTGAGTCATTTTTGTTCACTTTGAATAAATCAAGTGTGGAATGGCATTGAAGTTCAACCTAATGAACAACATTTTTCTTCCACTTGAATAAATAATGGTGATAATGTGTAATCTCAATTCACTTTCCATCATGACACCCAAAGTAACCATTAACTAAATGAAAAAGAAAAAAAAAAAACTTCTCTAGAAGGGATATTACTAATAAACAGGAAAAGATATCATGGACTTAACTCTTATGTAAGAACCACACATGTTAAATAAACATTACATATTAAGGACTTCCCATCTACAAATTAAAATATCTGCTGGAAAATAATGAAATAATTTGATAATCCATGTCGAATGACTGATAACACTGAGATGCTATTTTATTATTTAATAAGGATATTTTGTGTGTGTGTGTGTGTGTGTATTTTTTTTTGCTTTGCCACTGGCTATTGTTATTATTTACTTTTTAGACTAGTTTTCAAGCTTCTTCCCATGAGTATAATTGGCTCATTTTTGCATAAAAATATAATTTTGATGTTCTTAGTTTGTATTGCTTCACTCAAAATTCATCCAATTTATACTAAAAATCAGTAATTTGAATTCTTCCTTAAAAAGTTAATTTCTGTCTAATGGCACATGAGCAAGTATAATGTGTAATTTTGGAGGTCATGTCCTTTAAATTAGGTTACTTTCCTCCCCACTCCCCTTCTTCCATCACACCTTGGGAGCCAGAATTGAGACGTGATGGTGATAAGTTAGTTTTCACCATGGGGATGAGGATGACAACTTAGGAAATGTTGAAGTTTTCCGGGGAGAAAGAACCTGGTCCCCAGATAACCTCATGCAGCAGAGCTTTCATACCTCCCTGGACCTCCTACCAACTAAGAATTTTATAGAAGAGAGAAAAAAAACCTTTCAACCCTATTTAAGTCAATGTTATTTGTTTTCAATTAAAATAGCAGAGCCAATATCCTAACTAATATACAATTTGTCTATTTATGTTATTATTTTAACATTTTTATTTCTATGAACTACTCTCAAGCCATTAATCTATTATCTCCATTGAGGATATAACACAACACTTAATTATAAGAAAAAAATCAAATTTAACAAAATACTACAGAGGAGGCAAATGAGATTAAAAATACATACTTGCAGTTTTATACAAGGATATACTTGTTGTATTCATTAAAAGACACTGAGAAGAGTCCAACTGTACTGGCTTTATTATGCATGAATAATATTTATTCATGAAAATCATATATAGAGGGTTTCCATAAAAGCCATAATTAATGCTATAGATTTCAAGTTTGTGACATGTATGTGAACACAATATCTGTAATAATATTCTTTCCTTTGCAAGCTGCCACTTTCTGCCAAACCCTTGACTGATGGTTAGGAACTAGTATAATTTGAGGACCACACTTTTAAAAACACTGGTCTATGATTTTTTATTTTAAGTAGGCCCCATCCCAGCATAGAACCCAATGTGGGGCTTGAACTCGACTCTGAGATCAAGACCTGAGCTGAGGTCAGGAGTGAGACGCCCAACTGACTGAGCCACCTAGGCACCCTTGGTCTATGATTTTTATGTTAGGTTTCCATTTGTGAACTTCCACAGCATAATTGATTTACTTTATTCATACTTAGATAATGTATGATTATCAAATGTTTGTAGCAATTATGACATTTAAAAGCAAACTAAGCAAACATGTATTTGATAAAGGAAGGGAGATACTGGACAATTTCTTTATAATTTTCCATATTTAGTGAGGCTGCAAACTGACACCTGACAGCCATCTGACAACCAAATATACAATGCAGCTATTTATCTTCAGACAACAGAATTTAAAAGTTTTGAATTTCAGTGTCATTAGATAGGATCACATACTTTTTTTCTGCTATGTGCTTATCTACTCCCTATATCCAGCTTGGATTCTCCATGATGTATATTACCACTCTGGCCCTTAAAGTCAGAATTTGGGATCCCTAGTTTCTATTTTGTGTATACATTATGTGTGAGTGTCAAAGTCTGGGATATAGTAATGAGTGTGTGTGTGTGTGTGTGTGTGTGTGTAGGGTTGAGGGGAGAGAGAAAGAGAGAAAGAGAAATGGAGAAAGAGACAGAAAGAGGCCAGAAATCACATAAGTGCCCACATCTGGCAGCCACCACACTCTGGAGGAAAATATTTGCTTTCTCTGTCATTTTCATGTTTAACACAGAGTTGCAAAAGTATCAAGCTGCCTCAAAACAATCTTTTTGTTGTTTCTTATTTCTACTCATAGATAGCAAAAGCAAATTGATGCAGTATGAATATAAATTGGTGAGGGCACATACCAATGGAGCTTTGTGGATCTGAGCACTATTTAATCTCTTTTAATTCTTTATTTTGGTGTCCTGTGAGAGTAGGGAGAATCTGATATTTAAGGTAGCCTCTTAAGGCAAGAGAGAACAATGAAAGTTTTGGTGAAGCATGACAATGGTTTTTGCTTTGGAAACTAGTGATAAGCAAAGCTGGTGTGTGTTCAGGACTTGCAGTGAGTTGGGCTCAGGTGGTGTAATCTAAAAAGCAACAGATATGCAAGAAATCGTTAATATGATCCATTACCAAGATTACAGAAAGAGAAACTGGCTTCCAAAGTACTTAGAGAACTAGTTTTCTGTCCAGACTTTTGTACAAGATGTGATGGCAGGGCCAAAGGATTTATCCAAAGGCATGCATAATAAGGTAAATAGGGCTCTATTCTCAATTCCTAATACAGGCATGAAGCCATTACTCCTCTACTGTAGTATAAATAATACTACTTCTCTTACATTTAGGTCATTTAGTCATACTTCTTATATCCTTCAACGTTGCTATCATTTATGAACCCACCACCAAAACTATCTACATCTGTTCATCAGTGACTTTGTAAGCACCTCGGTTCACACTGTTCACGTCTGTTCTCAGACTGTATCAGTAGTAGAGCAGTTAATTATCCATCCACACGCTAGGTTCAAGTTATGTGACTCCAAAAAAATTCACCTCCACTCTACCATAGTAGCTAATGCTCATAGACACACTCTGGGTCTTGTCATCACTAACAACTATTTTATATTTGAAAAGTGAAAAACTAACCTTCTGTTTATAGTCATATCACTTCCTTATTCCAAATTGACGCCGAGTCCTGTGATCATCACTCTTCTATTGCCTTCTCAACACTTAGGTCCCTGCCCATTATTCTATCTAGCCTGGACTACACAGCCCACCACTCCAACTTGTCTAGTGCCAGTGCCCTGAGGGCCCTTGCCTCCTAGCTAAATCCCAGTCTTCCAGTCTGCCTCTGTTCTCCTCCACCCAGGCTTTCAAACAATACTGGAGAATGATCAAGACTGGAAATGCTACAAATTATCTATTTCCCACTTAAGCTCAGCTTTGCCATTAGTATTGGTTTACAGTACGTTTACGTGTCCTTAAGAAGTTGCTTCTGCCACTTCTCAGAAAAATGTTTCAGATATTCACCATTCTCTTCAATTCCCTAATTCCAACATACTGCCTTTCTAATGTATCCAAAATGAATATATATCATTACTCTATAGTTACAAAACTATCCTAAAAAGGGATATTTGGGCATGTGGTATTTTCTCCAAAGTCTTTCATGCCAGCAAATATGTAGTTTTCATAAGGAAATACTTTTTGAATGTAGATGGGGAGTTAGCCATTATTTCCCTCATCTGAGATTTCCCTAGAGAAGACTAACCTGTTTAGTCCTTTGGTATATTGAAGATTCAATTACATCCCGGCTCCAGAGAAATGTTTATCAAAGCATCTCAGGGTCTACCAGACCAAGTAGCTCACAGTTAACAATGTGTTATTGTCTTAGTTTGCCTTCTATTAATTGTTTCTTGTATATTCACTGTGCAAAGAGGGAGCCAATTTTCATCTATCACTTTAATAACCAGAGTGCATAATAAATAAAAGATAACAAAATTAATCATACTTCCTTTCCTTGTCTGGGATCTTCTTTTGCAGCAAGAAAGAGAAACTTATTAAGCAAAATTAAATAAAAGTAAAATTTTCTTTTTATTGGACACAGACATACAAAGGACTCAATTGTAAGAAGTTTAGTGAGAAATCAGGGGAAATAAGTTAACCAGATGACAATTCCCTCCAGTGTTTTTTTCTTCCTTGGGGGCTACTTATTATCTCATCTCTGCTAAATATCTGTTTCGGTTTCTAAGAAACAGAATGAGATGTATAATAGTATCATTTAGGTAAATTAAAGATACAGGAACATAAAGTAGCAGCATTTTCCAAGAACATAATCACATAAAAAGATGGATATTAAAAAAAATTAAGATGATTGTCTATAGTGGTGAGAAGATTAAGCATGAAAAAAATGGAGATAGAAGAAAATCAAACAATCAGGCAAGAGAGGGAACTTTCCCTACCTAAAGATTAATATGTGCCATAAACCGAGGAGCATAATGAACTCAATTCTCCATTTGATGTCCAAATAAGCTAATGAACCAAAGTAGAAAAACAAGGAAGTGGAGGTATGACTTAACATGTGTTACTAAGCTATTTCCAGGACATTCATAGAACATACATATTTAGAGGCTTGCTTTGTGGTTCCTATGTTGCATTTTAGTGATCTATTTTCCCCGTTCTTTTTTCTTTCTGAGTTGGAGAGACTCAAGCTTTTCGTTAATCCATGTTATTCTAAGCTAATTCCTTTGTCTTTGTTCTTACTTTCTTTCATTTATCACTTCTATTAAAACCTTCTAGTAAGTACAGCTAGTTCAATTAATCACCAAGTTTGAAATTTGAACCACCCATAGAACTGCAACTTCTAAATTTTGAAACACATTTGCCTCAAGAATTTTAGATAAAGCTATTATAGACCTATAACTTCTCAGTGACTTGAATCTTTTATCATTATGTAGTGACCTTTTTAATGTCTATCTTGTCTTAGGACTAATATAGCCACTCCAGATTTCTTTTACCATGTATATCATTTTCTATTCCTTCAATCTTTCCAGTTTTTTTAACTGTATCTTTTGTAAACAAGATAGATCAGGATTTTTTTTTTATATCCAATCTGAAAATTTCATGTCATTTAACTGGTTAAAGTCTATTTACACATATTGTAATTTTAATTTTACTAATATTTTAATTACTGATTATATTTAATTTATTAATAACTAAGGTACTGTTATTTTGCATTATTTATTATCATTGTTTAATTAAACCATTATTAATTTATTTAATTACTAAATTTTACTTCCGTTGCTTTAAAAAAATACTACTGTATTAGTCAGGGTCACTAAAAGAAAGAGGTGACAAACTTAACAAGGATCTTTGAAGGGACTTTAACAAAGAGGTTATGCAGAAAGGTGTGGGCAAAGTTAAGGGAACCAAAGGGAGATGTTAGGGCACTCAGGCTCTAGCACAGCTAGGTATCACCCCCACCCCTGGACCTGAAGGGGTTTGGGGAGGAAATGTTTTTGTCAGAGACAAGTTGACAGCTAGAAAAGGAAAATCCTTAGAAAAATAATAGCTAGCAAGGGAGGCAGCCACTTCCAAATCACACAACAGCAAGGAGGGCCAGAGGGGAAAAATACTTTGATGTTTCTCTTTTCCTCCTTGCCCCCATGGTAGACTAGTTCTTAAACTCCAGCTTCCTAGTGCAGAAGCAGCAGGAGACAAAAAGTGAGGGAAAGGGGAAGGGAGAAAATCACAGCTGACTTCAAGTTAAAGTTCTGACGTCTTCTCCTAATTGATTAATCTCTTTTTTAGCTAAATTGCTTCACAGGCCGCATATTACAAGAAAGTTCAGATTGCAAAGCATGATTTGAAAAGAGAGGGTAAATCAGAGCTATTCTGCTGTTCTAAAAAATTTGGGAACGAGAATGGAAAAGGAGGATGAGGAAGAACGAGGAAGAAGAGACATACTGGACACAGAATGTACTGGCATCTCACATGTCTGTTGAGTGGGCCACATTTTATTTAAGGTCAGGAGGAAAGGCCTAACTGCAGAGATAACCTTTACTTCAAGGAATGGGGAAGCTAGCCATCAAGGAATTGGAGGGAAGAACATTTCAGGTAGAGAAAACGGCAAATGGAAAGCCTGAGATGGGAATATGCTTGGGGTCTTCAGGAAACAACATGTAGGTCAGTGAATCTGGACTTGACAAATGATGGGATGAGGATTAGGAGGTTGTCACAGAGGTAACTGGGAATCAGATCACATAGAGGCTTATAGGCTGCGGGCTTTTATGCTTAGTGAGTTGAAAATCATCGGAGGATTTTGAGCAGAAAAGTGACAGGTTATGTTTAGACAGGATCCATCTGGCTGCTGGTTGAGAATAGACTGAAAGCAAAGGCCAGAAGAGGACTGGAAACAGAGTGGCAGAAGCAGTGTTTGGAAATGGACAAAGTTTGAATATATTCAGAAAGTAGAGTTCATAGGATTTGCTAATGGATCAAATGTGGGGTGTGAAAGAAGGAAAGGAGTTAAGATGAGCAACCTGAAAAACGGAGTTGGAATTTCCACACACAAAATCTCAAGCATTTTTTGAGTTCTGGAATGTTTACATGATCCACATCTGGGTTAATGTGGACAAGGCAGGACAGTGGCAGCACTGGAAGTTGAAATGAGCCTAAAAATTCTATGGGAGGGAAAACACAAGAGGTGGCCAAAAAAGGGAAAGCCTTGGGATTCACTGAAATACCATAGAGGATATGGGACTTCTCAAGGGATGTGAGATGAGAATTGTGAATTTAATTTATGGTAACAAAGAACACTGTGACTTCAGTTGACATTTACAGCTTATATAGTGAGAACTTTCCAGTAACAGCTTAGTAAATACATGGGCAACTTAAATCTGACTTTTTGTTTTTTGCCAAAGCGTGGATAAATATTTGTATTTTTATTTTTTTAGAAAAGAAAAATAAGTTGCAAATACCATACATAAGTCATCCATTACTGAATCCAAATACATATTCAATTTTCGCCTCAGACTTTCATCTTTTATACTCTGCAATCCTCTTCGTCCTGTCTTCTTAGGGCATGAATTACAATATGATTCTGCTACATCCTCCAGTTTATTAAACAAAATGCAAAAATAAGAATAGAAGTAATAATTTGAAACACAAATATAATATTTGCATCTATCAACAAATGCTTACTGAGATCTTACTGTGTTCTTCACCGAATGGAAAACAGTCCAATAAAAAAATTAGTCCAAGGATTTTAAAAGGAGTACAGTTCATAAAATTTTAATAGGCATTTCAACTGGTTAATTTAAAGTAAGGAGACAAATTATGAGTGAGAACAACTGAGTCCATTCTCCCCTCTCCTCCGCATCCCACCAAATAGGTTTGTTTTTATTAAACTGTTGGCACAATTTTACCCTAAGGCTCCTCTTCATGAAATCCTCCTTGGCCAGTTTCTTTTCTAAACAATCTGTTCTTTCTGTTATGATCACTAGAGAACCCCTTGTTGGGGTTGGCTAGAGATGTCATTCATTCTCAGACAGAAGGTTGAATCGTCTCCTTCAGAAACACAGGGTGTCTCAAATCACAAAGTACCATATCTGGCTCCAAAAATTCATTTACCGTTTCTCAGCTCTTCAAAGCTCCACATCCCAGTGGCCTGAACTTGCTGGATACAGATTCATTTGGCAATGATATCACTTGCCAAATTGATTTTTTAAAATCTTAGTCTAAAGTATTCACTAACTTACTAATTACACTGAAAATACAAATTTTTCCAATCTTTAATAAACCACCAGACTCCTTATCTCAACGGCATATTTCCTTATTATCATCTGTTCCCTCTGCTTCCTCTGTTCCAACATGTAATCCCTGAACCTATCTCATCTCCAGCCTCTATTATTCCTAAATTCCTAACGAAGTCTTCACTTCAGAAAAGGATTGGGGTTTGTGCTCAGGAGTACATGAAGCCTGGGGAGTCCTTCCTAGCACTCCAAAAATTCTGATTGCTATGTAGACCTGTATTGTTATTTGACTATGTCTTTCTTCTCTGTCTCTGTGCTCTAGAAGGACAGAGACAATGGTTTTGGTCACCACTGAATCTCCAGTACCTAGTACCAATGCCTGGCATATGCTAGGCACATAAAAATATATTAAGCAAAAAAATTAAATGAATAACAAAATGAACACAAGGCACCAACACCATTGTGGAAAAAAAAATCTTTGAGAAATGCAAAGAGGGAAAAAGACCAAACATTATTCATTTCATGCTGTACTGCCTTCCTTCTTTGCTATCAGACTGGTGAGATGAACCAAGCTTTGCCTTCATCTTGAGGTGAAATCCAAGAAAGTGAGAAACTATGCTCTGGCTAGGTAAGTTAAGCTATGCTTTGGCCTTAAGGGAAAACTGTAAAAAGGGGTTTAATTGGTCCTTTATTTCCAGCATTTATTTTCTAAGAGCAGAAAGGTATCGTGAGTAGATATTTTAGCTAGGAATAAATAGCTGGCATTATGCAGGTCAAGTATTCCAGTGTACATTGGGAAACCTGAACATGTGATCAGATATCAGATGAAAGTAAAAATTCATTGTAGATAATGAAGAACTAACATCTTAAAACACCATAATGTTGTGCCTGATTGGCATTACATCCAACCTAATATCTTCCTCAGCTAGCAACTTCTCTTGGTAGTTTTCCAATTTCATGTTATTCATTTAGGAATTCTAAGATCAAAGCCTTATTCCTATATGAGGATATATATTCCAATTAGCATCTTGCTATTGGTGTAATATATTGGTGTGGTTACAGAGTTTTATCTTTTCAAAACAAAACTCTTAGTTTTGTTGCTCTTTTCTATTTTTTTTTTTGCAGTCTTTATTTCATTTATTTCTGCTATAATTTGTGTTTCCTTCCTTAAGCTAAATTTGGACTTAGTTTGTCCTACTTCTAGTTTCTCAAGGTGTAAAGTTAAACTGTTTATTTGAGACCTTTCTTTTTTTCTTAATGTATAAATTGCTTTATTGCTATGAACTTTCCTCTTAGAACTGCCTTTGCTATATCCCATGTTTTATGTTATATAGTGTTCTTCAAATCTGCTATTTCCTTGTTGATTTTCTGTCTAGATGATCATTCAGTGTTGAAAGTGGGGTAATAGTCCTCTATTATTATTGTATTGCTCTCTATTTCTCCCTTCAGATCTATTAGTATTTGCTTTATATATTTAGGGCTGCAGTGTTGGGTGAATAGATACTTATAATTGTTACAGTCTTCTATTGGATTGACCCCTTTAACTCTTGTGACAAACCAAGCAGAAGATAAAGCATAATAAGGAATTTCAATTTTTTAAGATTAGACAAGTGTTTTTAGCTGAGAAATAACTGATGGAGTGCATTAAAAGTAACCAGATGGAGGCAAGTCAATTATAAAAGGTATCAAAGTATAATAATAAGTAAGTTAATGGTAAAGAAAAGAGGAAAAAAGAGGTTGTAAAGTCTATCTATAATCTTTCTGTAGAATTTTGTGCCAAAGGTATCCACTTTTGTTCTGTTACCTTGTGTGGAAGCTACCCACTTCTACGGTTATCAGTTCCTAAAGAATTCCTAAGAATCTTTGTTTGGGGTCTGTCAATGGAATGAGCATCTATTAGGAGAAAGTGATATATTTCTCTTTATTTGGAAAAAAATAATCTAAAGATCATCACTTTAAAACTTAACTGCTTTTTGTTGTTAATAATATAAATTATTTTCTATTGTGTATAAAAGGTAGTATTTATATGATGTCGTTTCCAGCATATCAAAACTTTAGGCTTCTCATCATGCAAGGGCTGGTTGGTGTGTGTTTTGAAAATATCAGCTTGTACCTGTTGGTATCATATAAGTCCCCTGAAGCAATCTGTTACAGCCAATTGTAATAGAAAAGAATCTAAGCATGGAAGTAACATTTCCAAACACAGAGTGTAGTCTGTTATTGACTCACAAGGAAATAATCTGTGGATCCCAGAGAGCTAGATCTTATTCACATCAGGAAAAATGGCAGTACTTTAGGGCATGGGAGTTTGAGGGTTTCTGAGAGCTTTGCTAATTCTGGTTATAGAATGTGTGTGTGTGTGTGTGTGTGTGTGTGTAACAAATGTTTTTACTTATTGAGTACTTTATAATATTACTTGATGACATAGCTCTAGCACAATAATAATACATAACCAAAGGGAGAGATATTGCACTCAGAATCCTAGAGTGCTAACATGACTAAATGGGTAAGCCTAAGAGAAATAAGCTTGGAAATTAGCAAAGATGGATGAATAGGAGAGAAATACAATTTATAGAATTTATTATTTCTGTTCACTTTTTCCCCTTGAAGCTTATGGATGATTAAGGATACTGCCACTCCTGAGTAAATGGTAAAGGTTTAGAGATTTCTTTTAATTACAGTATTAGTGAAATATATACCTTTGTTACTGGAGAGAGAATTTCAGATTCCAAAGTTGAGAATATAAAATCAAATAATTTTTTCCACCATATAGCAATAGTAAGGAAATTCCTCTGCTCATCCTGAGAAAAAACCAATAACCAGAACATACTCAATAACACAGTTGCAGATTTTTAAAGGAGACTCATGCTTTCTATTCCCTATCTTTAGTCTTACTAAGACTATGTTGCTGACATGAATCAGGAATATCCTTAAGGATGCCCTTAAAATTACACCATCAGTACTGATTCAATATAATGGTCAATACATCTCTGCTATTGTGAGCAAAAATGCTCTTAGCCTTTCTTCTGCATGTATGTTAGATTAATATTTTCTCACAGGTCATTATTGCTTCTTTTTTCTCTTTTTTTCCCTCTGTATACTCTATTTTGGATAGATTCTATTGCAATGTCTCGAAGTTCTCTGATCTTTTCTTCCACAATAACTAATTAGCTGTTCCATCCCCTTTTCATTTCAGATATATTATTGTTTGTCTTGAGTAATTTTATTTGGTTATCTTCTTTATATCTTCCATTTTTCTCCTCATTATACTTTTGTTTTCCTTTACATGCTTGAGCCTTTAGACCATGTTCACAATAGTTGTTTTAATGACCTTACCTGCTGAACTTATCATCTCTGTTATTTCTATTTCTATTGATTGATATTTCCCCTGGTTATGACCCACATGTTCCTCTTTCTTTTTGTAGACATAGTAATATTTCTGACCCCAACATAGGAGCACTCAAATATATAAAGCAATTAATAACAAACTTAAAGGAACTCATGGATAATAATACATTAATAGTAGGGGACTTTAACAACTCACTTACATCAATGAACAGATCATCTAAACAGAAAACTAACAAGGAAACAATGGCTTTGAATGACACACTGGATCAGATAGACTTAACAGATATATTTAGAACACTCCATCCTAAAGCAGCAGAATACATATTCTTTTCAATTATACATGGAACATTCTCCAGAGTAGATCACATACTAGGCCTCAACAAATACAAAAAGATTGAAATTGTACCATGCACCTTTTGTGACCGCGTTATGAAACCAGAAGCCAACCACAAGAAAAAATTGGGAAAGACCAAAAATACATGGATATTACACAACATGCTATTAAACAATGAATGGGTCAAGCAGGAAATCAAAAAAGAAATAAAAAAAATAATACATGGAGACAAATGAAAATGAAAACATAATGGTCTAAAATGTTTGGGATGCAGCAAAAGTGGTAGTAAGAGGGAAGTATATAACAATACAGGCCTATCTCAAAATGCAAGAAAAATCTCAAATAAGTAACCTAACCTTACACCTAAAGGAGCTAGAAAAAGAACAACAAATGAAGCCTATAGCCAGCAGGAGGAAGGAAATAATAAAGATTAGAGCATAAATAAATTATATAGAAACTAAAAACAAAACAATAGAACAGATCAATGAAACCAGGAGCTAGTTCTTTGAAAAAATTAATAAAATTGATAAACCCCTAGCCAGACTTATCAAAAAGAGACCCAAATAAAATAAAATCATGAATGAGAGAGGAGAAATAACAACCAACACCTTTGGAGTTATTATAAGAGAATATTACAAGAGAATATTATGAAAAACTATATGCCAAGAAATTGGAAAACCTGAAAGAAATGGATAAATTCCTAGAAACATATAAACATATAAAAACATATAAACGGAAACAGGAAGAAATAGAAAACTTAAACAGACTGGTAACCAGCAAAGACATGGAATCAGTAATCAAAAATCTCCCAACAGGGGTGCCTGGGTGGCTCAGTCAGTTGAGTGGCTGACTCTTGATTTGGGTCATGATCTCAGAGTCGTGGGATGGAGCCCCTTGTGGGGCTGGGCACTCAGCGTGGAGTCTGCTTGTTCCTCTCCCTCTGTTCCTCCTAATGCTTGCACATGCTCTCTCTCTCTCAAATAAATAAATAAAATCTTAAAAAAAAAATCTCCCCACAAAAAATGTACAGGGCCAGATGGCTTCCCAGGGGAATTCTACTAAACATTTAAAGAAAATACCTATTCTTCTCAAACTATTCCAAAAAATAGAAAAGGAAGGAAAACTTCCAAATTCATTCTATGAGGCCAGCATTACCCTGATAACAAAACCAGATAAAGACTCCACTGAAAAAGAGAATTACAGCCCAATATTCTTGATTAACATGGATGCAAAAATCTCAATAAAATAGTAGCAAATTGAATCCAACAATACGTTAAAAAAAATCATTCACCATGATCAAGTGGGATTTATTCCTGGGTTGCATGGGTAGTTCAATATTCACAAATCAATCAACATGATACACCACATTAATAAAAAAAAAAGGATAAGAACCATATGATCATTTCAATAGATGCAGAAATAGCATTTGACAAAGTATAACATCCTTTCATGATAAAAACCCTCAACAAAGTAGATTACATACCCTACCATCCAGCAATTGCACTACTAGGCATTGACCCAAAGGACACCAAAATACTAATTCAAAAGGATACATGCACCCAGATGTCGATAGCAGCATTATCCACAACAGCCAAATTATACAAACAGCCCAAGTGTCCATAAACTGCTGAAGGGATAAAGAAGAGGTGGTATACACACACACACACACACACACACACACACACACACACACACAGTAGAATATTACTCAGCCATAAAAAGAATGAAATTTGCCATTTCTAATAACATGGATGAAGCTAGAGAGTGTTATGCTAAGTGAAATAAATTGGTCAGAGAAAGACAAATGCCCTATGATTTCATTCATATATGGAATTTAAGAAACAAACAAACAAGCAAAGGGACAAAAAGAGAGAGGCAAACCAAGAAACAGACTCTTAACTATAGAGAACAAATGGATGGTTACCAAAGGGGAGGTGGGCAGGTGGATGGGTGAAATAAATGATGGGCATTAGGGAGTGCACTTGCTGTGATGAGCACCAGGTATTATATGGAAGTGTTGAATGACTATATTGTGCACCCAAAACTAATATTACCCTGTTAACTAACTGGAATTTAAATTAAGACTTAAAAAAATAAAAAACAAAAATAAATAACTTAAGATTACAAATTGAGGGAAAATAGAGGTAGAGTGGATGAGTATTTCCTTCAAAAAAATTTGGTTGTATATGTAAGCAGATATGATAATGAAACTAGAGAATAAGGATTTCAGTTAAGATTTAAAATGGTTTACCTATTGAACTCAGGGTATCATTTATTACAATGTTTCTGTGCTTATTGAAATGACCTAATAAAGATGAAGGGACTGGTGATACAGAAGAAAGATAATAGATAATTCTGTAGCTTGATAGTTTTGGTCTTTGATAGATGAAGAAACAGGTCATCAGCTGTAACCAGGAGAAAGAAGAAAAAATAGAAGTTAAAATTTTCTGAAGATTTAGTGAGGAATTGAGAGAGTTTTGGCTTATGGATTCTATTTCCTTTCCCTTTCCTTTATTAAATTTAAATTATTATTATAAAACAGTTCTACAATACTCATAAGAAATTGTCTTTCTTGAATAATTTTTTTCCATGCTTGGATTTCAAATTCTATGCTGGAAAATACTTTTCCTTCATTGTCATCTATTATCTGAATTTTCTACTGAGAATTCTAATTTCATTCTGACTTATGATCTTTCTTTATAAATTGTTATCCTTTTCTCCATACATAAACTTTTAGAATGTTTTGTGCATCTACAGATTTGAAATGTAATGATGATGTGCTTTTTTCAAGAATATTTTTTTAGCCATTAGGCAAGGCCCACTGTGGGCTGTATCAACCTGGAATATCGTGTTCTTTAGTTATAGGAAATATCCTTGAGTTTTTTTGGTTAATGTCCTTCTTTCAATTTTGTTCTCTTTTTATGGAACTGCATTCACAATAATATATTTGACTTTCCCTATTATTCCTCACATGTACTTCTCCTTTCTCTCTATTTTCACTTCGTATTCTATTTTCAAAGATATTTCCTCAAGTATCTCAGTACTTCTAAAATATTTTTATTTTGTTTATAGCATCTCTAATTTCCCTCAGCTCTTTTTTTAAACTTTCCCCTTTATTTGAGTATAGTTGACACACAACATTATATTAGCTCCAGGCATACAACACAGTGACTCAACAAGTTTATACATTATGCTGTGCTCACCACAAGTGTACCTACCATCTGTCACCATACAACACTATTACAATATCATTGATTATATTTCTTATTCTGTGCCTTTTATTCCCGTTCCCTCAGCTCTTTTTAAAAAGCATCTTGTCTTGTGTCATGGATGCAATATATCTTTTACTTCTATTATGATATTGATTATACATTTTAAATTTTTATCATTTGTGCATTTGCTTTATTTTCTCCATTTATTTTATTCTGTGTTTGTTCATCTTGTTTTTACTGGTAGTGTTTTAATCTCTGACACTTGTGTTTCTCAAAGTCTGGTGATACAGAGCTCTCAAAACAAAGTTGAAAATGTGGCAATGAAAAGTTACGTGGGAGCTTTAGGTTTGTGGGTTGCCTAGTTGACTGGTAGTTTTTCTGTATGACGGAGATCACATTCATTAGTGGACTTTCAAAGAGTACATCTAAAGTTCTTTTCTCTAAGACCATTTTACTTTCAGAGATTTTCTAAGTTTTCTGTCTGGGGGTTAAAACTTAGTGGCAAATGTTCTGGAAACAGAGTATAAGAATGGAGCTGGCAGTTTCACCATTCAATTTTTGGATTTTCATGGGATCCTCCTCTTTTATCATGGTACATTAATTTGTGTCTAGTGTTCTAATTTTATAATCTTGCTAATTTAAACCTCCTGTTTCCTACAAAGAGAGATCTTTGTAGAATATTTTGTGGCATCTGTGAATCCAAATGCTTCTTTATTGAATTTATTGAAATTCAACCAATTCTCCTGTTCTCTGACCACCCTAATTTCTCAACTTGCATGTAATTTCTGCTTCCAATTTATGAGTCTTTCTTGGGCTGAAAATGTGCTTTCTGCTTGTCATGTTCCTCTAAATGTTTTCTGTTGCAGAGAACTTTCTCTAAGTCACTTATTGCTCCATTATCCACTGTTTATCTTCCAAAATTGTAATCATCTCCGATGTTTTTTTTACACTGTTTATAAGCTTTATTTATGATTACCTTTCAATGGTTTTGAAAGGAGGAAGATATAAATAAATGCATTTAATTTGTCTTTTTGAAAATAAAATCTATTAAAATTATAGGCAAAGTCAGCTGAGAGAAAGACAGAGAGAACACTAGGTTTTAGAAGAAAGGAACATACAGGAAATACCTGTCCTGGTTTTTGGAATATCAAGCCTATTTCTGCAATGTGGTAGGCATTTACAAATGGTGATAATGAATTTATTGTGAAACCAGTCTGCTTGGTTGTGTGATTTTTTTTTTTCTCCCCAGCAAAATTTAACCATTCAGATGTAGACAAGAGAAGGCAGGTGGTTGGGTTCCTTCAGGATTAGACTATGATCTGATATTTGTGGCAAGGGTAGATATATGCAAGGGAGTGAAAGTCATTTCCAAGAGACTGGTTTTAATGATAGACCATGGAGTCTAACCCTAGCAAAAGGGAAGTAAGTCAAAATGGTAATTGACGCATAGTGGGATCAATGGATTGAACATCACAAAGTGGAGAGAAATCAGCTGTAACACAAGGGCATGATCAAGTACTTTGGAGAGGTTGGAGATTATAGACATAAAGTGACATATTTTAATTCAGGATTTTAATTGTAGCATAGTTTCTCATGTTGAGAAGTTGTAGGATGTGGTCATAGAGCAGAGGCTGAGGTAGACTAGAAGCAAAGGTCATTGGCATTAAAGATGCGCAGAAATGGAAAGGCCAAGTTGATCAGATGACTAAGCTAGAGCATCTGTCTGACCATCTTATTTTTTTCATGAATTATTTGATATTTGAAAGTAAATTGTTGAATATTTGAAAATGTTCTTTTATAGATTATCTTTTTTGTTTTATTATTCTTTTGGGTGGAGAACTTTGAAATAGAAATTTAATGAGATATTTATAATGGGATTATAGTATTAACATTATGAATCTAACTTTGGGAATTAAAAAGAACAATGAACATGGTCAAAGTTGCCTAGAGGAGGATAATTGGAGTAGGTGTCAGCTACCTTTGAGTTAAGTGGAGTCTTACACACACAAGTGTTTAAAAAAACTATAATTCCTTGTAGCATAACAGCAAAAGTAAGCACTTTTTTTTGCTACTCTTCAGTATGTATTATATATTATTGGACTGAAAAGCACCTATATTGAGAATAAATTCATTTGAATAAATATTTCTGAATTGGGAGATGGGCAATAGAGAAAATATTTCTAGCCAATCATTATGAACCTGAAAAAATAGAGGAAAGCTTTGCTCCTTTTATATTTAAAGGTACCTCCCAGCACATGTGCTTGAGGAGATTTTTGAGAGGCTTTTATTTGAAATTAAAATTTTTTGCAAGCAAAGCCTACACTCCTGTGAATACATTCTACACATTAGTCTAATTAACGTCTCAATCAGTACTGTGGTTGCTTAGACTCGTATCAACGAATAAGGGTCATGGTCATGTCTTCAGTTTGGAGCAAACCAATAGCTATATAGGCATGTGCATGTATGTGCCCCCAGCTATTTCTCTGTCTCTCCCTCTCTTCTTACATACCTTTCCAACTTTGAAGCCTGAAGTTAGGATGAACCTTTAATGATAACCTTAAGGGCAGGCTCTTTTCAAGGCAAAGGCCAGAAACTTTCATTTCAGGTCAATCCCCATGTGGCTGACTTTAAAGTTCATCTGAATTAACATTCAGTGATATTTTTGTCAGCTGTGACTGCAAGCAACATCATTACAGTGGAATAGTAATGCAAATAACTCTGCATAGCTCCATTAAATGCCACATTGTTCTATAATGGAAGTGACATTTCATTATTTCTCAAACATCAAATGCATCATGGCACTCATTGCCAGTTATACTTTAGGCACATTAATATTTGTGGCAGATGTGATAATTCCAGGAAAAGTAAAGAGAATAAGGATTCCTGATAGGGGAATAATAGTTACCAGATATGCTTATGAGGCTCAATAAAAATGAGCCATGAATAGAGTGTATAATTATCAGTGACCTTATCTACCCTACTGATAAAGCCAGTGAACCCATCATACTGGCATCCAAAAACACATATGTCCTGATTCCCTTAATCACCTAAGAGATATTGCAAGTGAGTTATCTTCTGTAGGATGCTTTGAGCTTCCTTGGGTACTTTAAAGAAGTTTCTTGCACAGCACAATGCAAGTGCTTTCCTTGACAAAAGTGTTCATTGAATTTTAAAATAGAATTGTCAAAATTGAAACCAAATGAAAAAATTTTAAGTGCCACTATAAACTCCTAGAAATGAGGTACAAAACCAAGGTAACAAATGAAAGATTTAGAAATGTCAACCAGCAGGGTGAGAGCAGATAGTTTTGATACCATATTCAGTAAGGCAAGTTGGACTTAATCATTCCTAATTCTGATAACCAGTGAACTACCTATTAGATAAATACAGGCAAAGTTTAAGATGTAACTTTTCAAGACCCATAAGCCTGGTAAATAGACAGAAAATATGGATATTTATTGAGGGAAGGAACAGTGATCATAAATGGATTTTGGATACAGAAATTATAGGCACTAATAAAACTGATCCCACAATTCAGTCCAATTGTGGTGGATGCCAGGATTCTGTCCCAGGCAACCACCTGCTCTACTGGCTAATTTCAGGAAAAGGTGAAGAACTTTTAGATATAGTTTTCTGTTTCACTATAAGAGAGGATTATTTAGCAGGGAGGAAATCAAGTTAAAGGCTGGGTGACAGTCTCATGAAGTAGGGAGATCTCAAACTAGCTGAGTACGTTGCAACTGGAAGAATGTGATACAGAGGAGAAAGTGTAAGGGAATGCCTCCCCACTGGAGCTCCACAGCAAGTATGAAGTTAGCTCTGCCAGGATGGAATGGAGCTCTCAGAAAAAGACCTAGCCATGCTTCACTGAATTCATAGGTTCAAGAACTTTTGATAGGAAGAAATCCCAGACATGAAAATATTAACTTGATAATTAATTAAATTGAAAATACATTAAGTTTACTTGAAATTAATTATTAGAATTACCACATGATCCAGCAATCCCACTTCTGGGTATTTATTGAAAAGAACTGAAAACAGGATCTTGGGTAGATATTTGCACCTCTGTGTTTATTGTGGCATCATTCACAACAGCCAAGAGATAGAAGCCACCTAAATATCTGTTGGTGGATAAATGGATAAAGAAAATGTGGTATATGCATACAATGAATTATTATTCAGCTTAAAAAAGAAAGGAATCCTGTCATATTCTATAACATGGATGAACCTTGAGGACATTATAAGTGAAATAAACCAGACACAAAAAAACGAATACTGTATGATTTCACCTATATGAAGTACCAAGAGTAGTCAGATTTATAAAGACAGAAAGAATGATGGTGATTGCCAGGGGATGGAGGTTGGGGTAAATGAGGAGTTGCTGTTTAACAAATAGAGTTTCATTAATGCAAGCTGAAAAAGTTCTAGAGATATGCTGTACAACAAACTGCATATCGTTAACAATACTGTACTATACACTTAAAAATTTGTTAAGAGGGTAGATTTCATTTATGTGTTTTTTACCACAATAAAAATTAATCTTTAATAATTAAAATTTTAGATATTTATTAATTCATTCTTTCATTCATTTATTAAACATCTAATTGTAGCATTCACTGTGCCAACTTTAATAGATAATTCTGCTAACTAGAAATAAGACTACTCTCTTACCATGTAGAAGACAGCTCACATTTCACATATGTTTGAGAACACCCTGGCATAAAACACACTGCTTTGGCCATCATGTACGCTAGGTGGGGATATGCATAATGTAACATCATTTTAATTTAAATTGCCAACCAGTAGAGAGAAAGTAATCAATCTGATTGCAGCTGAAAATGGAAAGGTGAAAGCAAGGTAACTAAATGAACCAGCAGGAGGGACTGCCTGAGGGATGGGCCTTGGTCAAATCACAAGTCCCTGAGGCATAGCGGGCCTTATCTAAGATAGCTTGACTCTAAGACTGTTAATTTCAAGATGTACGCAAGGAGCAGAAGAAAGTACTTCTGGCAAACAGAGACTGTTAGTACCAGAAGGATAGCAGAATAGGATAATATAAAAAAACTGTGAAGGATCTGTGATTTTTACCCTATTTGCAAGTAAGCATGTTAGCCCGCCAGTTTTATAGATGCTGGCAGAAAATACAAGACACCTGCGTCAAAGACAAAGGCCTTCATTACTCAGTGCAGCAAGGAGCTTGAGCTTCATGTGTGCATCTGTTCCCTTTGTTACTAGGTCCCATGGGGGTGATGCAGAGCCACCCAGGTAGATATTGTACACATAGTGGGTTTATGTCGCAACTTGGGAATCCCAAGATTGGGAATTTAAATCCTTTATAATGGGTCACAAGTAAGCCTGTTCTGTCTTTATTTCAGAGGGAAATATTATGTTTATTATACTGAACATTAAACAAAACTACTCCTGCTCCTAAGAAGGATACTATCTCTTTCTTCCAAGCCTATTAGTTCACAACTATTCTTGGAAAAAATAGTCCAGAACAAAGGCTTCCATTGTCTCTGTTACCTAGTCCTCACCCCTGAAGAAATGAAAGGGACCAGTGGAGAATCATCTCCTAATGGGTAGGATCCCATTTAGTTTGGGATGAGCCATTCCAGACTAGGAGAAAGTGGAACAGGGTTAGCAGGAACAATTAGTCTGGAATTCAGGGCTGTAATTAGAGTAGGTTACTAAAGTTCAAACCAAGAACCACATAAGTTTAGGCTAGATTTATATATAGCCAAATTCATACAGAGGGAGTCAGACTCAGGTGCTGCACTTGGCAGAGGGAAAAGAGTTTCTAAAATACATCTCGGCCTTGTCCTGAGGAGTTTAGTAGCTGAGGCTGCAGGTATCAGGTTTTCATCACTGACAGTAGTGTGGCCTGGCGGCCTCACAACTAGAGGCATATGATGCACACATTGAAGAGCCAACAAGGAAGTGTTTATGTGTCTACCAGTTATGTATTACCACTTTGACATTCTCAATGTGCATTTAATAGCTATAAAACCTTAATTTTTCCCCACTATATTCACTTGCTTGTTCTTCACTCTCAGTTGAAGACTTACACTTATCATTTAATAATCATTTTTTGTTTCTTTGTATTATCTCTTCCACTGGGGTGTAAGAAATTGGTGGGCCTGGAAGCACTTTATTTTTCTACTTGTAAATCTCCCCATCCTTCCCATAATGAGCATACAGTATGTCCTTAAACAATGCTAAATTTGTTTTTTGGTATAGACTGTAAGAACCTTCAGGTCTCTCTTTTCTGGGCCATTCTAGGATAATCTAAGGGAGTTCTGGGATTGTATAAACCCATGAAGTTTCTTTTGCCTGAACCTCACACTTTTTAGAGTATTGCTTTTATGCTACAAAATATAAATAAAAGCAAATTCAAATTTCATGACCAGAGTGCCTGAATTATCCTCATATGCTTTGAACTGTATTATACATTTGACAAAAAATGATCAGAGAAATTCTTGAGGAATCCAACTGAGCGAGTAACACAACTGTTTGGTTTGGGCCTCTGAGGCAAACTGTCTCTGGTAGGCGACACAATTTTTCCTTTGAGCCTTTGATAGGAGGGCAGTCAGGTGTTTCCCAGCCTAATTAACACAGACACTGGCCCAGGTGCTGGCTGAGAAGGTTGGAGTCACTCTTCCCCCAGTAAGGAAAGAAGGAAGCCCATTATGTACAAAATACATGGTCATAAATTATATAAAACAAAGAGTTCAATATATTTATTGTAACATAAACAGTGTTGCTTATTCAGTACCTGCATTAAAAAAAATAAAGGCACAATGTTCAAAAATAATAATAATTTTTAAAAAGGCACCTAACTTAAGGGGAAACAAATTAACCAATGATTCACACAAATGTAAAATCACAACTGTGGGAATTACTGCAAAGGATAGAGCTATGATGCAATGAGAGTTTTGATGGGGGATTTGGCTGAATTAAAAGATAGAGGAATCTTGGAGGGCTTGTAGGAGACAGTGACAGTTGAGCTAGCTCTGGAAGAATGAGTAGACATTAACTGAGGAGAGAAGAGTGGTAATAGCCTTACAAACCCTGGGAACAGCCCTGTGCCAGGGCCTGTAATGGGAAGGCACAGGCAATCATGAAGGACTGAAGGGCTAATGTTGGGTGAGCAGGGCCAGTGAGGACTGCCCCACTGGGGGGAAGGCCCTGCAAAGGTCTTGCACGCTTCTGTGTTTACTGTAAGATCGATGGGAAGCCTTTTAAGAACTGCAAACAGGTAAGTGAGTATCAGATTTGTCTTTCAAAAGAATAATTTTTGCCACAGTGTGGAGTATTTATTAGAAATCTGAGTAGAAGCAGGTAGATCAGTTAGATGCCTTTTTTAAAAATTTAAAATCCTAACAGGTTTAACAGCTAGGATATCTGATGTTCTCTAGCAGCAGTGAGGAAATTGGGAGTTCTGAATCCTCCTTCCCTAGAGTCTCAATGTGACCCCATCTGAGGGTACCCTGAGAGTTTACCTGGAGCTTAACGCTGATAACACATAATTTCCATAACATTGACAAGGAAAGTACTATAGATACACATGGGGCCAGATATGTCTTGGAGTTGAGAGTTTTGGGAATTTTAGAAAAGTAATAAAAGAACCTGTATCATATATTATGTAACACCTCCAGCAGGGTCTAGAGCAGAACTACCTAATAAAACACATTACTTTCTACAGTGAAATGTCTGCATATTAACACTAAGTGGTGTCGGTAAAGATTATAAATAGTCTCGTATCAGTTCATGTCAGGTTTTCGGGATGAATGGATTCCTGTTAGTTCATTTTCCAATAACTAAGTTACGAAATGCTTCTGTTCTTCAGAACATTTAACATTAGAATTTCGGAGAAGTGACTGTGGTTGTGTGCAGATTGTCCTTTTTATAGACAGAAAATTGAGACTAAAGATATTAGATTAACTAACCTACTCACATATCTCAGGCAGACAGATTTAAACTTAATCTCTTTGACTTTAAAACTCTGCCACATATCTTTAAACAAATAGAATGTGTGTCCTTCATTTTTTCAAGAAAAGGGGGTGTGAGTGGGTGACTAAATTTAGGCACTAGAGTTGAGGCCAGATGCACAGTATCATATCACGTTAACGTGATGACTCTCTCACACAGCAAGGGCTCACTCAATTTTCAATATATGTAACTCAGAATTTAGCTCTTCAATATAAAACTTGGCTTCTATAAAACAAATATAATTTGATCTTTTGAAATAAATAAGATATTAAATCAAAAACTATAATGTGCAAATATTACAACTTGACATTTTGAAGAGACATTGGATAATTAGCAGACATGACTCAGTTAGAGCTTATCAGAAATTTTGATGAATGGAGCACCTAGGTGGTTCAGTCAATTGATGATCTGACTCTTGGTTTCTGCTCACATCATGATCTCGGGTCATGAGATCAAGCCCTACATGGGGCTCCATGCTCAGCGTGGAGTCTGCTTGGGATTCTCTCTCTTCCTCTCCCTCTGCTTCTCCCTGGCTTGTTCTCTCTCTCGCTTTTTCTCACTCTCAAATAAATAAATACATAAATAAAATCTTTCAAAAAAGGAAGAAATTTTGATGAACAATTCTTCTTAATATATCACATATGGTCCTTTCACATGGTTTTATATGTGTATATATATACACATGTACAAACATATATGTGCACATATATATGCACACATATATACACATATGTAAATATAAAATATGTGTATGTTTAAATATATATAATATATTCCATTTGATCTTTACAGCTCTAGATTTCGTGTGTTCCATTTGATCTTTACAACAACTCTCTGAAAAAGTTAGAGCAGAATTGTTCTACTATTCTACAGACAATTATGAATTGCAATCAACGACAGAATTAGATTTTACCAAAAATACTCACTGCAGTAAGTAGAGGAGTTGGTAGTAGACAAGACAATTTCAATCCCCCTAGATATAGTATGAGCTTTTGTTCTGCAATTAAATTTTTTTTTTTTGATAGGGCGCCTGGGTGGCTCAGTTGTTAAGTGTCTGCCTTCAGCTCAGGTCATGGTCCCAGAGTCCTGCAATCGAGCCCCACATCTGGCTCCCTGCTTGGGGGGAAGCCTGCTTCTCCCTCTCCCACTCCCCCGCTTGTGTTCCCTCTCTCGTTATGTTTCTGTCTGTCAAATAAATAAATAAAATCTTAAAAAAATTTTTTTTTACTCCTGAAGTGAAGGGATGAAACACTGAAAGCTGTTTATTTTAATTAGAGTTTTAGTGATTTCTTCTAAGGACCCATAGCTGTGGATATAGCAGTTCACACATACCATCTTTTCATGGTTCCTACCAGTTGCTTGTTGCAACAGGTTCTCTTCTGGTGGGTTACTTGTGGTCTTGTATATTTTGCTCATATACACCATTACTTTACCTTCCCAGTAGGTTAAAAAAAAATTACCATTTAACTTCAGAAATACCTAGGCAAATAGTATGTCTGAAAATGTTTGCCATTTGTCTCAATTTTGTGAGTGAGGAAATAATTTTTCAGCCTTTATTTTAATGCTGTTACATCTTTTTTTTTTTTTTAATGGTGGCTATCAATCGTTAGCAATTTTAGGAAGCTGGGCCAGGCACTTTAGCATTTGGGTGATCTTTTAAATCAAGAGGAAAATGCTTAATAAGTCACTAGGCAACACTCTATGCCTAGAATTATTCTAATTTCCTCACTGTCAAATGAGCTCCTCTCCCTAGATATTTCAAAGACCTTACTTTGCTCTTTGCAAGGACATTTTAAAGTTTCACACACTTGTAGAAGATTAATTTCTGTCCCTCTAGCAAAAGTTTTCACTTTCCTCCTTTGCTAATTAGAATCCTCCCTCCTGCATTTTAGGGGCTATTTAATCATTATTTAGGTCTACATTTTCACCTAATATGCTGGCATGTCATAACTTAATCAACTACCTTATTCATTAAATCAATGTTTACTAAACACATATTAAGCAATTACAGCAAATAGGAAAATCCCAGACAAAAAAATTCAAAGGTGTTAAAGTGCAACATGCTTTATTTTCCTATCTCAGTAGAATGTCCACCTTGAGGTTTGATTCCACCTGATGCTGAAAACGTTAACCTAGTCAATTATTGAAAATATCAACAATTTAATTTAAAAAATTAGTCTTTAAGATGAGGCAAATATTCCCTATTAATATTTACTTACTTTTAAATATTTATAATGTAATATTTGATACACACCAAAAATATGTAAAACATGTATATGCTAATAATTAAAGGAATGCTTAAATAATTTAATGCCCAGAATATTGCATCTTCTTGGGTACTCCTTTCCTTCCCTTGGTCATAACTCCAAGGTAACCACAATTTTGATATTTTTAATATTCTCCTTTTAAGATTTAGCTATTGTTTTATAAAATATTATGTATTCCTAAATTATGTATTGATTCTCTGTGCTTATTGAGCTTTAAACAAGTGATATCATATTGTGTGCAGTTTTCTAAAACTTACTATTTTTTGGCCATATTCTTTCTAAGACTCAACCATCTTAAAAAAAAAAAAGTCAAAATTACTTCATCAGTGAATTATCCCAATAGTTAAAAGGATATGAAATCAAGACTTCCAAAAAAGATGGAAGAGTAGGAGGAACTTAGGCTTGTCTCGCCCCAGGAATACACCTAGCTAACATCCACATCAGTGTAACTAATCCAGAAAATGACCCGAAGTCTGTTCTGGCAGAACAGACTTTCCATGGGTAAACAAAAGGAAGAGGCCACATCGAAGAGGATAAGAAGGGTAGAAACACGGTTGGGAGTAGACCCCCAACCAGGTACCTCAGGCATGAGGTATTTGCACTGGGAAGATGAATCCCCATAATATTTGGCTTTGAAAACCAGAGGGGTTTACCTTCTTGAGTTAGTACAATCAGTGGAGCTTAACACTTAAAACTTTAGAAATCAGCAGGTGTGGCTCTGGGAGAGCCAGAGGGTGAGAGGAAACTGAATCCATGACCTTAAAGAGACAGCATAATAAACAGCACTGCTGAGATACAGCATAGAAGCAGCTGTTTGAAAAATGCCTGGGGTAAATAAGAGGGAGATTTGTTTACTAATCTCAGAACTTGTGCTGGAGGAATAGGGATCTTTGGGAGACTTCTCCAAGAACAAAAGAGCCAGCAGGTGCCATTCCCGTCCTATGCCCCCAGCCTAGATATAAGGACACCTACAGGAACGAGTGCAGCCCAAAACACTCCACCTAGCTTGCTAATAGTACACCCCAGCCCCCAACACTCTTTGGTGGACCCACCCCTGCAACCAGCCCTAGAAAAATATTCCAAAGGGGCTCCAGGTCTCCTCCCACAGTAGACCAGAACAATCTTTGCAAATTCTGCATGTCCCGCCATGGAACTCTCCTGGAGACTCACACCCTCCAACACACCCACAGCAGGAATCCAAAGCAGTACCACAAGCCTGGCAATGTGCAAGAAGCCCTGACGGGTCAGCACCATCCCAAATTGACTCCTATCCCAGAGAGAGGGGAAGAAAACCACACACACCATTTTGACTGTGGCCTCAGTAGTGAGCTGGAGAGAGGCATCTGGTCTGACTCCAAGCCCCACCCACCAACAAAAACTTCTCAAAGGACATGGGGAGAGTACCTGCAGTTCAGTGATACTGCAGCTCTGGCAAATGCTTGGTCTGACCTAAATCAAGCCCAAGACAACCCCAGACTGGCCCACTAAAAATAGAGAAAAAACTCTGCCCACAATAGGCAAAGAGAGCCACTGCAGAGGACTGGACTGAAGTTAAACATGACTCAGCTGCAAGAATAGGATGCATGCAACACACACAGGAAGCACCAGGTTCTGGTAAACAGGGAACACTGCATTGCAAGGCACCACATGACCTCTTCTTCATAGGGCCACTACTTTCAAAAGCAGGAGATATAGCTGATTTCAGATAACACATAGAAACAGACACAGAGAGTTGGACAAAATTAAGAGACAGATGAATTGTCCCAGGTGAAAAAACAGGTCAAAATCACAGCAAGAGAGCTAAATGAAATGGAGATAAGTAATATGCCTAATAGAGAACTTACAATAATGGTCATAGATACTCACTGGACTTGAGAAAAGAGTGGAGGACCTCAGTGAGATAGAAAACATAAAAAAGATCAGAGATGAGGAACTCAATAACTGAAATTAAAAATACACTAGAGAGAATAAATAGTAGACTAGAGGAAGAAGAAGAATGAATCAGTGACCTGGAGGACAGAGTAATGGAAAGCAATCAAGCTGAACAGGATATAGAAAAATGAATAATAAAAAATTGGAATAGATTAAGGGAACTCAACAACATCATCAAGTGTAATAACATTCACATTATAGGGATCCCAGAGGGAGAAGGGGGCAGAAAATTTATATGAAGAAATAATAGCAGAAAACTTTCTGAATCTGGAGAAGGAAACAGAAATCCAGACCCAAGAGGCACAGAGAGCCCACAACTAAATTATCCCAAGGACCACAGCAAGACACAAAGTAATTAAAATGGCAAAATGTAGTGATAAAGAGAGAATTTTAAAAGCAGTAAGAGGAAAGAAAACATTTACATACAAGGGAAACCCTATAAAGTTATCAGCTAATTTTTCAGCAGAAACTTTGTAGGCCGAGAGAGTGGCATAATATATTCAAAATGCTGAAAAGAAAAAAAAAAAACACCTGCAACCAAGAATACTCTATCCAGCAAGGCTATCATTCAGAATGGAATGAGAGATAAAGAGTTTCTCAGATAAATAAAAGTTAAAGGAATTCACCATCACTAAATCAGCCCTACAAGAAATTTTAAAGGGGATTGTGAGTGGAAGAAAAGCCATAAGCAAGAGTAAGAAAAGTAGGAAGCACAAAAATATCTATAAAAGTCAGTCAAGGGATTCACAAAATAAAAGGGTATAAAGTATGACACCATATACCTAAAAGGGGGAGGTTGGTAAAAATTTACTGCTTTTAGAATGGATTCAAACTTAAGCAACTATCAACTTAAAATAGACTGCTACATGCAGAAGATGTTATATACAAACCTAATGGTAATCACAAACCAGAAACCAGTAATTGATACACAAAAAATAGAGAAAGGAATCCAAGTATATCACCAAAAAAAAAAAAAAAGCCAGCAAACCATGAGAGAAGAGTTCAAGAAAAGAAAGGAATAGAGAAGAACTACAAAAATAACCATAAAACAAGTAACAAAATGGTAATAAGTACACACCTATCAAAAATTACTTTGAATGTAAATGGACTTAATGCCCCAATCAAAAAAACATAGGGTGATGGAATATATAAAAAAGCAGTACCCATCTATATGCTACCTACAAGAGCCTACATCTCATCTCATGTAAAGACACGTGCAGATTGAAAGTGAAGGAATGGAGATGGATTTATCATGTAAATGGAACTGAAAAGAAAGCTGGAGTAACAATACTTATATCAGACAAAATAGACTTTAAGACAGGAGATAAAGAAGGACACTACATAATCATAAAGGGAACAATCCAACAAGAAAATATAATAATTGTAAATATTTATGCACCCAACATGAGAGCACTCAAATATATAAAGCAGCTAATAACAAATATAGAAGAAGTAATTGATAGTAACACAATAATAGTAGGAAACTTAACATCCCACTTGCATAAATAGATCATCTAAATAGAAAATCAACAAGGAAACAATGGCTTTGAATGACCCTTGGACCAGATGGTTCTACAGATATATTCAGAACATTTCATCCTAAAACAGTGGAATAACATTCTTTTCAAATACACATGGAACGTTCTTTTCAAGTGCACATGGAACATTCTCCAGAATAGATCACATGTTAGACCACAAAACAAGTCACATGTTAGGCCACAACACTGAAACTAGAAACCAACCATAATAAAAAGTCAGAAAGAATAAAAATACATAGAGATTAAACAACATGGTTCTAAAGGATGAATGGGTCAACCAAGATATCAAAGAGGAAAACGAAAAACACATGGAGACAAATGAAAATGAAAACACAATGGTCCAAAATCTTTGAGATACCACAAAAACTGGGAAGTTTATAGCAATACAGGCCTGCTTCAGGAAGAAAAAAAAATCTCAAATAATCAACCCAACCTTACACTTAAAGGAGAAAAAGAAGAACAAACAAAATCTAAAACCAGTAGAAGGAAGGAAATAATAAATATGAGAGCAGAAATAAATGAAATAGAAACTAAAAACAACAACAACAACAAAAACACAACACAAACCCAATAGAATAGATCAATGAAACAAGGAATTGGTTCTTTGAAAAGATCAAGAAAAATTGATAAACCTTTAGGCAGACTCATAAAAAAAAAAAAGAGGACTCGTATTAACAAAGTTAGAAATGAAAAAGGAGAAATAACAGACATCAGAAATACAAAGGATTATAAGAGAATTTTATGAAAAATTATATGCCAACTAATTGGACAACCCAGAAGAAATGGATAAATTCCTAGAAAAGCATAATCTCCCTCACTAAATCAGGAACAAATACAAAATTTGAACAGATTTTTTTAATTTTTAATTTTAATTTACAAATTTAACCAGCAATGAAATTAAATCCATAATAAAAAAATTCCCAGAAAAACAAAAGCCCAGACCAGACAGATCATAGGTGAATTCTACCAAACATTTTTTTAAAAGATTTTATTTATTTATTTATTTGAGAGAGAGAATGAGATAGAGAGAGCATGAGATGGGGGAGGGTCAGAGGGAGAAGCAGACTCCCTGTTGAGCAGGGAGCCCGATGTGGGACTTGATCCCGGGACTCCAGGATCATGACCTGAGCCAAAGGCAGTCGCTTAACCAACTGAGCCACCCAGGCGCCCCTCTACCAAACATTTAAAGAAGAGTTAATACCTATTCTTCTCAAACTTTTCCAAAAAATAGAAGAGGAAGGGAAGCTTCTTAATTCATTCTTTGAGGCATGCATTGCCCTCATACCAAAACCAGATAAAAACACCACAAAAAAAGAACTATAGGCCAATATCTCTGATGAACATAGATATAAAAATTTTCAATAAAATATTAACAAACTGAATCCAATAATACATTAAAAATTTCATTCCCAAAGATCAAGTGTGATTTTATTTATTTTTTATTTATTTATTTATTTAACAGAGAGAGAGAGAGAGAGAGCTTAAGCAGGGGGAATGGCAGAGGGAAAGGGAGAAGAAAGGTCCCTGTTGAGCAGGGAACCAGATGTGGGGCTCGATCCCAGGACCCTGGGATCATGACCTGACCTGAAGGCAGCCACTTACCCAACTGAGCCACCCAGGAGCCCCGATCAAGTGTGATTTATTCCAGGGATGCAAGTGTGGTTCAATATTCACAAATCAATCAATGTGATACATCACATCCACAAGAGAAAGGATAAAAACTGTGTGATCATTTCAATAGAAGCAGAAAACGCATTTGACAAAGTACAACATCCATTCATGATAAAAACCCTCAACAAAGTAGTTTAGAGAGAATATACCTCAACATTATAAAGGCCATATATGAAAAACCCACAACTAATATAATACTCAATGGTGAAAAACTGAGAGCTTTTCCCGTAAGATTAGAAACAAAAAAATGTGTCCACTCTCACTGCTTTTATTCAATAGAGCACTGGAAGTCCTAGCCACAGCAATCAGACAAGAAAAAGAAAAGGCATACAAACCTGTTAGGAAGAAGTAAAACTTTCACTATTTGAAGATGACACGATATCATTTATAGAAAACCCTAAAGACTACACCAAAAAACTACTAGAACTGACAAATACATTCAATAAGGTTTCAGGATACAAAGTCAATATACAGAAATCTGTTGCAATTCTATACAGTAATAATGAAGTAGCAGAAATTAAGAAAACAATCCCATTTACAATTGCACCAAAAATAATGAAATATCTAGGAATAAATTTATCCAAGGAGATAAAAGACCTATACTCCAAAAACTATAAAACATCGCTGAAAGAAATCGAAGATGACATAAACAAATGGAAAGATATCTGTGTTCATGGGTTGGAGAACAAATATTCTTACAATGCCCATACTACCCAAAGCAATCCTCAAATTTAATGCAATCCCTTTAAAAATACCAACAGCATTTTCCACAGAACTAGAACAAATGAACCTAAAATTTGTCTGGAGCCACAAAGACCCCGAATAGCCAAAGCAATCTTGAAAAAGAACGAAACTGGACTATCACAATCTCAGATTTCAAGATATGCTACAAAGCTGTAGTAATGAAAACAGTATGATACTGGCATAAAAACAGACACATGGACAAATGGAACAGAATAGAAAGCCCAGAAATAAACCCTCAATTATATGGTCAATTAATCTTTGACAGAAGAGACAAGAATATGCAATGGGAAAAAGACAGTCTCTTCAACAAATGGTGCTGGGAAAACTGGACAGCTACATGCAAAAGAATGAAACCAGACCATGTATACCACACAAAACAATAAGCTCAAAATGGATTAAAGACCTAAATGTAAGACCTAAAACCATAAAAATCAGAGAAGAGAGCACAGATAGTAATTTCTTTGACATTGGCTGTACCAAAATTTTTCTAGATGTGTCTCCTAAACCAAGGGAAACAAAAGCAAAAAATAAACTATTGGGACTACATCAAAATAAAAGGCTTCTGCACAGGAAAGGAGTGGATCAACAAGACAACCTACTGAATGGGAGAAGTTATTTATAACTGACATCCGATAAAGCGTTAGTATCCAAAATATATAAAGAATTTATACAACTCAATATTCAAAAACCAAATAATCCAATTAAGAAGTGGACAGAAGATATGAACAGACATTTCTCCAAAGACACACAGATGGTCAACAGACACATGAAAGATGCTCAACATCACCCATTATTAGGGAAATGCAAATCAAAACCACAATGAGATATCATCTCACACCCGTCAGAATGGCAAAAATCAAAAACAGTAGAAATAGCAAGTGTTGGTGAGTATGTGGAGAAAAAGGAACCTTTGTGCACTGTTGGTGGGAATGCATACTGGTTTAGCCACTGTGGAAAACAGTATGGAGGTTCCTCAAAAAATTAAAAATGGAATTACTGTATGTTCTAGTAATTCCACTACTGGGTATTTACTCAAGGTACACAAAAACACCAATTCAAAAGGATGTATGCCCCCCTATGTTTATTGCAGCATCATTTACAATAGCCAAATTATGGAAGCAACCCAAGTGTCCATCACTAGATAAATGGATAAAGAAGAGGTGGTATATATATAATTGGATATTACTCAGCCATAAAAAAGAATGAAATCTTGCCATTTGCAACAACATGAATGGCTCTAGGGGTATAATGCTAAGTGAAATAAGTCAGTCAGAAAAAGACAAATACCATATGATTTCACTCAAATGTGAAATTTAAGAAACAAAACAAAGAAAAAAGGAGACAACCAAAAAATCAGACTCTTAAATATAGAGAACAAATGTGGCTATACCAGAGGGCAGGTGGGTTGGGGGATGGGTGAAACAGGTGAAGGGGATTAAGAGTACAATTATCATGATGAGCACTGAGTAAGGTATAGAATTGTAGAATCACTGTATTGTGCACCTGATACTAATATAACACTGCATGTTAATTATATTGAAATTAAAATTAAAAAAGAAAGCCATTTAAAAAAAGATATGACATCAACCTTCCAGAGCATAAATTAAAAAATGACACTTTTTAGTCATCTAATAAGGCCAACTTAACTATGACATCAAAACAGGACAATGACATTAGAAGAAGGATAATTATAGGCAAATTTTACCAAAATCAGGGGAAAAAATTCCTAAACAAAATATGAGCAAATTAAATCCATACATATTTAAAAAAGATCATACCTGTTGATTAAGTTGATTTTGTTTCAGGTTTGAAGGTTTGGTTTAAAAAATATTTTTTGAATGAATGATCATTGTGGGAAATTACTCAGGACTCTTATTCTTTCATTATGCATGCATTAAATAAGCAAGGTTGTATATGTTTCAATAAATTTAGGAATGCAGGAATTTAAGTACTACTTATCGCTTTGCATATTATAAATAATAGCATTTTTTTCTCTCTGCTCTGGTACAGTGATGATGCAAAAATTTAAAAGATGGAAAGATAGAGATTACACAAGGGGGCCCACACATATATGGCCATTTGTATTAGTCAGTGGTTACACACAGAGCTTTGAGAAATGGGTAATTTTTCAACAAATCATTCTGAAGTATTCAAATATCCATGAAAGGAAAATAAATTTTGACCACTCAACCATGATAAAAAATCAGTTCCACGTAGATTAAATGTTAAAGGCAAAACAATAAAGCTTCAAGAGTATAATATAGTACACCTTTATCATTTTAGTAAGAATAAATACTCTTAAAAGAAGCCCTAATGAATTTTATGTTATGTATACTTTATCACAATAAAATTAAAAATATCTGCTATATTAAATAGGATCCCTAAGGCACAAACAAAAAAAAAAAAGAAAAAGAAAAAGCCCTAATGTAAGAAAATGATAAAATGACTACATTGAAATTGAAATTATGAATTACTATTCTTTGTATTCACCAGTAAAACTGTGAAAAGGCTTGCCACAGAATAAGAGGAATTGTTTTAAATGTCTGTTACTCACAAAAAGTTTGTTTTGTAGAACATATAAAAACTTTTTTTACAAGTCAATTTTTAAAAAATTAAGAAGACAGTCAACCTAAAAGAAAAATGAGCATGAGATTTTAACAGACCTTTCACCAAAGAGAAATTGGAATGACCAATAAACATATAAAAATTGTTTGTTCTCATTAGGAATCAGGAAAATGTATATTAAAGCTTCACGAGAGACCTCTGACTACTCGTAAGAAAGCTGAAAATTGAGAGCAAGTGTTGGTGAGTATATGAGCAAAAGGAACTCTTATGCACTGCTGTTGTCCACCATAAATGTATTGAAACATTTGAAAAAGAGTTTTTCAGTAGTTCCTAAAATTGAATATATACATACTTTATCACAAAGAAGTTGCAAAGTTGAATAAAGAAGTTATACACCAAAACATGTATAAACATAGGCACCAAGAGATATGTATAAAATTGTACAAGGCTGCATTATTCATAATAGTTCAAAGCTGGAAACAAATCAATTGTCCATGAATAAAATGATACACAATACATTCACAAAATGCAATAATACCTTTCAATGAAGTGAATTATTACCTGTGGTAATATAGATAAAACTCAGAAATATAAGGTTGAGTGGAAGATGCCAGACATAAAATGAGGCAATTTCCAGAAATGAAATAAAAGAAATCAGAGACTCTACATCCAACTAGGATATGTTTCAAGCATCAAACACACAGAAAAACAATTTTAAACATGCATGAACTGAAGGGATATTTTACCTATGAGCTCTTATTGAGATACCTAGTAGGCGATGCACTTCACCCAACAAACAGATAACTAGGAAACCAGCAAAAGAACTGATGCACTTAATATACTTAATTGTAGAACTAAAACGTTGTGGTAAGAGTGGAAGAATAATTATACGAATGTTACATGTTCTGAAAAATAATAAAGTAATAAAACTAATTTTGTCACATGTGTAGATTTGTGTGTCTACCACTACAATTACAATACAGAACAGTCCCATCACAAGGATCCCTTCTGCTGCACTTTTGTGGCCAGCTACCTTTTTCCCTTCCTCCACTCTGGCAACCCACTAACTGGATATTCTTAAAGCAATAATTAGAAAAAAATTATCACCTTAAAGACATTCATCCACATTTTTTAGTACAGTTAGAGAAGTTGATACTAAAACCCATACATAAAAATAAGTATGCAGGAATAGCTAGGAGTCTCTGAAAATGAAAATAAATGAGCAGGAACAGGCCTTCCAGATATGGAAATAGACTATAAGGTGTTTATGATTAAAAATGTTTGGTCTTGATACAAAAAAAGACAGACAGTCAAATGAAATAGGATAGTTCAGAATATGGAAATTGAGTACATATTAAAACTAGCGTTGCAAATCACTAGGGTAAACTTTTAAATAGATGGTGCTTGGATAACTGGATGGCCGTTTGTAAAATAAAAAAAAAATAGATATATACACCTCACTCCATATATAAGAATAAACTCCAGATTGAAAAGTGATATAATTGGGAAAAAAAGGCTGAAAGCTAGTAGGAAGGGCAGGGGGAAAGATAGGTGTAAAAGAGGCTAACTAGGGTTCAAAATCTGTTAGTAAAAGAAAAGTTCGTTTAACTACATTGAAAAAAAAAACAAAACACTTCTGCATGGCCAAAATACCATCGTAAGCAAAGTTGAAAAACAACTGACATACTGTAAGTAAATAAGTACAACACATAAAATAGATTGAGGAATATTAAAACTAATATAAAAGTACTCTTAAAAATTGAGAGGAAAAAGATCAGAAACTTGATAGAGAAATGGGCCAAAGGAAAAAAAAAATCATGTAAAAGAATGATATAAAATGATATAAAAAGGGCCTTAAACATATAAGATGGGTTCACGTTCAGTCAGGTTTAGTGCAAATTAAACTACACTAAGATCCATTTCTCAACAATTACAGTGCCAAAAATTCAAGACCAGCAGGCAATACTCTGTTCGACAAGGCTTGGGAAAACAGGCACTCTCATACATTGCTGATAGGAGTGTAATTTGGTGCATCCCTTAAGGAAGGTAATTTGACATTATGTGACAAAACTGTATTTGGATTTACCTTTGAGCCAGCAACTGCACTTTTAGAAATTTAGACTTAGTGTATCTAGGTTAATGGTGTATGGGAGTTCTTTGTTTATTTTCTTCTATATCAAAATAAACTTTAACAAAACTATTCTATGGTGTTAACAATCAAATAGTATGTTTGGGAAGGACTGTTTGGGAGGGTAGATAAGGAGGTTCTGTAGTACTGACAGTATTCTATTCCTTAATTTGGGTGGCCACATAGGAATTCATTTTGTTACAATTCATTGGAGTGAATATTTATGTGTTGCACACTTTTCCATAAATATGATATATTTTAATAAGTTAACAGACTATATTCTAGTTGTAAGCCCCTTGTTTTTACTGAATAGAATGAACTATATTAATATTCCATTATGTGAAAAATACTAAATTGTGTACCTTTGATGATCATCATTTGGGTTTTTACCAGTTTGGAGTTATGAAGAACAATGTTTACATGGATTTTCTATAAGACTATCTCTAGGGGAAAAGAAAAAAAAAAGACTATCTCTAGGGATGTATTCTTGTAAGAGGACTAAGTCATAGGATGAATACATGTCCAACTTTATATGATAATGTCAATTGTTGTCCAAACTGTTCTTGCCAATTTACTCTTCTGGCAATGATTTATAGCAATTTCTCTTGATTCATAATCTCTTTACCAAAAAGTATTAGCAAACTTCTTAATTTGTGCCAGTTGATGGATGAGAAGTACTTGGAAATTGCTTCAGTTCCTATGTGCTCATCAATATCATAAAAAAAATGTGTTTGTGCCAGATATATACATATTTTTTAAACCAGAAGTGACAATCAGAGAAATGGTGTATTTTATTGTCAGACGGTCAAGACCAGTAATTTTTAGGATTTGCCCTCCTTGTCTCCTCATCTCCAAAGTCTTACATATGTTCTAAGAGACTTTTGTGGCAGCAACTGTGGGTAGGGTGTCTGTTTCATGACAGTCCTTTGTATTTATGTTGGTATCTCTTGAGCTTGACAGTCCCATCTGCTCCTTGGGCAAGGCTCTTTCTCTTCGTTGACACCCACTAGGTGTCTGTGTTCCCTCCCTGTCTCTGGCTGCTTGATCTATATTGCAGCAGCTCTCTCTTGTCATCGAGAAACCTCTTCAAGGTCCACAAATCTTTTCACCTCACTTTCATAACATTTTCAAGAGCACAGAGAAATTATGCTATTCTCCCGTATCACTTCAAGGTTGAAAAACTTGATGAGGCTGTCCTTGACCCCCCCCATACAGCCATCCCCGTCAGAATGGAAGCTTCTTCAAGGCTCCTACTCCCATGGGCTCAGACAAAAAGTCAAGCAAAAGTACTCTATTCTCATATATGCACACACTTCTGGAGATGCTACCATGGCCTCTCTTTCAGGACTGGGGCACAGAGATCCCTAGCTCCTACCAACATCTCACTCTCCTGCCACATCTCCAACCTTTTCCTTCGCACCTAAGAGAATGTTGTCTAAGTAGGGATGAGACAGAGTACATACTTCCAAATGTTTCCTGTCTTGCCCTTAGGCTTAAATATCAAGAGGACTCTGGTATCTTGTTTTCTGGTTCTGCTGTGAAAAGTTCTCTAAGGCCATGGTTACTTCTAATCTAGTAGTTCTAAGAGAGTGGTAGTTCTGGGATAGCCAAAGTGGGTGGCAGTTTATGGAAGTAAACAGAGAGTATTTTATAAAATAAATACTTAAAATAAATTGATTATTGCTTTGTGCAGTCCTGCCGTTTAAGCAAAGTGCAGAGGCAGGTGGAATACGCAGCTGTGTTGAACCTGTTAGCCTTAATACCTGGGCTAAGCTTCTTCAAAGTTTACGACAAAAAAATGCTGCTCCTTTTCTTAGGGCAGTTGCTCTCTGACTACACTCTTTCTCCTCCATGAGGAACGGGCCCTGAAAACCAGCAATGACAATAGCAGACATAGCACTGAATGTTCTATAAATAAGATTCTTTCTTTTTTCCATCATGTAGCAAGAATTAATACTGCCAAAAAGGAGAATGGAATAGAAGAGCTGATGCTGAGTAGCAGGACAAAGTGTGGATTTTCGCCTCCTCCCTTGACACTCTGGTGTGTTTACTTAACAGATTCTCCAGCTTCTAAGCAAAAACCCTTTCTCGTTGGATGCTTGAATACTGTGAAATGCTAGTTTTGAGGTTTTTTTTCTTAGGCTTCTTCTCAGAAGAGATTCCTGTGGGAGGGTGCCCCCTTCAAGTCCCTTTTGTGAAGTCATTAGTCATTTCTGTAGAGAAAGTTTATAGGTTCTTAACAGACCCTGTGTTGATGCCACTGTGATTCTAGACGTTTTGGGAAGTCCAATTGCCAAAGGGAAGTTTTGACCTGTTTGGAAACAACTTGGTTCTACGAGTAGGAACTTTTTCTTTCGGGGACGTAAAGTTGGTAAACTTAAAGATCATCTGAGTTAGTATTTGCACATAATTATAAATAAAATATTGCCTTTGAGAAATTAACCATTAAGATTTCATTTCATTAAGATTTAGTAAGATGAGATTCATACCAAAATGAAAACTACAAATATGTTGCCCAAGCATTCATTAATACATTTTTTGTTTGTTTTCAGCACCATACAAGACCCTGAGAAAATAAAAAGAATCAACCTGTGTGGTGGATTCATTGAGCATTATTTGGCTCTTAGTATGTTCAATAAAAAGATGGAATCAAAATAATAATAAGAAGAAGGTGAACCATAAATTTTGATGATAAATGGTTGAAAGTTCTAGAGCACTAGATTTTTCCAGATTATTTCAGGCCTATATGCATCATTCAATAAGCAGTCCAAAAACATTATGCTAAAATTTGGTTGTAGGGGCGCCTGGGTGGCTCAGTCGTTAAGCGGCTGCCTTCGACTCAGGTCATGATCCCGGGGTTCTGGGATCGAGCCCCACATCGGGCTCCCTCCTCCACGGGGAGCCTGCTTTTCCCTCTCCCTCTCCCACTCCCCCTGCTTGTGTTCCTGCTCTCGCTGTCTCTCCCTCTGTCAAATAAATAAAATCTTTAAAAATAAATAAATAAATAAAATTTGGTTGTAGTTTTAAGAAACAGAAGGAAAACGGGAAGACATTCAGAAATCTTTGCCTACTTTTGATGCTGTTATGCAAAAGGTCTCTTTTGTACTCTTCTTTTTTATGTCATTGGAAGTGCAAAAAGAACAAAATTTGTACATTCCAAATTTTTCAGAGATAAGGAAATTCCCTGTGTTGTTTCCACAGAGCTCTAGCTAGTTATGATATTACTGGGATTAGAAACTCCATTGAACAATGAAGACACAATTGAAAATAATATGATTCTAAAGTCACTCTTCTAGGAAAATTGATGCATACATAATACCATATAGTTAGAAAAACAATGGAAGCAAGTTTTCAAACCTTTCCTCCTGTCTTTTTGGTATAATTTGTAAAGAAAATACTTTCCCAATTGACCATGATCTATACTTTTGAAAATATATTAAGGCAAACGTCTGTCATTGACCTTTTAGAGTTAAGGAAAGATTCAGTTAGGTCTGTGAACTGAACCATTGTAGAGTCAAGGGAACTCAGGAAATAGTTTCATAATTATGCACAGTAAAAGAGAGTGAAGAGGATTAATTGGGGTTAAAGTGCAAGATAAGATGTTCTCAAATGGTGTTTTTCCAGTTACCTCACTGTGAATTTTGTATTTCCTTCAGTGGCTCCAAAACAATCATTTTAAGAATTCTGCTAAAGATGTAATTCAGATGTAATTCAGAGTATTCAGCCTCTGATCATTTAACTGTGCTTCACAAAATAGTGAGACATAACTGACATACACAAAAATGTATATATTTTATAATTTGTATAATGACATTATTATGGAAAATAAAACCAATACTCTTGTACTCACACATTTAAAAATTAGAATACAAGTATTTTCATCCAGCTTATGGTCAAAATAAAAGTCTTTTTGTCAACTCTGGACAAAGGGATATTTTATCAGCTTATCTAATCTCCTTTCTTCCTATAACCATGTTTCAGTTGCCTTCCTTCCCTACAATCTACTGATAACATGGCGAATGGTCTCATTGCCTTTTCCCTCACATTGGAGCCTGGTAAAATCTAATTATTATTGTTAATTAAGAATAATGTATTTTATTTGGGGTAAGGAAATAAATTCATAACTTTTTTTGGCCATAAGACTAATTTAAATTTGATTCAGTTGAAACTGGGTAATTCCCCCAACACGAAGGCACCTGGAAAAAATTTAGATTCCTGGAATTGGTCTAATTCATACTTCCATTAAGTCGAGGAAACTTGACTGAAGAGCTATGGCTGAAATTGTGACTTGAATGACAAAGCTGTGGTGAATTCTCAAACACCTCATAAGATCCACGCTTCTTTATTCCAATTTTTTCTTCTTTTAGCTTGAAAACCCCAAAGCTATTTTACACATATTCACCAAACAATGTTTGGATGTTGAAATCACCAATCAGCTACAGTCCTTGGCAGTCAGATAAGTTATCACAATAGTGATGAACTATAAATTTCACTTTGAGTTAAAAAGCATATGGTTGGAGATGAAAGAAAAAATGGTTGTTGTTTCCCTCCTCTGTGAAGCAAACACAAGCATATACAAAACTAATTTTTCTCATCTCTGGTCACTTTTGAGATCTGCACTTTTTTATTTTTTTTTAAGATTTTTATTTATTTGTCAGGGAGAGAGAGAGCACAAGCAGCAGGAGCGGTAGGCAGAGGGAGAAGCAGGCTTCCCGCTGAGCAGGGAGCCCGGATGCAGGACTCCATCCCCAGGACCCTGGAATCATGACCTGAGCTGAATGAAGGCAGACGCTTAACCGATTGAGCCACCCAGGTGCCCTGCATTTCTATTTTAACATAGGATAAAGAATGTGTTGGTTTGTGAGTGTTTTTTCTTAATCCAAGCACTTTATTAAAAAATGACCATTGTTTGCTCCTTAGGAATGGGGAAACCGAGTTTTGTAGCAGAAAGCCAATGTGACTAATATTGAAGTGGTTTGCCAGGTCCAGGAGAAGTAGCAGCTTTACTAGGTTTCAACCTCTAAGCACTATTTCCCTCTTTTTTATTTTACTATTTTAAATAATTCTTTTATGACTTATATATAATTGTTTTCATTGTTCAGGTGACATACTTTTTTGAGGTATAATTTACGTTCAATAAAGTTCATTCCATTCAATAACTGTAGAGTTGTATGAAGTTTTTAACATCTTTACTGAAGCATAATTGACATATAATAAACAGCATGTGTTTAAAGTGTACAAACTGATAAGTTTTGATATTAATATATCATTTAAATCATCACCAAATTCAAGATAATGAACATGTACATCACTTCGAAAAGTTTAGTATGCCACTTTGGCATCACTCTCTTGTCTCTCTCTGTTCCTACCCTTCCCATCTCCAGGAAACCACTGCTCTGTTTCCTGTTATAATTGGCACTTTCTAGAATTTTATATAAATGGAATCACATATTATGTGATTTTTTTGTTTGTTTGCTCTGGTTTCTTTTAGTCAGAATAACTATTTTGAAATTAATCCATGTTGTTGCAGTTATCAGTTGTTCTCCTTCTAATTGCTGAGTGACATTCTGTGGTATGGATATTCTATGGTCTGTTCACCTGTTGATGAACATGAACATTTTTATAGAGCTGCCATGAACATTCACACTCGAGTCTTTTTACGGAAATATGCTTTCATTTATCTTGGTTAAATATACCTAGAAGTGAAATTCTTCTACCTCCTCACCAATGCTTGACATGGTCAGTCTTTTTAATTTTAGCCATTCTATTAAAGATACAATGTTCTCATTTTGTTATAATTTGAATTTTCCTATTGGTTAAGATGTTGAGCATCCTTTTATGTGTTTATTTGCTGTCTATGTATCTTCTTTGATGAAATATCTATTCACATCTTTAGCCATTTTTATATTGTGTTGTTTTCTTATAATTGAATTTTGGGAGTTCTCTATGTATTTCAGATACAAGTTCTTTATCAGATATAGGAAATACAAATATCTTCTGGTCCGTAACTTGTCTTTTCATTCTCCTAATAGTGTCCATCAAAGAGCAGAAGTTTTTAAATTTCAATAAAGTCCAATTCATGAATTACTTTTTATGGACATGTTTAATTTTGTCCTCTAAATATGATCACCCTCTTTTTTGATATTAGCACACTTTGTTTCAGTTAGAGTAGCCTAGATTATGTCATAAAAAAGAAACAATCTCCCAAGGATCAGGAGCTTATTAAATAAAAATTCATCTCTTGATGATATTACAGGATAAACATGAGTCAGCGGAAAGCTGTGTTCATAGCAATTATGCAGGGACCCAGGGCAATGAAGACATCATCTCAAAATGCAGTGGGAAGAAAATATGAAGAATTGAGTGGACCCTTGTCATTCATGAATAACATATGTCACTTCATCTCACTTTATATTAGGGAAGAAAGTCATAGAGAAATCCCATTCGGGCAATTAGAAGCCTTTCACTCTCCAATTCCTAAGTCAATGACCAGGCTTTAGAATCCACCCAAGTAAGCAGTGGGATGCTAAGACTGGGTACACCTTAGCAGAGGAGTCTTTTCCAACATTTCCTCTCACAGGTAAACGTAGAGGACAACGGATAAGGTAGAGCTTAACAGGAGGCAAAATCTATGGCTGCCAGAAAGAGAAACCACAAGACTGTCTCCAGTGCCATTACTTCCTTCCATCATCCCCGTCCAATAGCACAGAAGGGATTTTATTAAGGATATTCTGTGAGGTTTGTCACTACTAATCATTGCAGATATCAGGGGTGGATAAATTGATCATTTTGTAATTGGTTGTAGTATGACCAGCTGGGTCTCAAGGAAAGGAAACTCTATCTTCCAAATATCCTAGTTATGCTTCTGGAAGCTATAATGGAATATGGCTTTTTTCTCATTGGAGAGGAGACTGGGTCGGCTTTCTTTTTGTATTTTTTTTTTAATATAAGAAAAGAAACTTCGTGGAATTATGTGAATGGAAAAAGAGTGGGCAACTAATGGGAGGAATGTAGTTACAGATTCCTGTTTTTATCTTCCCACTCTGTTTTGGCAACAGCCTACAACTTGATTTGTGGAAACTGTCCTTCCTCTCTGCAGATTTCATTCCTTAGTAATAGAAGATGGTTTGTGCATTTAAAGATTCTCCATTCTTCTGTCCACAGGGACTGGCCCAGAAATAAACCTGTGAAGCACAGAATTCACTCAGAGAGATCTCTGGAACTTTCTGTCAGGTGTTGGGAAAGAGATACTTTCTTTCCCCTAAGACTGCTAAGTTTGATGGCTACATGTATCCTGTTATCTGTGGCTCCATTTTGTTCAAACTGCCTGGGGGAAGCCCACATATTGTGGGAAAGAATGCAGAAAACAGAAGAAAATAGATCTGAGAAATTTAGGGAGGAAATGAGGAATGGGAGCCAGAAAAGAGAAAGAGAAAGATCTGATGATATTATTTGAGTTCATGGAGTCTCGAGTCACTTTGTATCTTGAATGTCCTATTACTTGTTATAAAAGATGTCGTCATCTCCCACCTCCCCCAAATTGTATTGATTCTGGTTTCCATACTTTGTCACTGAGAGGGACTTGTCTAACACACTAAGGTTGTCACAAGACTAATAAAAGGCAATTTGTATATATAACTGCCCAACTTTCTTCTCAATAGAAAATAAGATGTACAGAAACAAGGAGAAAGGGAGGTCATTGTTTTGTATCTTGTGAATTTTATTTTCATTTTGAGTTGGGAAATTGTAAAATGACCCATGTAGCTGGTCTTAGAGTTTGGCAGACTGACTCCCTAAGATATCTGGGAAATCTTCCCTGTTCTGCATTCATACATTGCATCGGCTGTGCAGATATAGTTTGTACAGAGCAGGCTGTCTTATTGTAAAGTCTTAATGTGCTCTTTATGCTGGAATGTACTGCATCTACAACCAAATTATTTATTTAATAACCAATCCTCGGACCTGACTGCACATGTTAGAACATAGCCTTTAACTTCCAAATGTGTTAAAGCACTGGCCAATAAACAAACAAATAAACAAAAGAGAGTGGCAGGTGACAACATCCTCGGTCTACTGTCACATTCCCATTAAAACACAAAGACAACCAAAGAATATAGTTCCTAGATCATTCGTTCTTCATTCATCCTGTTTACTTACTGTTCAGCATCTGCTTTATGCCTTGACCTATGTAGAAGGTAGACATCCCTTTTCTCAACAAGCTTTCATACTTCAACACAAAGACAGGAGATAGCTTTCCTTTTTTTTTTTTTAAATATTTTATTTATTTATTTGACAGAGAGAGAGAGAGAAAGCACAAGCAGGGGGAGCAGTAGGCAGAGAGAGAGGGAGAAGCAGGCTCCCCACTGAGCAGGGAGCCTGACGCGGGGCTCGATCCCAGGACCCTGGGATCATGACCTGAGCCAAAGGCAGACGCTTAATGACTGAGCCACCCAGGCGCCCCTACCTTTCTCTGATGAACTATAACTTAATCTCAGGATTAGAGTTTTTCTGACCTGCTTTGAAAAGAGAGGAAGACCTGTGAAATGTGACTTCAACTTTAATAAAATTCTGTATTGCATTTCTCCATCATTAATGATTAATATCAATATATAGTCATAATCTAGTGGTGGTATTATTTGGAAGAGGATTATTGTCAAATGTCATATTTACTCAAGACAGAGGAGAATCTATGCACTTATCTGTGACTAGGGATACAGTCAGGTTCTCATTTAAGCAAGCAGTAATTTTGAAAAACTTAAAGACATCAGAAGTTTTGTGGTGCCTGGGTGGTTCCGACTCTTGATTTCAGTTCAGGTCATGATCTCAGGGTTGTGGGATGGAGCCCCGCATCAGGCTCCATGCTCAGTGGGGAGTCTTCTTGAGATTCTCTCTCTTTCCCTCTTCCTCTGCCCCTTCCCCGCTCACGTGCTCTCTCTCTCAAATAAATACATAAATAAATCTTAAAAAATAAAAAGACATCAGAAGCTACAAAGTAGGCCCATGATGAAAAATGTTATGGTTTACTCTAGCCTATCTTAGATTTGCTTTTTGAATGGCTAGAATTGAATCTCTCAGATTTGGCCAAACATAAAATTTCATGACAATTCAATACCTTACTTTTACTGAATCAAGTAATTTAACATCCAAATTTACCTCAACTACAAATAAGCAGATGATCATTACTTACAAAACATTTATACTAAAAAGATATTTAAAGTAGCAATCATGATTTTCCATTTATGAAATTATAATTGTTCAGAAAATCTTGTATTTTTTCATATTTCTGGACTCAGCTCTATTTTATATATATTATATGTACATAATATATATAATAGGCAAACATATATTTCAGTGTACTAAAATCTGATGTTGAAAATATTAGTATTTATTCTTCAAAGGCAAATTCATTTTGAGAGAGATAAAAATTAATTATGGGAGTAAAATTCCCTTTAATATGGTTACTGATGTGCATTCCAGAGCACATTTACAGTTAAACAAAATAAATGGTTTATATCATCTTTCCTCAACTTTCCTCACTATTCAAGCACTTTATAAACCAAGTTTTCCTTTATTAGAGTATATTTTAATACAACCCTACCAGATTATTTCTGTTACATACAAGATATGATTACTTACTATCAAGAAGATATGGAAGAATCTGGCTCCTACAACTTGGAGCCTCTGGGTTCTCTAAGTTCTGCCACTTGTTAGCTACTTTGAATCTCAAGAGGAGATAAATCTTTCCATTGTACCAAACCCTTGAGAAAGAAGTTTGGAAATTATTTAGTCAAATTTCAGGTCCTCTGGGGTAAGCAAGTTCACTTTGCCTCCAGTAGCTATGTATATGGGTCTGGCCCTTGCTTCTGCTTATTTCTCAATAGCCAGAGAAGAGAAGTGTCCACAGCCTTTTGTTGCATGGGAGAAAACCAGGAGATAGCTTCTCATCCTTTTCTTTCCACTTTGGTGTAAGAGTGGCAACCTGCCTAGGGCCTGTTCCTTCAGAAAAAAAAAAAGAGAGAGAGAGTGAGAGTGAGATAGAATATCTTCTCTTTTCATTCTTTTCATGGAGAATGGCAAGATGCCAGAAAAGGGGACTGAGCTTAGGAGGATGGAAAGAGGCTGCTTAAATCTGGAACTGGGCAACATAGTGCAGCTTATGTATACGGGTAGAATTCTCCAGGAATTAGAGTTAGAAGTAGAAAAGATTTATTCCATTTAACTTTTTTAAAATCCTAAATGCAACCCTTATTATTTTAACCCATGGCTTGAAAATGGTAACAATACTTTGAAATATTTTTTGAGTATGAGAATCTTTGTTAATACTTTAAAATATATTGGAGCTCTTTCTCTTTTTCTCCTTCCTCTTTTTCACCTTTTAATTTCCCCCTTCCCTTCACTTGCTTTCCTTCCCTTTCTCTTTCCTTTCTAAATAATTCATTCTTAAAATCATTATGGGGGACAATGCAAGGCAGACGTCTGCATGGGTTGAAGAAGGAGGAGAATCAAGGTTGCCCAGAGCAGAATGTCTGAGCCCAATCATAATGAAGAGGACCAGTTTAGGATAGTCCCTAGGACAGGAAGTCAAAGCTTTAGAGAGGCAAACAAAATCCAAGCAGGGTGAGTAGGATGTCTGCATATGAAGGCTGCTCAGAATGAAGTATCAGGGACCAAATTTATTGAGGACGGTGTTCACAAAGAGAGTGTTAGAGCAGTAGCTGATTGAAAAGGAAGCAACACAGGGTTTCCCTAATGGGATGATATGGTGTCACTGTGATGAGTATGGCTTAGCAAGGCATGTGAGAGCCCAAGTGGAGAGAGGAGAGCATTCATGGACAGGGGAACGCAGTATGAGTGGTCAGAACTTAAGCAGGGTGGATAGAGAATCCATGCAGAGGGACAGCCTAGCCTGTTAAAGTCTGTGTGGGTTCATAAGGGCATATCCTCAGAGAGGCAGCTTTCATGGGGTCTCAGAGACTAAACATGGTGAGTAGAATATCTGCACAGTCCGGAATGGGGTAGTGGAATCTAGGCAGGGTAAGGAGAGCATCCATGCATGGGGGTAACCAAGTGCAGGATGTCAGACTCCAGACATGGTGAGGAAAGGGTCTGCACATGAGTGTAAAGACATAGGTGTTGAAACCTAAGTGGGGTGAGGAGGGCATCTGCATGGAGGAAAAGGCAATAATGAAGATGGGAGATCAGTTACCTACAAGGGAACTGGTTAAATAAGTATTACAAAGAATATATAAGCCAGGGTTCTCACTGTCAGAAAAGGGAATTTAAATATGAAATGGGAGAAAAATAGAGTGAACCCTTTAGTGGTGAATTGTAATTGAAGGAGTCAGTATAAATTCTTGGTTTTCACCAATACTGATGACAATAAAAACCACTATAAATGTAAATGTGTTTATGAATATATACATTCATAGATGTGTACATACATATATTTCCTAGCTTTCTCTATTTAACGGGCCTGGGAGTGATGACACCTAATAAATAACAGTGTGCACACCTAGTACCCAGATTTGGGTTTCTGTATAGCATTCTTCATAAAAGGAAACAAGGCTCCTTAAATAAATGTCCAATTCCAGGACTGAGAAAGAGAAGTACAAGATGAACCAGGAATATCTGTCATAAAGCAAATGTGCTAAAGAACTACTGCTTTATATCAAAAGAGCAGACAAACTAGCTGGAATGGGCTCCCACTACCCATCAAGGATAAGTTTAACACCAAAATACATAATGATAGTAATGGATTATAAGTCATTAAATAAAATAGGAAACCACACAACCATATATTTATGAATAAATAAAAGAATAAGTGGTAAGTTTGATGAGAAACAGGATTTTTGCTTAATTTCAAAGTTGTTACCCAAAATAAAATTAATAATCTCAAAGAGAAAAAAAGAGTAATATTAAATAGAAAAGCCTGGTGGATGCCATCTTATTCAAGTGACCAAATGAACATCATCATTAATGGGGCAGAATTAAAATCATATGCACCTGACAGAATGCAATGAGAAGAGCATTGCATCACCCCTGTGATATTCCTGCCAAAGACTATATCTTATATCTAATAACTATAATAATTATATTGGCAACTTTCTCTCAAATGGTCTGAAAAAAATTGTTCTTCATACTGTACTTGTATTTTCTCTGTAAGAATGTGATTACTTGAACACACAAAAGTATTAAAATAAATTTTAAAATTAAATTTAAATGAAATAAAATGGCTAATGGAAGGATTTCTTGAGGTGTAGCACCATTTTCCCTCAAAGGTCCTTCCAAGTCTAGGTGTGACTAGGAACAAATCTGAAGTTTGGAACTAGTACTTATGGCCAAAATGGAAAGGCTATCTTCAAAGGCAACAGATTCAGTTTATTCCAAAGGCCATTTTGGAGGGTAAGAGTAAGAAGGGTTTTTTCTGTGTGTGTGGCATATTCATCCATGGCAACCATATCCTTACCACAGTATAACTGTAAAACTGAATTTTTGAATTAGATACGGGTTTGTATTTTCCTATACCTTGTGCTAGATATTTCATGTTGTACAAACCTCTCTAAACCTCAATTTTCTCATCTGTAAGATATGAATGGTAATTTTTATATCACAATACTGTGATAATTAGGTAGTTAGGGTGACAAACATAAGGTATATAAGACAGTGGTTGGCAGAAAAAAAGAAAAAAGAAAAGAAGGAAGGAAGGAAGGAAAAAAAGAAAGAAAGAAAAAGAAAGAGAAAGAAAGAAAGAAAGAAAGAAAGAAAGAAAGAAAGAAAGAAAGAAAGAAAGAAAGAAAGAAAGAAAAAGAAAAAGAAAAAAAGGAGGGAGGAAGGGAGGGGGAGAAAGGAAAGAAAGGAAGAAAGAGAAAACAATGTAGAATCCCACATGATGAGTATTCAATTACTATGAAAATTATGTCAACTATTGGAATATAGAAACACTTTAAATGAATATTTATATTCATAACATTTTATTTTAATATAAACTCCATTATACTGTTTATCCAAATTCACCAATTGGACAATTTGGCACATTTGCTGTCTCATTCTTTCTATATATGTCTATAGATACATACATATAGAGAGGGTGTATTTATTTATTTACTTTCTGGACATTGTGTCCCAATAACCCTAAATAATTGAGTGTATTTCCTGAGGGAAAGGAACTATAGTGTAATTTCGAAATTAGGAAATTTAAAATGATACAGTATTATTTTTAATCCACATTCCATAATCAAATTTCACCAACTATTTATGACTATTTTTACGCATTGAATTTAGCTGTCATATTTCCTTAGTTTCATTTAATTAGAAAGTTTCTCTGCCTTTGTTTATCTTTCTTAACCTTAGTATTTTGCAGAGTATTGTTCAGTTGTTTTTGTAGAACTTTCCTCATGTTTCCATGTTTCCACATGATTAAATTCAGATTATACACTTTGGGGAGAAATATCAAAAAAGTGATATGTGTCCTTCTCAGACCATCACATTGACACATGCTTCTTTCAGTTAGTCCCAATATTCATGATATTAATTTTGATCACTTGGTTGAGGTAGTGTACACTAGGTCTCTCCACACTAAAGTAATTGCTTTCCTGTCTAACTAATAAATATCTAGTGGGAAAATACTTTGAGACTATATACATATCATACTCCTCATCAAACTTTCAACCTATTACTTTTAGCATCCATGATGATTTTCTAACTCCATCAATTCTTCTATATTTAAGTTTTCATTCTGTTTTATAGATTCCCTTCTGTTCCCTTTATTTATGATCTACATGACCCATGGAATCTTATTTCATTCAATATATTACAATCGATTATTATTATTATTATTATTATATATTTTAATATTCTAGTGAAAATTCCTTCAAACTGGCTCCTCTGTTCTTTTGCAATGGCCCCACCATCACTTATGCACATCCTAAATTTCTGCTATAAGACGTTCCAAGTTCGTCTTATATTTTCCCTACCACAACCCTGGAGTCAGCTATTTCTCTGCAGAGACCTGGCTCCTCTTATTACAAACTGGGTTTAAGAAACCAAGATCTGCCCTTTAAATTATTTCACTGTTACTGGTACAAAACATTTCTTAAGAATCCACACCTGTGAAAGGAAGGTGGGGGAATGTAAGTTTGAATAAAAGGAGAAGTCCAATTGTGATGCCTCTCAATGCCAGTCAACACAGAGAGGACCTCTGGAGCAAATACTGACTGTGAGAATTGTCCCCCATCAGGTCAAGACGATCAGCCTTCATACATCCACCTCTATCAGTCACTTAATATGGTCTACCTGGAAAAGGGAGTGACTTCAAGCAAGGTGGCTCTCTGCAGCTAAGGCTGTCTGCTGCTCACATCCATCATTTCTGGATAGCAAGTTTTTTCTTGAAGGGGTATCTAGGTGGTGTGTATCTGTCTGTCAGACCTCTGTCTATGTTCCTAACTATCTCCTCTGATAATGAGAAACTTGGCTCTTAATTAACCTCATTATGTTTTTGCATTTGCTCAAGCCCAGACAACATAGAAAATAGTTTCCAAGTTGTTAATTCCAAATTGTTAATCACTGCAAAATGAAAAGCTATTAACTGAAGTTCAATATTGTTTATAGTTCTTTTTTGAGGTATCAAGTTTCCATTTTGTGAAATGCACTAATATTAAGTGCACAACTGAATGACTTCAACAAATGTATGCACCCATGTAATCCATACTCATATAGACATATAGGATATTTTCGGCATTTCCCAGAAATTTTCCTCTGGCCTCACTCTCTCAAGGAGCAACACCTTTAATGATTTTTTCACCTTTGATTAGTATTTTCTTTTCTAGTACCTTATATAAATGCAGTCATCCAGTATGAATTATTATTTTTTTCAGTATGAATTATTTTATGTCTGGCTTCTGCTCAGCATTCTCCTTTTATCTCTTCTTTTGAATTAATCAAATTTTCATATTTGATTTTAATTCTTCTTTTGGTATTTTAGCCATACCCTTTTGCCTTACTTTTTGAATGGTTGCTCTACGGATTGCAATACATATGTATCTTTAACTTATCAGAGTCTATTTAGATTTGCTATTGTATTATTACACATCAAATGTAAGGATCAAATATAAGAATGTTGTGGCTATATAGTTCCATTTATCTCATCCCTTATTACCTGTGCTACTATTTTCATGTAAATTACAGCTACACATATTATAACCTCCAGAATACAGTGTTATAGTATTTTATTTGACAATTGATAGATCTTTTAAATAAACTAATAGGAGAAAATTGGTATCTTCCATACTCAGGCATCCAGAAGGAAGGAATGGCCGTTATCTAGGTCATGACTTCCTTGTGACAGAGGAAGAAAGACAAGAAGATTGGTGGCTTCTTGGAACTGGCATAGGTCAATTTATGCTTTCATTTTGTTGTTCAATAAATTGGGTGGAAAGTATAATCCTGCCACAGGAAGACACTGCGAGTGTCACACCAGTGAATGGAGATATGTAGTCTTTCAAGAAGGAAGATTATATCAAATGCAAAATCTAAGATGGGAAGGCATCAGGGGGATCAGGATTTTGACCATATATGTTTGAGGTGTCTATTCAATATCTAAATGCATAGTAAATAGATATTACTTGTTTTGTATTATATAATTTGATGAAGTTCTTTAAAGTATTTATGTAGAGACTGGCTTTATAACTTAGAGACAAGACCTGCATTTTGCAGTCTAGGCTTCACATAATGTTCTTCTTTAAAATTTTACTTAATTTTCTAAATTTATTTTAGAGAGTGTGAGCAAGGGGAGGGGCAGAGGGAGAGGGAGACAAGCAGACTCCCTGCTGGGCGGGGAGCTTGACACTGGGCTTGACCCCACGAACCCTGAGCTGAAATCAAGAGTTGGATGCTTATCCAAGACACCTGGGTGCCCCAGCCTTCACATAATGTTCTAAGACAAACCCTAATTCAGATATTTGGACTTTCCTAAAGGACCATTTGATTTCCAGATTCTGAATAACAAATGTTGAAAATAATAAATATCAAATTAGTTATTGAGTTAATATGACATGGCCTCTTTCAGGCATCTTAGTGGATGCACCAAAAGATTTCATCATCATCCTTTGAACTTGAATATTTAGGTTGGTTCCTTCCATTAATGTGCCATTAGTGAACCTGTCAATTCCCTGATCCTCCTCAGAGGCTTTCAGTCTCATGATTGTAACATAATGTAAGTGGCCCCAATAGTTCATCATTTCATCCACGCTCATTACCAACACCTCTAGTTCTTTTATTCCCATATCTACCTATCCAGTTTCCTCAATACCAAATAAATGTGGACGTGCTTTCTTTAACTGAGCCCTTCTAGATGGTGAATTCTTGGGGGAAAATAAGGCATAACCCAACTAGTTCTGTTGTAAACTTGTGTTCTTCAAACTCAGCTGGGACTAGAGAAGATAGATTTTTTTAAAAAAAATTCCAGTTTTCCTTGTAAGCATTCTGAGCCCCTTAACTAAGGTGGGAAAACACAGTCATTGTTTAAGCAGCATGTTGTTTAGATTTTTTAACTTTCCCCAAAATATTTTGGAATATTGCCATCTGCTTGTTTGGTCTTCAAACATACAGATGAATTGTAAATTAAAAAGAAAACCTGCTTATATATCAAATAACAAATGTATTACTTTCTGACTCATAAAAATCCTGGAGGTCTGTTTTTAGAACATGAAAGCACATATTATTCTAGATATTCAGATTTTCACCCCTAGATTAAGCTGGACCATTAGAAACCTGAACATTTATAAATAGATTCTATTCCATAAATCTTACTCGTTGTTTTTATTGGCTTTTGACAAAGTGTCCTCAGCTCTCATAGCTTTATGAAACCCATAATAGTATATGTTTTAAGGATGCATTTGAGGATATACTCATCATTCTACTTTGGATCCCTATATATAAGCTTACATAAGAAATATCCAACAGAATGAAATGTTATGAGTTGCTGTACATGAGAAATGTGTAGGTTTTCTGCTCATGAACAATGAAATCATGAAAATGACCATTATAACTTTTTTATTTAGGTTATCAGGAGCTCATGGTCAAATTTTCAAATAAAATTGAGCAATTACATAAACTGTTTCATGATTTTGGTTTTTTAAAATTTCTATAGACAAGGTTCATCTTTTTTGTACAAATCTTATGTAGAAAGAGATAAGGTATGAAATTATTAATTCACTAAATTTAGTTGAGACCTCATTGCTGTTGGAGAATCCATCAGCTTTCACTCATCTATTCCCCACCCTTCCCCATCACTACTCTGGCATTCCAGTCTCTAACCTCATCTGCCCTCTAAATCTTAATAGATGACTTGTCTCCTCTCCTACAAATAAAAGCCATAAACAAAATCCCTCTACAAATAAAATCCATAAACAAAAATCTCCCTCAAGGTCACATGCAATTTTCCTCTGACTTTCTCTACATTTTTGCCCCATTTTTAAAAAGATTTTATTTATTTATTTATTTATTTATTTATTTTTATTTATTTATATTTATTTATTTGACAGAGAGAGTGTGTATGCCAGCTGAGCAGTGGGGGTGGGGGATGGAGAAGCAGAGGGAGAGGGAGAGAGAATCTGAAGCAAACACCCTGCTGCGGGCAGAGTCTGAGGTGGCGCTCCATCCTATGACTGTGAGATCATGACCTGAGTCAAAACCAAGAGTCAGACACAACTAACTGTAGCACCCAGGCGCCCCTTTTGCCCCAATATTTAAATTGTAATACTCATTCCTAATATCCATAGGTCTTTTTAAATTGAAGTGTAACATACATACAGAAAAGAGTAGAAGTCATACTTGTACAGCTCAGTAAGTTTTTACAAGATTAACACCCTTATATAACCAGCACAAAGGTTAAGAAGCAGAACATTCCCAGCATTTCAGAAATCCCCCTTTTACTCCATTCCAGTTACTGCTCCTTTGTCAATGGTAATTACTATTCTGACTTCTAACAGCATAGATTTTTAAAATTTTTTTTTGCTTTTTAACTTTATACACATGGACTCATAGAGCATGCACTCTTGTGTTTGTTTTCTTTTACTCTACATGCCCATAGTTATTTTGACCCCAGATCTTTCTTGTTCCTTTGGAGCCCTGATGAATCAATAATCTCTTTTCTTTTTATCACATATTCTCATTCTCTACTGACTCTCTCTCCTTTACCCTGAAAGCTACTGCTTTTTCTCTTTTTCCTCATCATCAAATTTCTAGAAGAAAGAGTCTTTCTAATTCCCTATTTGATCATCAACAAACCACCTCCAATAGTATTGGTTTTCTTCTCTTCTTGTCTCTTCTCTTCTTTCTCTCACTCTCTCTCTCTTTCTCTTTCCCTCTCTCAGAGAGATACCTACAAGTAAAATGCATACTCAAAGAGTAAGTATATGTGTACATTTTCTATGTATTGCCAAATTCCACTTCATAGGAATTGTGCCATCTTGCATTCCCATAAGCATTACATTAGAGAGCTTGTTTCACCAACAGGTTAAATATCAACCATTTAGATTCTTGAGAGTGTATGTTGAGAAATGGTATCTCAAATCGTTTTTCTTTTTTCAGTTTTTCTTTTTTTTTTTAAATCATGAGTGAGGTTTTAGATGTTCTTATATATTATAGACATCAACCATTTTCCATATGAGTTACAGATATATTTTCTTGGTTTGTCATTTATTGTTATATTTCTTATGGTGCTTTTCCATGAAATTTTTCAAAAATTTTGTCATGTTGAGTATAACTAAGAAGGTTATTAACCTCATTTTCTACATGTATAATAATAATAACAATAATATATACATACATACATGCCTCCTTAAATAATCATGAAGATTAAATGAGTTGAGGAAATTGTTCAGAATACTCGTGGGCACACAGTAAGCATTAAAAAAATGTTAGTCATTATTATCTTATTAAATGAAGCATAAAATTTCCTTAGAATAAGAAATGTTTTTCTTCATGACAAATTCAAAAAAAGAATTCATTATGTGAGGTTTACAATGGGTATATGGAATGAAAAATATTTTTGTTTGTTTCTTTGAAGAACAATAGGGTGTAATGGTTAAGGTATGGGCTTAAGAGCACACAGTACTGAGCTTGCATTCTGATTCCCAGACTTACTATCTGTGTGACTTTGGGCAAATTAATACCAGCCTCAGTTTTTCATCTGTAAAATATGTTTAATAGTGATACCTATGTTAGGGAATATCAGAAAGTATTTGTCATAGTTTTTGGCATATGGCACTTGATAAATGACAAATATTATGAATTTCAATTTATTAAAGGTGATCTGGATAAGAGGATAAGATAGTAGTCTGGTATCTGACTTTATACTGACACAGAATTTCGACTGCCTCAAATATAAATAGCATGATCATTAAAAAATAACACTTAAATATAACTTTAATCAAGTGTGTTTTTGGTAGAATTTAGGTAGCAGATAATTTTACTTTTGAAAGACTTAAAACATTATTTTATATTTCTAATGGATTAATCAAATACTAAATTTGCCTTTTTTTAAATACCAGATTTTCACTTAAAAAGAGGTTGATGTAACTAAATAAATACTGATCTGTACAATTAAAATTTTTTACATATCTCCTTTACTGACAGGATCAAAAATTGTTCAGCTACCAGAAACTAAGTTACGTTTTCCAACTCCACCAGCTGAGAAAAATGTTCCACAACTAAAATCTACAGAACTATGAGCAAAACTGCTATGGAAACCAGGGAAGACAAAACACAACCTTACAGGTAAGGCCATTTTTTATTTTGAAACAGAGAAGGAGACTGAGTCCAAGTCTCTTTGGGAGGTTAACTAACTTGCATAAAGTCATGCCAACTTGAGTTTAGGATAGAACAGGGTGGAGAAGCCTGCCTGCTCTGCTGATCGCTGCTAAGAGTGCTTTTCCATTAATATATGCTAATGCTAATCCTTCTGCTAAGAAGTCAAAGCAGTTAAGATTTTCTAAGGAAAGGAGTGTCACAAAATGACATAGTCTGGTTTTCCTAGCACTGATATTTTTTGGTTTTAACTACACACTTAAAACTATACAAATAAATTTTCTCAATGGTATTTCATAAGCCGGTATTTCATAAGCTGGTTCACAATTTTTTTCTTGCCATAAAGAAAACAATTACTTTTCGTGGTCCTTCCTTATTATATGGTTTTTTGGTTGTTTGATAATAGATTTCTTGCAAAATTGTATGCAATGGAATGTATGCAAATGGTAAAACTCTTAGACAATTATTTTGTTAGTTTCTTAAATTACAGACATTTATTTAACTAAATTCCATGTTTTACTTCACATCTATTTGACAATGCTATATCCATCTCTATACCATAGATAATATCATTTAATATTGTTAGGACAATTTTTTCTCTCTTTCTTGATATTTCTGGATGTACTTTTTACTCTCTTGGAAGATACAGAGGGAGACAGTTAAACCTTTGCTGCCTGAAGGTATCAGAAGTAAAAGACAGTTATTAAGGTATTGTTTGTGGGCTTATATATTTTTGGAAATAATCCTGATGGGAATGCAAACTCTTTGTAAAACAGAGAAAGGTAAAAATAGTGGGCCAATTTCCTGGGTGCTTTGAAAGGCCTATTAAAATCACTGGCAATGTCATAATTTGACAGGGCTCAAAAAAAAAAACCCTTTAATTTTGAAAATAGTATAATGTACAATATTCATTCTGTGCAATTGATCTCTAATGGTCAAATGTTATTTAGAAAATAGAATAGATGATCTTGCTTTTCACTATCTATGGGCCGGATCAGAAGTACACTGACCAGAGATTTCTTGAACTCTGACTTTATCATCTCTAACTGAGAAAAGTTAAAACTCTTATCCTCTACTCTAGTGGGACAATATTGACTTCTCCCTTGGTTCCACATGTATTCCCAGCAGTTATCCTGATACTCTGAATGTTGCCTTTATGTTCCATTTGCATCTGTCCACTATTTCTTACTTATCTGTGGAGGTACCCTCCATGCTACTTCACCATGCTGCCCATTCCTCCATCTGTCCATGACTTCCCATCTGTGGAGATGTTCTCCATGCCATTATACTATGTCATTTATTTCTATCTCTCTCATCCCTCCATCACTAGTTTCTCAAGCCAGTATTAGAACACCTTCTACAACTTTTTTTCCACTTTTTTTTTTTTTTTGGAAGAAGGGAAGTGGGATTCCTCAACAAGATAACAGAATGCATTGTTGACCACTAATTGAGGTATTTCAGTTTTACTGCTCCAATAATATTGGATTGCTAATAGGGACAAACAGGATTTTTGTGAAGTTTTTCATATGTATATTGACACATTGAAATAGTTTGTACATTCTTTCTTGTTGATTCTAACCAGCAGCTCTCTCTGAGCACATAAATCCCTACAGGGGCTGAACTAGCATGATTTCAAATATAGCCTTGCTGTACTCACCACCACTCCACCTAGACCTTTGTCCTAATGAGAGTAACTCACTGAGTCAGACAAACTTCCATGTCCAGAAACCCAATACCATATTGGTTAAGGTATGATCTTTATACTCAGTAAGACCTGGATAAATTATTTCATCTCTTACAATTTCAACTTCTTTTTTTTGAAATCTGTAGAAGCTGGTTTATAGAGTTGTGGGAAAGTTCTTAAAAATGCATGAAAAATGCTTAATACACAGCCTGGCACAAAATAAGCACTCATTACATGTTAGCTATCATTTTGGTCATTTTCAATCAGGTACTCCTTTATACCTCTTGGCAGTCTTCTTTCATAGAATCATTCCCACTTCCCCACCATTTGTCTGCTGTGTCTGCATATGTATAGCTCCCCATTAATAGACAGACTTTCTTTCTTTTCGTTATGATTCTCAGGCCTCAGGAAAATCATAATAAAAGGCTAGATAACCATTTAAAAGAATATACGAATGAAATGTTTTCTAATATATATGTAATAAATTTCAGATAGTTTAATAATCTAAAAGTGGAACAAAAATCATGGCTTAACCAGGAAATAAATTAGATTATCCATAATATCTCATGCTGGGGTCTTTCTTAAGCCAGGAACAAAACTTTGAGATCATAGAGAATAAGACTGATATTTGGCTATTCAAGTACACTCACAAAATACACACACACACACACACACACACACACAGTTGAATGATATTCACTACAAAGTAAGAGGTAAATAAGAGGAAGGGAGAAACTGCCAGTTTCTGATTTTAGTCATTATATATAATTTGATCTGAGCACAGATTTTAGCCATTATATATAATAACTCTATTATGTAATAATAGATAATTGGTCACTATTTTTTCTATTAAAAAACTTTTATAAATAAAAAATAGACAACCTGATAGAAAAACATGCAAATAACATAAATTATAATTCATATGGCCAATAAAATATGAAAAGATGATCAACCTGACTATAGTGAAAGAAATGTCAATTTAAACAAAATATAAAAGACTAATAACATCCGGTGTTTATTAGAATGTTAGAAAATGGGCAATTTATATAGTGATTATGGAAGAATTATTTGGTAATATTGTATTCAAATATTCAATATGCCTATCCTTTGAGCAATCAATTCCATATTTCAAAAAGAAGTCTACAGAAATTAGAACATGAATAGATTCAAATACAAATTAAGTTTGCTTAGTGAAACATTATAAATAAAAGTGGAATATTTGGAAACAATAAAATGCCCATCAATAGGGTCAGGTTTAAATTCAAAATGACATATCAATATATTGGAATACTTAGCAGCCACTTAAAAGAATGATGTATGTATATACACATATACATATATATATGTTTTTGATAAGCTGCTAGATAGAAAGAAGCAAGTTGCAGACTGATTCAAGTTTCATAAAAGAGAATATTTATTGTGTGTTTATATACGCATGGATATTTATATTTAAATGAGAGAAGTTGGGGGAAAATATGCACAACTTTCAAAAGCAATGATCTCTGGAGATGAGGGACAGAATGAGATAGAAGGGATTTTTATTTACTTAATATCAAATAAGCCAGATTATAGGACTTGTATTAATTCTGTTATTGTTTTATCTGTCTCAGAGAGTTAGGGGTGAAGAGTTTCCCTAAAAGGAAAAACATGAATTTCAGAATATATTCTGGAAAGATATCCTGGAGAGATGTTAGCCTGGGAGAGGAAATAAAGCTGGCCTTGGACTAAGAGGTGAAATAATGAGGCCAGGACTCTGAAGCATAAAGCTGCCTGCATGGGATTTTCTTCCTGGTGAGCATACATTCCTTCTGGCTACATAGAGACAGATTTGGGACTAGGCAGAAAGTGAGGATGAGATTTTGGCATCGTGTTTGGATCTATAGATGCTCAGTGCCATTGTTTCAGAGGGTTGTGATTTTGTTTCTGTGTGGTACCTCTGTTATCCCTAAGCCAAAGTCACTGCATGGTCAGTGACATGCCCTGCGGAGCTGAAGGGAGAGTGGGGTTTCAGGAGGGGCACCCCTACCCTTAGTCAGCTAAAGCAGAACAGTGATGGACAAGATGGATCCCAGGGCTTCCTCTCCAACCTTAGCAGACAACAGCTTAGGAAAGAAAGAACTGGAGGACACTTTCAGGAAGCTGTTTCAGCACCAAATGGGGGATTATGCCTAAGAAATTGGATACAGAGAGGGTACGTAATCTAATTTTATAGACAAAAAATATGTTTCTTGAGAATTATATGCTACATACAGATTAGATTTGGTTACTCTTCATTTCTAGATGAATTACTATCTCCCCACTGCCCCAAAGAATAATGCAATGCTTCAGTATGACATCTAAAACATTTCTTAACCTAGTTATTAGCTAACATTAGCTTCTATCCCCACTTCCCAAATTTGGCTACTTAGCTACTCTAGTTCTCAACCTCTTCATGCTGTTTTCTTACACTTACTGGCTTTTTCTCACATATTATAACCCCTTTCCATGAGAAAGGAAATCCTCTATTAGGTTTTCCTTGTGTTTCCCTAATATATCACATAGTCTATAACATATTAATACATAAATGTGTTTGTACATTTGTCTTCCCTGGTAGGCTAAAAGCTTCTAGCTGGGAGAATGAGATCCTATTTATATCTCTATTCCTGATACATTCCCTAGATAATAGGAACTCCATAAATGCTATTAGGAAAAAATGAATTTTGAAATGAAGAAATGGAATTAACAACCTGGTACATTGGCTTTTGTTTACATATCTATCTTTCTAGAAGTAGAACTGATAAAATGGTACCATAATTCTTTTTAAAACAAGAATTGAAACTCTAATAATGGTGCCCTGGCTAAATAGCATCTATTATATATGTATATAAGTGTGTGTTTTATATGTATGTATGTATGTACATATATATGTAATATTATGTATGTAATATTATGTGTGTAATACATATGTAATATATGTGTGTAATACTATGTATGTAATATTACATTGCCGGATATGGCCAGCACTCCCTGTACCCACTGATGAAAGATGACTCCAAACTTTGCTGTGAAAGAGAGAAGAAGGCAAGGGTGTCAACTCGCAGAGACAAGACCCTTTTCTCTTCTTTGCTCCCACTTTTATTGGTCCTTCAGGATAATCACAAATCCTTATCACTGTGTCTCAAGCATGTGATGTGTGACAAGGGGTCTTACTGGAACTAGGAGGAGCTGTTTACAGGAAAGATACGATATGCTAACCTGTGTGTTCTACAGAGTTCTGCTAATCATAGCCTAAGGGACAATGCATACATCTCTTAGATCACAGGGCGGCTGTTTGGGCTGAGAAAGCTTCAGGGAAAGCAACTCCCTGCGGCATTCCAATGGCAGAGTGCTCACGGGGGCCTCGGCATTCCAAAGGCCCACACCCTTCTCCGAAACCTTCCCTTGCCCCCAGTGGCCTCTGTGTTACATTTTAGCAAGCCAGGTACTATGGCTGATTTCATGCTCTACATTAACCCCAACATTACATATGTACATATATATGTACGTATATGTGTGTATTTAATATATAACATACCTGGTCATTTTATGTCAATACATTTATTACTATTTAAATTTATTTTTAAGGCATCTGTTAAATCTCTACTTAATAAGAAAAATCTATTATTTTTCTGTAAAGCTTCAGAACTTTCTCTGAAGCCAGTGTTTAAATGATAGGGGAAATAATGGACACACACACACACACACGAGCGTGCACACGCGCTCCCCCCACACACACAAACACACACACATCCTTTGGGATGCATCTACAGCAAGACCTGAACTTCTCTGAACCTTATAATCTTTAGAATCAAGTAACTGACACGTTTGCATCTGAGGAAAACAAAAGAACTGGCAGGAAAAAAAGCTATTTTATATAATTAAGAATAACAGCAGGAAGAGAAAGCTCATATGCCAAACGTGTGAGGAAAAAACACAAATGAATTGATGTTTAAAATGCAACTGAAAGCATTGCACATACAGTGCTACTGTATTAGAACTTATTTTGTGTAGAAGCATAAACTGTTATATTCCATAAAAGGAGTGCTTCAAAGAGATGGTAAGTTAGATGGTAGGAAGCCATAAACCATATGGAAATTACTAAACAGCTCCATGCAATAAAATATATCTTTATTACACACAGAGTATAATACCAAAAATGCTACCTGCCATTTCATATTCAACACTATATACTTGGTTAATTGACTATTAATGGCAAAGACAAATTGGAAAGCAGTTTACCTTATAATATAAAGGATTCTTATATTTTGTCATTTGTAAGGGAAATTGTATTTCCTTACTTTGGCTTTTTGTCCATAGTTCAGCATAATGTAATTTTAGTGAATGTGAATAGGTCAATTTGATTTAAAAACTTCTAGATATGATGCAAAAGAAAAAAATCTAATTTATCCTATTGAACCTGAAGAGCAAATCCTCAACTTTGCTTTCTCAAAGAATCACTGCTTCTTAAGGTTTCTCTGAGGAAACAGCATCCCCCAGGCAGTGATTTATGTTAGTACCGTATGACTTCGCCCCTTAGCCCATCAAATTAGAATTTTTTGGAAAAAAAAAAGATTCTAGCAGCTTTATTGGGATATAATTTATATACCACAAAATTCCCCACTGGAAGTACACAATTCAGTGAGTTTTAGAAAATGTATTGACTTGTGCAACCATCTGTACAATCCAGTTTTAGAACATTTCCATCAGTCAGACTCTTCTTTGTGTCATTTGCACTTAATCCACACTATTCCCAGCAGACCGAGGCAAGCACTGATTTGCTTCCTGTTTCTATAAATTTGCCTTTTCTGATCATTTCATATAAATGGAATCGTGCATTATGTAGTCTTTTGCATTTGTCTTCTTTCATAATACTTAGCATAATGCTGCCGCATGTATCAGTGGTTTATTCCTTTTTATTACGAAATACTCTTCTAGTGTATGGCTATACCACATTTGTTTATTCACTCACTGCTTGATGGACATTTGGATTGTTCCCAGTTTGGGAATAGTCTGAAAAATACTGCTATGAATGTTCCTATATCCATACATTTGGATTTGTTTTTATTTCTCTTGAACAAATTTCTAGAAGTTAAATTGTTGCATCATATGGTAGGTTTATGTTTAACTTTTTAATAAATTGCCAAACTCTTTTCCAAAGTGACTATATCATTTTACCTTCCTGGCAATCTTGAATAAAGGATGCAGTTTCTCCACATCCTAACCAACACTTGGTATTTCGTCTTTTTGATTATAGACATTTTGGTGGATGTGCAGTGGTATCTTGCTGCAATTTCAGTTTGCATTTCTGTAATTGCTAATGATGCTGAGTATTATTTAATTTGCTTATTAGCCACTCATACATCTTCTGTAGTAAAATCTCCCTTAGTTTGGCCATTTTGTTTGTCTTCTATTATATTTTGGGTGCATTGTCCTTTATCAGATATATCATTTGCAAATATTTTCTGCAATGTGTGGCCTGTCTTTTCATTTTCATAATGGTTGCTTTTGAAATGCAAAGGTTGTTAGTTTTGATAAAAGCAATTTATCTTTTTTTTCTTTTATGAATTATATTTTTGGTGTATTTAAGAAATTCATAAACTGTATATTTCTCTATTTAGTAAAGATTTGCTTAGCTTATGCACAAATATGACACAGTGCTTCAGAAAATTATCCACACAAGAAGAGTAGCATTATAAATTTGTAATATCAAAAACAACAGTTAAAGGGAAAATTCCTCTATTTACTGTTTACACGCTACACTGAATACTCTATACTCCTAATGTGTGGGTTTTTCCCCCCACACCAAGCAGTTCTCCAACTCTTTGGCAGACACTGGCTGAGTGTTCTACAATTTGACCAAATTCTGACCCTATCTACCTGGAGATAGCACCAATTCCCACAGGTTAAGGACTTAGACCCACAAGACTGTCCCCTTCTCCCCCACACTTCAGACAGCAATCTGTTCTTATCTGTGCTTCTAACCAACTAACTATAAATCAAAGGTTCCCACACTCCCTCCTTGGGTTCAATCCATTTGCTAGAAGGGCTCGAGAAAACTCAGGAAAATGGTTTACTTACTATTGCTGATTTATTACAAAGGATATTTCAAAGGATACAAATAAATTGTCATATGGAAGAGGCGCACAGGGCAAGGTATTTGGGAAGGGATATGGAATTTTCACACTCTCTCCAGGAATGCCACTCTTCCAGCACCTCACGTATTCAGCAACCTGGAAGCTCTCTGAATTCTGTCCTGTAAGGTTCTTTATGGAGGCTTCATTACATAGGCATGATGGATTAATCATCGGCCAATGGGGAATAATTCAACCTCCAGTCCCACTCCCCTCCCCAAAGAGGTAGGACTGAAAGTTCCAATCCTCTCATTACGTGGTTAGTTACCCTGGTACCCAACTCCCATTCTGTGCTTATCTAGAAGCTTTCCAAAAGTCACCTCATTAACATGAACTCAGATGTGGTTGAAAGGTGCTTACTAGGAATAAAAAATGAAACCATTATAGATACACTTATCACTTAGATAATTCCAAGGGTCTTAGGATCTGTGCCAGGATGAAGACCAAATATGTATCTTATTATTATAAATCAAAATATCACCAACAGTATGAAAGAAACTTGAAGATAAGTATGCATAAAACACTTTATAAAATAAAAGAAGACACGGAGGTGGGCTGACATACAGAATTGGATTGTCAAATCAGACTGATTAGCCAGTATCAAGCTTTAGTAAAGAAACACAGGCAATGAGGAAAAGAAACAGATAATGCAGAAAGACATCTGTCTCAGACATCTTGTATGACGCCCTAGGTCCTTTCATCCTGAATTGGACATAGACTCTCTGTCTTACAATCATAGAGGAGATCACCAAGTGAGGTTTAGAAGGTTTTCTCACAGCACAAAGTGCTTTTAAATAATGAAACATTACCAATTTTTATGCTCCAAGGGGTTCTATTCCATACTAACTTTCTCCAGGGAGTCATGATTCATAGATTCTGGGTTTATTTGCTACAAGTAATCCTTTAGCCAAGAACATTCTACTAAGGGCATTCAGTAAATAAGGTCTCTCCCTTCTAGCAAATATCATTAGTCTACTTAGCAAAAGGTCCATTTGACAAGATTAGATTGGGTCATCTGCCTTCTTTTATTTCCTTTGTGAGCATTCGCTCAAGTAAAAAGAGTACATGGGTCTCAAACCAGCTGCTTTAACTCTTACATTCAAAGATGAATAAGTAGCTAAATAAGTAGATTTAACAAAAATCAATTAGAATTTCTAAAAATAAAAATAGATCCTTAAAAATTTTTTTAAATCTCAATAGTTAGGTTAAACAGAAGGTTGGATAGAGATGTAAATAAAAAATACCAAGGTATGTTGACATGTCTCAATGTAAATTTATGACTATAAATCTCAAGTGGGTTTATAATGCCACCCAGGAATTGTATTATATTTCTGACATCTATTTATCTCCATTCTCCTAGAATACTCTGGCATATCTACTTCTTTCTCCTTGAACTTCCAACAGCTTCACCCCCATCCTTACACTTAGTGATTAATCACTTTACTTTGACTTAATGACAGTACTGATAGAATTACAGGAGATCTATAAATTCCTCCTATCCACTTCTCAAGAGAATCCCAAGAACAATCTTCTATCTGATGCTGGCTGGGAGAATGGAATAGCAGCCACTGTGAAAGACATCTAGACCCATCTCCCTTTTCACCTGAGGACCCTAGTAGGAAGCCATTGCAGCTGGAGGAAGGGAACAGAAAACAAAGCAAGAAACAGAAACAACCACTATCCTCATTGGAGGGTCAGGAATATGTTCTGGGTACAGTGCTACAGTGGGAAGAGAAGCACCGTGAAGGCCACACCCTCAAGACTCAAGGACAAATTTTGCCTAAGAATGCCTAATCAAAACATCCCAAAATTCCACCCCTTTGCTTTTCCCTGCCACTAAAGTGAACCTTAAAAATGGATAAAATAGAAAATTTTACATTGTGTATAGTTTGCCAAAATAAAAATATTATATTTGACAACTATATTTGTCCTAGCAAGGGTATCAAATTTCAGACAAAAAAAAAAAAAGTGCATATGAAAGGACAAGAAGAAACACACTGTAAAGAGACAAAGCAACTATACAACCAGACTCAGATATGACAAGATTTGGGTGCTATCAGATTGGGAAATTGCAGTAACTATAATTAATGAAGTTTCTAATGAACAAGATAGAAAACACGCATGATCAGATGAGTAATACAAACACAGAGAAGTGAAAGTTGTAAGAAAGAATCTAGGAATACTAGAAAAAAACAAAATAAAACAAAACAAAACACAGCAACAAAGGTGAAGAATAGCTTTGATAGGTACATCAGCAGATTCAACACAGCCAAAGAATCAGTGAACTTGGAGATAGGATGACAGCTATCACCAGCTTGAAACACAAAAATAATAAAAAAGAAAAAGAGTAGGATATACAAAAGCTCTAGGACTATATCAATCAGTCTAACATCTGCATGATTGAAATCCCAGAAATGAGAATGGGATGGAAGAAATATTTAAATAAGTAATGGCAGAGAGATTTCCAAAATGAATGACAGGCACCAAAACTAAGGTCCAAGAAATTCAGAGTAAACTTTCTGTAAAACAACCAATTTCTCTGATCTCTTCCTTTTTTCTCTCTGGAATTCAGCTTTGCTGCAACCCTACCCAGCACTTCAAAGATAGTTACTGCTCAAAGCCTGTATATAGCAAGAAATTTTAAGACCATTAACTGTAAATCTATTAATGTGTACCTATGTATTCGTTCCCTTCTGTATTTCTGTGCCTACGGTTGAAATTTCTATGACAATATCAACATATATCAGAATGACATTGTGTGTAATAAGAGCCAAATGCAAACTGATTTAAATACTTATTAAAATCTTGAATTCCATTTGTTACTCAGTAGGTCTAACTCAGAAATTTAAAAGAGAAAGAGATATATTACAGAACAAAATTAGATCAATAATAAAAGTCTATGTCAAAGTGATTTATTTGTTCTTAGGGGAAGGCTAGATACTTAAGAGGAGACAAAGAATAAATGAAAAACTGCTTAACACATTTTAAAATATATGTAAAGTGCCACTATCTAATAGAAAGTAAATCTTTCAAATAAAAATGAGAAAACAGCTTATGTCAGCTATATTTATCTTGAAAAAAGTACAGATTATAAAAGTTGTTAAACTTTTATAAAAGTTGTGAAAAGACATTTCAAACTGTTACTAAAATTTTGGAGAGGTCTTCATCCATAGCTGTTGTTTTGTTTTTGTTTTAGATTTTATTTAAATTCAAGTTAGTTAACATATAGTGCTAGTTCTAGAGGTAGAATTTAGTGATTCATCAGTTGCATATAACACCCAGTGCTCATTATATCAAGTGCCCTTCTTAATGCCCATCACCCAGTTACCCCATCCCCCCCACCTCCCCTCCAGCAAGAGTCTGTTCTCTATAGTCAAGAGTCTCTTATGGTTTGCCTCCCTTTCTGATTTTATCTTATTTTATCTTTCCTTCCCTTCCCCTATCCATAGACTGTTTTTATAAGGCAGATTGCTTAACCTTTATAAATATATTCCACATTGCAGCCAGGGGAATATGTTAGACTCATCCATTAAACATTTACTTAATGACTTTTCAAGGTTTTACAAGCCTTGTGATTCCAAAATACCTTATCATTTATTTTATATGAACATTTTGCAAATAATGCATTCCATATATTCTAAGAAACTCAACAGAGATCTAAGAACACCCCTTGTTTGGGGGATGGGCAGTATCTAAAATTTATGCCACCATGGGATAAGTTTTATAAGGGCCATCAAATTTTTCTGATTATGGCAAATCTGTGGTTTTAGAGTTAAAATAATAAATGTTGTTCTAGAAAAATCCTCAGCAGTATTTTTAGTACCTAGAACATGGTACGTGCTTAAGAAAATATGCAGAGGGAAGGAAGGAGGAAAAAAGGAAAGGAGGAAGGTGGAGCAGAGGGTGAGCATGAGGAGAGAAGGGAAAAGGAGAGGAATCATTTGCCTCCTTCAGCTGCATGGCTTAATCTGTGTGATTCAATATTTTAGATGTGGAGAGATAAAATAGCCTATGTTGAAATTAAAACTGGATTTCTCTTGCAAGTTTAGAGGCCAGAATTTATTCATTCATTCATTCATTCATCCACTCAACACATTATTTGACTGCCTACTTTTTGTTAGGCACTGAGCTTGGTGCTGGGATATAAAGATGTTTTCATGCACCGAGTCTGAGTAGCTTCTACTCTTATAAGAAATTAAGATATAAATAAATCAGTAGAGTACAATGCAGGAACAAGTAGCAAATTTTCACAAAGTGGGATGTAATCACCTTGGTTCATTAATTTAACGAAGGCTAAAAAATGAATGATAATTTTCTAGTTTATTAAAAAAAACAAAAAATAAAAACAAATGAAGAGCATGCTAGGCAGAAGGATTCAAATGTATAAAAACTGGGATGTGTAACATAGCAGGACCCACTGGAGGAGCTGAAATTAGTCTAATATAGCTGGAGGATAGTTTGTGAAGGGAAATATCTTTGTATTGGTAGTATGAAATTCAAGGCTGGGACATGTCAGGAGACTATTGCAATGGTCCAGGCAAGAGATTGTGGATAGTGACAAGAGGATTGGAGAGCAGACAGCTGATTCTGGAGATTTTTTTTAAAAGAAAGAATAATCAGTAAATGGTATGTATTAAAAGATATTCATGGGAGAAAATGCAGAAATATCCCTAATATTATAGTTAAATATACAGTAGTACATTAATATGATAAAGAAAAGAGAAAGAGTAATACATTTGGGAAATACAAGGAATCGTATTCTATGCATTGCATTTGAAGTGTTTTTAATGTGGGACTTCTAAGAGAAGATGCCCATTCTGTGTTATATACAGGGATCTAAAGGACAAGAGAAGATATGAATAGTACATGATGATATAGAGAAACAAGCTTCCCAGAGGAATATGTGGGGCTTCTTTACCTTTCTCCTACCCTTAGAGGGTAGCTAAAGATAAAAATCATGCACTGGTGAAAGATTCTAATAATTTTTTTAAATAGAGAAAATGTGAATTATTTAACAAAACCTTAAAGCTTATGTGTTCTAAACTATATTAACATTTCTGAAATACATAGAGCTAGGTCACAAAAGTCAATTCAATGAAAATTGATAGCTATGGATTATAAGCAATAATTTCTTAATAACAAGAATTTGTTGCTTAGCAAGAGGTGTCCCTATAACATACATAGACTATTCTGTCTTCTAGTTTACAAAAGAAAGAGTTTCCTCAAAATATAACTGGTGTAAACTAGAGATAGCAAAAATGAACCCATGTTCCTTGGCTTTTTATGAAACGTTTCCTGGATTTGTTACAAGGCTAATTAAGTAACTGCACACTAATGAAATCACTGATGCAAAATCATTTTCAATAATTACATAAGCTCCAAGTAACATCTAACCAAATAACACCTATTATGTGTATGCTTTTAGTCTATCAACAAGTAGCCTAGGACAGTTCATCAATAAGTAGCACCAACAAGTAGCCTAAGACAGTTCTTGATCATGTGAATCTAGTATCTAATTAGAAATGCCTGATGAATGCACCCAACAATTAGGAATATAGTAACAAATCATCAGTTTTATAACACTGGCAATTAAAGATATTTATTATAGCCCTGTGTAGTATAGTCAATAAGTATTAAAGGAGATAAATAACCAAGAGAGCATGACACAAGAACCCTAGTATTCATGAGGTACTGTTCTGAGCACTGAAGACACAGCAGTGAATAAGGCCAACATGGTCAGTGCCCATGGGGAGCTTGTATTTGATGGGAGAGAGACATAAAAAAACTATTTACATAAAAGTTCTATTTATGTGATAAGTTCTATTTATGGAATAAGTTCTATGAAGAAGGAGTGCACTACCACCAGGAAAACATCTGCATTTGAATAGATTGGGTTTAATAAACAGCAGCAAGGGATAACGCCCACCATGGGGAACCTTGGGACATCTAAGAGCCTATTAAAGAAACTGGCTTTGATTGGGTTATTTTGGGGATAATCCAAGAAAGCAGAGTTTCACTCCACGTTGGGTACTGTCAAAAAGTGAGGACAATTCTATGATAGTGTCTCAGTGAATCAGGATTAGACAAAGCTATAATTGTAATTGGCAAGGAAGCAATGATTAGTTACATTAGCTGGGAAGGGAGGTGTTTGGTATTTTGTGAGTTACATAAAGACTTTGTTTTTCTGCATGCTTAGAAAAAGATACAAAGTGGTCTTTTTTTTGTCTCACCTTATCACAGTCTCAGAGTGACTTTGTGTGATATTGGTGCTCTGTGAGATTGTTTCTGTCCAGAGGGGAATGATTTGGCCTGTGAGTGCCAGTCCAGTTATTAACAATGCTACAGCTAAGCTGTAAATGTCAGAGCAGTTCTTAGGTGCTAGGACATTTTTTTCTCTTTCTCAGGAATAAAACCACATTTTCACTAGAAATTGGTCATTTTAGTTAGTGATATATCAGAAGGACTTCAGTTAAACATGCAAGTCTGAGATTTAGATGAAGAGAATTCTGAGCTGCAGGTATAAATCTAGGAATTATTGTATATACAGATCTCCCTTACATGTCTATGAGATCCCCCAGGCAGAAAGCTTAGAGTGTAGTTAATCTAAGATTTAAAGAACTTCAACATTAAGGACTGGATACGGGGGGGAAAAAAGTCAGCAAAGCAACTGAAAAATTACAGCAAGAGAAGATGGAGTAAAGTGAAGAAAGTCATCAAGGAAGTCTAGTGAAAATAGCCACTCCAGAAGAGTGGCCAACATTGCTAAATGCTTCTGAAAGGTCAGCTAGGAAAAAGACTAAAAATATTATTTATTTAGAGACATCAATGTCATAGCTGACCTTAGTGAGGATGAGATATTTAAATAATGGCAGCAATAAGGAGATGGGAGTGGGCTGAGCAGGGAGGTGGGGGAGAAGCACAGTGATTAGAGAGGAAAAGAAGAAAAGGGAAAAGGTCAGTTTAGGGAAAGGAAAGACTTGTAATTGGCAATATATAACAATTTAGGGAAAGGAAAGACTTGTAATTGGCAATATATCTTGGCAGATATAACAAAACTTATCCATTTAAGATTTAGGCTCAAAGCACACAATGTTTTACAGGCTGCTTTTAATGCATCCCAAGGAAATCCTGAATCAATATTTTTATTCTTATCTGGTACAATTTCTCTTCCAAACCAGGATGGGGAGAAAAGACTGCTTAACAAAAGTGATACACTTAAAAATAATCCAATTTTGATCCATGTAAACTTATTGTGGTAGAAGAAATAATATAAAAATATTTGTTTCTTTTCAAATAACTAGTCAATATTCCCATACTTTGATATTGCATCTCCATGTTTCTCCCTATTCAGTTAAATGACACCTTTATCAGCTATTATATTCCATTATAAGCATGTTTCTATTTCTTCATGCTATTCTATTCCGTTCATCTGCATGACTATCCCTGCAATAGCACATTGTAAACAATTATAGTGTTTATTGGATTTGAGTATATAAACACGTCAGTGATAATAGACAAAGCACTCCACTAATATGTTTTTGAAATTATGAACATCAATTCTCATTAGCACCTTTTACATTTAGCTATTTGTTTTTAATTTTATTTAATAATTTTGTAAATAGCAAATTTTAAATGGCCTTCAGATATAATCTTACTACTGCAAATCACCACATAAAGTAAAGTAAAGTAAACTTACTGTTTGTGTTTATGCCCTTAAAGCATTAAATCAGAATAGTACCTTCTAGTTGAGATTTCTATCTTCTTTTGAGATGAAACATTAGAAAAGTTTAGAGGACTAGAATTTTCTTCTCACTCATCCAAATGCAATTTTCTATCTTTAGGGAGAATGTTTCAGGCTTAGAGAGAACTAAAATGAAAGCATGGCATAGCTGTCCTCTATTTCTCTATACAGTTATCAATAAGACTAGAGAATATGTTTATATCAGAGGAAATTCATATGCAGCTGTTCAGGGACTACGGGTTTGAGGCAGCTCACAGCACAGTTTTTCTCTAGGCAGCTTCTTTTCCTAGCTCCATCCACCTAACCAACAATAGAAATCATCCAGCTGTCTTTCCTACTCTCAATTTCCTCCATCTCCACCCGCCTCCTTGCTTTACCTCCTGTGCCTTTCCGCTCCTGTCTGAATCTGCTGTTTGCAAGCTCCTGCATTAACGTTAATAGAGAACTGGCCTTGAAGTCCTCTTTGATTGCTTCAAGGTAAATATTTACCGGAATATTCCAGTAATAACCCTTATGCTTTTGTTTAGTTGGTTAGTTTTGTTTTTGCTTAAGTTAGTTAAAGATAATTTATGTTGCTTATAACAAAAGAACCTTAACCATTACTGAAATCAATTTGTAACACTTTCACTTTTACAATATGGGAAAACAAAGCTTCATTAGTTGCTCAGTGAATAAAGAATTGAATCTGTTTTGCTGAAAATGATGACGTTCTTGGAATAATTAGATTTAAGCCAGAAATACTGCTGGGATGCTTGCTAAATTAACTAAACAAATCAAAGGGTAAACAAACCACCCTAGGACCACTTCCTTGTAAATGTCTGCCCTTTGAGATTTATTTTCAAATTCTATTGGTTAGAAATTCTGGGTTGGTTTCACTGTAATATACTCCAACAATCTTCTCTGCTCTATTTTTTTTCTTTCTTCTCGCTCTCTCTCTCTCTCACACCCAGCCTCCCTCTCTTTCTTTCAGTAGCAGTTACCATAATTAAAATCTATTTTTTTTTATTTTTTATTTATTTATTTGACAGAGAAAGACACGGAGAGAGAGGGAACACAAGCAGGGGGAGAAGGAGAGAGAGAAGCAGGTCTCCCGCTGAGCAGGGAGCCCAACGCGGGGCTCGATCCCAGGACCATGGGATCATGACCTGAGCCCAAGGCAGATGCTTAATGACTGAGCCACCCAGGCACCCCAACAATCTATTTTTTAATATCAGTCTTTTCCACTGGAAACTCCTCAAGGATTGAGACCCCCCTCTTCCCCTCCCAGTATCCCCCGTACCTAACAGAATGACGGAAACATATTAGATGCTCAAGATAATTTTGCTAAGTGAATGCGTGAGCAAACCCAATGGGTTATTTAAAGAACAATTTTCTTATAATAGACAATGCTGGTCCCTTTGTGTTCACACTCCACATAGTCCTCATGATCCCTCCAGTTCAGAGGTCACTCCACCAGCCTTATTTTTCTCATTTTGTCATGCACAGTTGAAACGTGGTCTTGCACAGTCACCTGTTGGCTGACTGGTTTGGGAATCCCCATCTTGCTCCATCTAGGCAGCTCATTAGCATCATCTGGAGAGCTTTATAAACAAAAATACCAATGCCCAGCCCAATTCCAGACCAATAACATGAACTTTCTGGAGGTGAGGTCCAGACAGCTACATTTTTTTCTTCTCCCCATTTGATTGCCACTGGTAGCCAGAGTTGAGACAACACTGTGCCTAGCACCTCTAAAGTCCTTCAAGCTGTAAGATTCTGGAACATTTGTTTGGATCTTAGAAAGTCACACATCAGGAATTCTCTCCTTCTGTGAAACCTTAGCAGAGTTACTGTCACTGCTTCACTTGACCTCTGTCTATAAATTGGGAAATTAAAAATTTTGATTTTTTTTAAGATTTTATTTATTTATTTGAGAGAGAGAGAGCACGAGCAAGGGGGGGAGGGACAGAGGGAGAGGGAGAAGCAGGCTCCTTGCTGAGCTGAGCAGGGAGCCTGATGCGGGACTCGATCCCAGGACGCTGGGACCATGACCTGAGCCTAACCGACTGAGCCACCCAGGCGCCCCAAAACTTTTAGTTTCTAAATAACATTTGACATAAATATTTCTCATAACTGAAGATTTACATATTAAATCTTAGTTCTTAAATTTCCACATGTTCCAAATTCTTTGTTTCCACTTGATAAATAGCTTTGCCAAGAGCTCTCTTTGTAAGTTGTAATTTATTTCATTTGAATAATTTTGGCTTTAAACACCTCATCCCAACATTCGAAGGTAATTATTATCATAAAGCGTCTGTTTGAAATTGGAGGAAAAGCTTAAGTTAGAATTTAAATATTAACATTTTTTTCTAGTTCATACTGCTTAAAGTAAGGTCAGAGGTGAAAGAAAATCATTTTTCCCTATTGAATAAGTTGGATAGCAGTGTATATTTCAGAGCCAGGTTTCTTGTTTTTGAGTAAGACAGATGCTCTGTTTTCTGCAGGCAGGAGTTTGGAGGATTTATAAGACAATTTTAATTAATGGGCTCTTTCAACCATAAAATAATACATTTGTCTTGTAGTATAATAGAACATATCACAAGTCTGAGGATTATAATATGCTAATTCCTAGTTCTCTTTAAAGAAAATACTGTTCTTATGGGAAAACTGTACTTTTTTTTTTCCTGTGTATAGTTAATAGCAAAATGTTGGCAAAATTACATGATGGCTTTGAAATGCCAACAATTTTCAGGGAAAAAATAAGGGCAATGTTATCTTGACTGTGTTTACAATTAAAATTAAATCTAAACAAATCTAGGCCTCTAATTTTCTTGTGGTTAAAATTTTCTGTTGTTCTACTTTCAAAGCTTCCAAATAATTGATTTATAAATTTTATGTGTTTATGCTTCGATCTTACTTACATAGCAATTTGAAATTTAAGTCAACATTAAGGCAGTTTTTTTTTCCCTCAAAAAGTTTATGCCTCTTCCCTCAGATACCCACAATTTAAAGGGAAAAATGATAAAGAAAATTTTACTTTGCCTTGGTTATGAGCCCCACAAATGACAAGAACCTACAGGTATTGGCCTACTTATTTATTACATTTGTAAACAAGTAAGCAAATATTTCTTGGTTACTGTAACAAATCACAACTAATCAGCCTAATTAAATCTGTTGGCCAGGTGGAGAACAAAGTCCAAGAAAAATTACTTAGCACATATTTTCAGTCTGTGATGCTCAAACTTTTATGGCTATGACTCACAGATATATATTTCACTTCATGACTCACTAAACAGATATGTACACACTATATTTGTGTATAAAAATTTAAAGCTGTGGTATTTTCTAATCTAGTTTTTTAAATTATATTTAATTTGCTAAATTAATTTGATCACCTACTAGCAAGGTGCTGCCTCCAGTTTAGAAAACACTTCTTTAAGCTTTATTATAAGTCATTTGCTTCTTGGAAAATGACTTAGACCATATTAGTTTATCTTTTCAGAGAAATGCCTTCACAGTTCATAGATTCAATATTAACTTCTTGACTAAGATTTAAATCTGCCATTAGAAACATATGCAAGCAGACTGCATATTAAAACTCTGTAAAATTAGGGGCGCCTGGGTGGCTCAGTCGTTAAGCATCTGCCTTCGGCTCGGGTCATGATCTCAGGGTCCTGGGATTGAGCCCCGCATCGGGCTCCCTGCTCAGCGGGAAGCCTGCTTCTCCCTCTCCCACTCCCTCTGCTTGTGTTCCCTCTCTCGCTCTCTCTCTCTCTGTCAAATAAATAAATAAAATCTTAAAAAAAAACTGTAAAATTGATGTAAAATATATTTCTATGGTTTTATTAGTATTGTTTTTATAATAGACATATAACTTCTGCATAGAGTTTATGGTTGTAATGTTTCCCTTTCACAAGATGCTATTACTGCTGAAACTGGAACTGGCACACAGCTCCCCAGACTGGGTTCCCAGGAGGAACTGAACTGGCATGCCCCTGGCCGTCATGCAGCTGTAGCAGCCCTAGGCCCTCCACTCAGTATCAACTCCAGAGTCCGAAGACCTGCATCTACTATACGTGAAGAACTTGGGAGTCAGAAGTGGCAGTTGACAGACACTTGCCGACTACCCCTCACTCACAATGCTGCTGTCCACAGCTTTGTGAGGTCCCCAATAATGCCCTGCATTTCAGGGGCCTAAGTCTCCCACTATCCTTGGCATGAATCCTCTGTTGTGTTCTGTATTTGCTCAAGATACCTTGGAAGCATGACCTGTGCCATCATGACTTCCCTTGTCCAGGGGACCTTTGGAAGTCCCATCTTCCACATTTCTTCCTAGTTGATAGCTCCCATCTAAGCCACCCACACTAGGGTGGCTCCAAAAGACTGCATACAAGAATGATGACAGATAGTTTATCTTCCTTCTATACCCAGTCCGTCCTTGTCTTGATTGCTTTATCTCTTTCTTTCATTAACACACACATCAGGATGTACACAGAGGTCTGGAAGGATTGTCTTACCTGAAGACTGTGGAAACATTTCCTGATTGTGTAGAATATTCCTTTCATTAAGTGATGTTCAAACAGCAGATTGGTCTCTGCCTTCACAGATGTCTTCCCATTCCTTGGCTTCCAACCATTTTCTCTCTCAGACTTCTTGTACTTTCTTTCTTTCTTATTTTTTTTAATTTAAATTCAATTAGCCAAGGTATATCTTGCACTTTCTTGAGCTCTGCTTCCAGTTTTGTTTTTGTTCCACCTACTTTGAAAACCAAGGTTTTGACTAACCGTCTAGCTAGGGTTTCTAAGTCTTAGGATGTTTCTTTTCTGGCTGAAGGAACTTAGTATAACCTGGCCTTGGCCTTGGATACTTCTTCAGCCCTGGGACAGGGACCAGATCGTTAGCATGTTATGTTTACTACCCAGAGTAGCTCTAGGAGGTGCTACTCCATAAATAATAACTCAGGTTTGGAGTAATGTACACGGATGAGGCAGGGAAAGAAAGGACATATCTGAGAAAATTAATCTCTTCCTGTGATTATGAGTCATTTTTTTTCCATAAAATTATGGGTAAAACTTTGAGAGACTAATAAAACAAAAACTTAAGGACCAATCTAAGAATATTAGGTTGACCATTTTCTTTCATGTGTTGCAATTTAATTTTTTTTAAAAAAAGGCTCATAACCTTCAATAAAAAATTCATCTATATTTGCATGTTGTGGTAGGGAGAATAATATGACAAGATCGATTCGGGATAGGAGGCATTTCCCACCTCATATACTCACTGCTATAGTGGAATTTGGTATCAGTTGATTCTAGAGGGAACTAGAATTAGAATGAGGAACAATAGCCAGAGATTTAAGACTATGGCTCCAAACTATGGAAAGAGCCAAGATGTCCACCGACAGATGAATGGATAAAGAAGGTGTGGTATATCTATCTATCTATCTATCTATCTATATACAATGGAATATTATATATATACACACACATATATATATATATATATTCCATTGTGTGTATATATATATATATATATATATATATATATAGGAATGGAATGGAATATTATGCAGCCATCAAAAGGAATGAAAGCTTACCATTTGCAACGATGTGGATGGAACTGGAGGGTATTATGCTGAGCGAAGTAAGTCAATCAGAGAAAGACATGTATCATATGATCTCACTGATATGAGGAATTCTTAATCTCAGGAAACAAACTGAGGGTTACTGGAGTGGTGGGGGTTGGGAGGGATGGGGTTGCTGGGTGATGGACATTGGGAAGGGTATGTGCTATGGTGAGCGCTGTGAATTGTGTAAGACTGATGAATCACAGACCTGTACCTCTGAAAAAATAATACATTATATGTTAAAAAAAAGAAGATGGTAGGAAGGGAAAAATGAAGGAGGGGAAATCAGAGGGGGAGACGAACGATGAGAGACTATGGACTCTGAGAAACAAACCAAGGGTTCTGGGCGGGGGGGCGATGGGTTAGCCTGGTGATGGGTACTAAGGAGGGCACGTATTGAATGGAGCACCGGGTGTTATAGCAAACAATGAATCATGGAACACTACATCAAAAACTAATGATGTAATGTATGGTGATTAACATAACATAATTAAAAAAAAAAAAGACTGTGGCTCCAAAGAGCTGAGATAAGGCTATAGGAGGGGAAAAGAAGCAGAACACATAGGAAGAAATCTGTAGAAAGAAAAGATTCAGAGAGTAAAAACCTTTTGCTCAGCTCTAGAGGCTTCTATCCCAAACAGAAATGAAGAGTCTGTGGCATCTGTTTTACACTATCAAAATAAAAAAGAACACACAGATTTTGACCTAGCTATTTCATTCTTAAGAATTTGTTTTATTTATATACTTGTGTAAGAAAACACACATATATATAAACATAAATGTTTATTGCAGTATTTCTTTTTTCTGCCTCTTTTTAAAATTGAAGTATAGTTGACACACAATGTCACATTAGTTTCAGGGGTACAACATATTGACTCAATGAGTGTATACATTATGTTGTGCTCACTTCAGATGTAGCTATCATGTCACCATACAGTACTATTACAATACCATTGACTATACCCCCTATGCTGTACCTTTTATCCCCCCAACTTATTCATCCCGTAACTGGAAGCGTATACCTTCCACTCCATTTTACCCATTTTGCCCATCTCCCACCCCTCCCCTCTGGCAACCATCAGTTAATTCTCTGCATCTATGGGTCCACTCCTATTGCAGTATTTTTTTTTCAAGTTTTTCTTTAAATTCTATTTAGGTAACAGACAGTGTAATATTGCTTTCAGGAGTAGAATTTAGTGATTCATGACTTATATACAACACCCAGTGCCCATCATAAGAGCCCTCCTTAATATCCATCACCGATTTAGCTCATCCGCCACCTACCTCCCCTCAGTTTGTTCTCTAGAGTTAAGAGTCTCTTATGGTTTGCCTCCCTCTCTTTTTTTTTCCTCTTCCTTCCCCTATGTTCATCTCTTTTGCTTCTTAAATTCCATATATGAGTGAAATCATATGGTAGTTGTTTTTCTCTGACTTATTTTGTTTGGCATAATACACTCTAGCTCCATCCACATTATTATAAAGGCAAGATATCATTCTTTTTGATGACTGAATAATATTCTATTGTATATATACCACATCTTTATCCATTCATCTGTTCATGGACATCTGGGCTCTTTCCATACTTTGTCTATTCTTGATAATGCTACTATAAACATCAGGGTACATGTGCTGCTTCGAATCAGTATTTTTGTATCCTTTGGATAAGTACCTAGTGGTGCAATTGCTGTATCATAGGGCAGTTCTATTTTTAACTTTTTGAGGAACCTCCATACTGTTTTCCAGAGTGGCTGCACTAGTTTGCATTCCCACCAATGGTGTAAGAGAGTTCCTCTTTCTCTGCATCCTAGCCAACATCTGTTGTTTCCTGTGTTGTTAATTTTAGCCATTCTGACAGGTGTGAGGTGGTATCTCATCATGGCTTTGATTTGTATTTCTCTGATGATGAGTGATGTTGAGCATCTTTTCATGTGTCTGTTAGTTGTCTGTATATCTTCTTTGGAAAAATGTCTATTCATGTCTTCTACCCATTTCTTAACTGGATTATTTGTTTTTTGGGCATTGAGTTTGATAAGTTCTTTATAGATTTTGATTGCAGTATTTGTTCCTGTAAGGCACTCTGGATATGAAATGTTGGGTAAAATAACTTAAAAAAATACATCTCTACAGGAAAGGATAAGATCATGCAGAACAAAATGCTTTTGCAAAATAATATGATGATAATAATAATAAGGCTGTGAATGATTCAATCATTAAGTGAAAATACTATGAAAAGTAAATTTGTTTTTTTTTTAGTATTATCAAATATTAAAAACCTTCTATGAACAATTATTGGACCTACACTACTAGGCTTACATTTCTCAAAAGGTTAATAGATTTTTACAAAAGAATTGTAACAAGATCTTTTTATTCTAATAAGATGGTGGATTTATTTAAATTCCAGTTTCCTCTGGTAGATCACAAGAACTTGATGACCTGTACAGATCCACTAGACAGAGCCCAGGATCTGTCACATGATGACTGAAAATAATTATGTGACTAATTATTTATTCAAATAATCCAGTTCATCAAAATGTACATGTAGACTAAATTCTCTCCTTTGACTCCTTTTTAAAGAATGAAAAACTTTCAAGTCTTCTTGTACTTCCTCACTGACAGTTGAAGTGAACTTATTGAAAAGAGAGCAGTTTCATTTTGTTCCTGCTAGTTTTATAGAAAAATAACACAACAAATATAAGAACTGTCAACCCAATGTCTTGTACTTTCAATCTCCTTTCAAATAACAACAAGGCAATAAAATAATGCAACAAATATAGATGACATGTAATGAATTTTGAATCTGTGATTGTATATTCATAATTGAGATAAGCACATACAAAAACCCTATTGAAACTCTTTTAACATATTGATCTTCTCCCCCATTCAGAACCCATTATTAAAGTCATTGACCCTGTGACAGTTTTTTTCTATTATATGTGTGTCTTCTCAAATGTTGCTGAAAATCAATAAAGAAGTCATCTAGTCTTTTTTCCAGAGGCTGACAAAACAATTTTTCAGAAAAACTGCCTTTCTTAAAAGTGTTTCAGGAAATAAGAAAATTAAATATTTTGGTATAATATTTTCCAAATTGTATGTCTTTTGTTAATTTTCTTTCCTTGATACAGGAGCTAAGGTCTCCAGAATAATATTGAATATAAGTAATGATATGGAGGTCATTCTTGTCTTTTTCTACTCTCCAAGGGAAATTTATAAAATTTTCACCTTAAAGCATAAAGTTTGCTGTCAATTTTCTGTCAGTGTGTGTGTGCATGTGTATAAAAGAGTACGTAAGTAAAGTAGGAAGAAAGCCTAAAATGTATACATAGAAATTCTTAGGATTAATTAAGGAATATGAAAAGAGATCTTAATACAAAACCGATATAAACAACCAGTTCATTTTCTATATTTTGTAACAAGTAGAAAGTAAACTTTTTAAATTTATAATTTACAATGGCATCAAAAATCTATCAAAAGAGGTATAAGGTTTAATAGAGAAAATCATAAGACTTTATGGAAAGATATTAATGAAGATATAAATATATAAATATGCTATCCCCATGGATTGAAAGATAGTATTTCAAAGATAGCAAAACAACACAAATTAATTAAGATATTTGATGTAATCAAATCCTAATTCTAATATATTCTGGTGAGGAGGAGGGGAGTTTACAAATATTCTAAAATTTAAATGGAATGGAAAACATTCAAAAATACATATGACATTTTTTAAGGAAAAGAACAAGGTTGGAGGATTTGTCTTAAAGGGATCAAAATTTGTTTTAATGCTATAAATTTAAGTGAATTTAGTATAGGTGCAGGGTTAGGAAAATAAACCAATGTAACATAATCAAGAGCCCGTAAGTGGATCTAAATCTATAACAAATAAAGTAAAAGTATAAATGTTTCGATAATTGCTGTTGGGGCAATTGGGTATTCATATTTAAAAAAAAAAGAAAAATATTATATCCTTACCTCAGATAAAGGTAGACAGACCAGCGAAGTGAGAGTAATGTGGTACTCCCAAGAGAGAACAGACAGACTGACCATATTTTATCCATGTATGTGTCTCTGAGCTGACCTCCCCTTTCAGCTGCAATTTCATGGACATGGTTGTGGTCACTGCAAGAATTTGGAACCTCAGTGGGAGCAGCCACTACATTCTGCAGGTGCTAAAAAGTCATCCTGTCTCTACTGAGCCCTGCTCTCCGTGCTGGCACCTTACCTTCACAGCCCCACAAGCTGCTTTAGTACTGCTTGACCATGGAGACCTTGAAAGCCTCATGGATTCACTGAGAAAAAATATGATTACAGTGTGTGGGTGTGTGGGACCCATCCATGGTTGTCCACACAGTTATAGCTAATAAACCAGTAGAATGAAATAAATATTCAATGTAAAAGAAAGTAAAAGAAAGGGGTGAAAAAGCAATAAAGAATAAATTGGACACATACAAAAGAAACATCAAGGTTTTAGATTTAAACCCAAGTATATCAACAATGACATTAAATGTAAATTGTCAAGATACCCTGCATAAATGAGACATCATCAGTTTGGATTAAAAAATACACATTATCTAACTATATGCTGCCCAGAAGAAACACACTTTTAACATAAGGAATTAAATAGACTAAAACTTGAAGTATAGAAAAAGATATAGCATACCAGTTTAAAAAAAAAAAGCTGGAATGGTTATATTAATATCAGACTAAAAATCCAATTAAATCCAAACAGAATAAAGCAAAACAAACACACACACACAAAAAAAAAACAAAAAACAAACAAACAAAAAACAACAAAACACACATTAAGGCACATCATAATCAAAGTGTTGAAAAACAAATCATAAAGACAAAAATCTCACAAGAAGACGGAGAACAAAGACACATTGCTTATAGGCTAAGTAATAAGACTGACTGCTCTTTAGAAATAATGCAAGCCAGAAGATAATTTCAAAAGGTCATTAATATACCATAGAGGAAAAATAAGAGTCAATCTGTAGTTTTATATTCAGCAAAATATATGTAAAAAATGAAGTAAAATAAAGATTTTTTTAAATAATAAAGAACTAAAATGATTTGTCATCAGTAGACTTGCACTGTAAGCAATATTAAAGAAAGTTCTTGAGGCTTAAGAAACATGATAACAAATGAAACCTCAGCTCTATAAAGAAAGAGAAAGGAAGTTTACAAAAAGGAAACTTTTGAGAGGGAGTTAAAAATAAATGACTGTAGAGCTAAATATAAAATTTGAAACTATCAAGCTTCTAGAAGTATTTGGGGGCATACAAAGATTCCTTATACAGCACAACAAATCACTAACTACAAAAAAAAAAAGTTATATAAAATGTGCTTCATTAAAATAAAATAATAAAAAAAAAAAACTACTGCTCATCCAAGTATACCATAAGAAAATGAATAGGAAAACCATTAACTGGGAGAAAATTCTTGCATGTATGTATGTATGTCTGACAAAGGACTTGAAACCAGAATATATAAATAACAACACCCACAGCTCAGTAATAAAAAGATAAATAATGGAATAAAAATGGGCAAAAAATTTGAAAAGCTACTTTACAAAAAATAATATGAAAGACTAATAAACACATGGGAAAGACTAATAAACACATCCTTTCAATCATTAGTTATCAGGAAATTTAAATTAAGACACAATGAGATATCTACTACATATCCCTACAATGGATAAAATTAAAGAGACCAATGAGCTCACATGTTACAAAGGTGTGAAACAACCAGAGTGTTCAAATACTGGTTGTGGGAGTATAAAATATTGCAACTACATTGGACATTTATCTAAAATTTTCTCATGAAGTTAAATATTCATATGTTTTTGACCTAATTATTTCATGTCTAGGTATTTGCCAAAGAGAAGTAAAAATGTCTTCGCATTAAAATATTTATATGAGAATATTCATAGCATCTCTATTTATAGTAGTTCCAAACCAGAAACAACACAATTATTCATCAACAGAAAATACAATGGAATACTTCTCCTTAATGGTACAACAATGTGTATGAACCTCAAAAACTTAATTCTGATCAAAATAAGTAAAACACAGAAGAATATATATCAGTATGTCATTTGGTTCTATACAGTGAATTTGTAGAACAAGAGAAAATAATATATGATGAGAGAAATCTGAAAGCAGTTGCTTTGTATGAGGCAAGTGGACTAGGGAAGGGATGATGAAAGTAATCTATATTTTTATAAAGATGTCTGTTATGGTTTTGTTAGTAATATCCATATGTGGCAAACTATACACTTAAGATATGTATATTTCTCTGTATGTATATTAATCCTGAGTAAATTAAAGAAAAACAGAGGTACATGCAAAGAAGATCAACATGATCAAAAACCAGAGAAAGAACATTAAATAGAAACAGAATCCTGGGAATTAATGCAATAGACTACATCTAAGTTTAAAACTTCTGTTCACTAAGAGACACCATTTAGAGTGTGAAAAGAAAGACTGTAAGAAGATAGTAGTAATGCATATAATTAACAAAAGGTTCATGTCTAGAATATGTAAAAAATTCTACATTTAAGGAAGAAAAGGACAAACAACCCCTCCCAATGGGTGATACATTCGAACAAGAATTTCACCAGAAAAAAAGTCTAAATAGATAATTGCCATATGAAATGTGGCCTGAAATGTTTATCCTATTCAGTAATTAAGAAAATGTAAATCAAAGCCACAATGAGATAATTACACAACCGCTAAAAGCTAAAAAATAAAAACAACCAAAATTGCCAAATGTTGGCAAGGATGTAGAGCAACAGAAACTTTTTGTACACTGCTGGTAGAATTATAAATTCTTATAACTACTTTTGAAATTAGATTGGAAGTATTTACTAAAGTGAAAATATTATACAGCAATCACATCTTTAAGTATATTTCCAGGATAATGCATGAATACTGTATTAGGATTCTCCAGAGAAACAGAACAAACAGGAGATTATTATATTATATTATTATATTATATTATGTATTATATATATCTCATCTATAGATCATAAAATATTGCAACTAAATTGCATAAAATATATACCTAAATATATCTTACTTATATATGAAATTTATTAAAGGAAGTTAACAAACTGGCCCATGTGCCTCAGTTGGTTTAGCATCTGACTCTTGGTTTTGGCTCAGGTCATGATCTCAGGGTGGTAAGGTGAGCCCCACGTTGAGCTCAGTGGGGAGTCTGCTTGAGATTCTCTCTCTCTCCCTCTGTCCCTCCCCCCCCACTTTCCCATGCATGTGTGCTCTCTCTTTCTCTCTTAGATAGATGATAGATGATAGATAGATAGATAGATAGACAAATAGATGATAGATAGATGATAGATAGATGATAAATATAGACAGATGATAGATGATAGATAGATAGATAGATGATAGATGATAGATATAGACAGATGATAGATAGATGATAGATAGATGATAGATGATAGATAGATAAATTGATAGATAGATGATAGATAGATAGATAGATGATAGATAGATGATAGATAGATAGATAGAAATTGGCCCACATGACTATGGAGACTGAGAAGTCCCAAAATACACAGCTGGTAAGCTGGAGACCCAGGAGAGTCATTCCAGTCTGAGTCTGAAAGCTTGAGAACCAGAAGAGCCAATGGTTTAAGTTTCGGTCCTAAAGCTGGTAGGCTCAAGACCTAAGAAGAGCTAAAGTTTCAGTTCTAGTCCAAAGGCGGGTTCCACCTCAGGCAGTCAGGCAAAAATTCCCTCTTAATCATAGAAAGGTCAGCCTTTTTGTTCTATTCAGGACTTCAATTTATTGGATGAGGATCACCTACATTAGGGAGGACAATGTGCTTTACTCAGTCTACTGGTTCAAATGTTTACCTCATCAAAAAACACCCTCACAGACACATCCAGAATAATGTTTGACCAAATATCTGGGCACTAAATGGCCCAATCAAGTTGGCACATAAAATTAACCATCATAAACATGTATACCAAATGACAAATATAAAAATGTCCAAACACAGTATCGGAAAAATTGAAAACTACATGCATGTATATCAACACTAGAATATATAATAGTGTCTTATTCCTACAATGAAATATTACATAGCAAAAAAAAAAATAAGTAACAGTGACTAGTAGAACAGGGATAAAACACACAAACATAATTTTGAAAGAAAAAATGTATATAAGCTATGAGATATTGCATAATCCTGTTGTGCCTAGTAAAACTTAACTATAGATTGAGAGATCAGGTGCCTAGTAACGGGAGAGACAGAAGTGTGAGAAGGTTTATGGGGAGATGGCGGTTGAGTACTGGAAACAGTGTGGAAATAGTACTATTTCCAGATGTACTGGATGTTCTGGAAATAGTCTATTCTTCGACCTGAGAAAGTGTTTGATAGGTGTCCACTTTGTCATGATTTATTGAGAAATATGGTATGTTTTGTGTACTTTACTATAATTTTAATTAAAGAGCTAAAAAATTAACTTGTTCTTAATAGACAAGGAAGCTATGTAAATTAATAAAAAAAAGTGAGTGAATTGATTTGCCAGATATATATAAAACATAATAGTTATGACTGCTTTGATGTAAGAATAGAAAACAAGACTAATGGAAGAGTATTTTACCCAGAAAAAAATCACACCTGTAAGGATATTTCACATCTGATACATATGTTATTATTAATCAATAGGAAAATAGCTATGTTTTTAATAAATGATAGAAAATTCACTTATCTATATGAAAAAAACAAAACCATACCATCATCTAAAATAACTTTTAGACGCTTAAATAACCTGAATATGAGTGACAAAATTATAAAACTTTTAGAAAATAATATAGGATATTATACTCACAAATTCAAAGAAAGCATTTATTAATACAAAAAAAACCCAAGTAAAATATAAATTTAAGTATATTAAAATTAAGAAAGTCTTACCCAAAGTGATCTACAGATGCAATGCAATCTCTATCAAAATCCAATGACATTTATCACAGAAAGAGGAAACAATCCTAAAGTTCATATGGAACCACAAAAGACCCTGAATAACCAAAGCACCCTCAAACAAGAACAGAGCTGAAGGCATCCCATTTCCTGATTTTGAATTGTATTACAAGCTATAGTATTCAGAACAATACAGTACTCACATAAAAATAGACATATAGATCATTGGAACAGAATAGGAAGTCCATAAATAAACCACACATTATATGGTCAACTAATCTTTGACAGAGGCACCAAGAAGACAAATGGGAAAAAAATAGTCTCTTCAATTTGGTTCTAGGAAAACTGCATATGCATATGCAAAAGAATAAAATTGGACCCTTATTTCATACCAAACATAAAATTCAACTCACAATGAATTAAAGACTTAAACATAAATAAAACCATAAAACTCCTACAAGAAAACGTAGGGGAGAACACTCCTTGATATTGGTCTTGGCAATGATTTGTGACCATGACACCAAAGCACAGGCATGTGGCACTTGGCACATAACACCATGACAGGCAACCAAAGCAAAAATAAACAAGTGGGATTACTTCCAACTAGAAAGCTTTGGCCCAGTGAAGGAAACAATAAACAAAGTGAAAGACAACCTACAGAATGGGAGAAAATATCTGTAAGCCATGTGTCTGATAAGAGGTTAATATCCTAAATATATAAGGAACTCATACAACTCAATAGCAAATACAAAAAAATACCCTGATTAAAAAATGATCAGAGGAACTGAATAAACACTTTTCCAAAAAAGACATGTTAATGGACAACAGATATGTGAAAAGGCACTCAACATCATTAATCGTCAAAGAAATGCAAATTAAAACCACAATGAGCTATCACCTCACATTTGTTAGGATAGGTGTTATTAAGAAGCCAAAATATATTGTTGAATTATAAACTCATTCCAACCCTGTATTCTAGCCTATTTACTATTTCATAGAACCTCAAATTCAACATCAGATTTATCATCTGTAAAATGGAGGTTATAATTTCAATACGTATTGAATCAAAACCAAAATATACTCTTGGTATATGGTTCATGGTTTCAAAAGTCTGTGAAACTGTGAACTACAATAAACTGCCACTAGGATAAAGCCCAGCATTTGTATCATGGTTTAGAATAATCTTCTCATACCACATATCACAATATATAAGCTATTTTATATTTCCTTCATTAAATTTTAAGCTTTATGGGGACAAGAAATATGTCTCTCTTGATCTCCACTGAATTATTACAATTAATTCAAATACAGGCAGTTATTTAGCACTCAGTAACATCCTTGAATATATAACCAATTAATAAAATGGGTAAAAAAATAATGGAGTCATTTGTAAAAAAAAATATGGTCATTTAATTTTAATTCAATAAATATATAAATTCAAATTAATATGAGATTTCATTTTCCCCTCTAAAAATAGCAATAAAGAAGAATAATATTGTTTTAGCAAAGATATTCTACATTGTTGGAACATAATGAAGGTAATTATATATCAAGATTTTAAAATACATATGCCCTTTAAGCAATTCTACTTTTAGGAATTTTATATAAAAAATCAGACAAGTGTCCTAATAATAATAATACAACAACAAGAAATAATACATGTGATCCAATATAATGTATTCATTAAATAAATTATTGCACATAAAAATGTTGAAAAACTTTATCCACTAAAAGTCTCACTCACAAATAGCATTTGAAGATATGGTAAATGTAAGTAATTTAATGGAAATAAAACAGCACAACAAAAACATGCACATATAACAAATACCAATGATGGTTATCACTGAATAATAAATAATGTGTTTTTCTTTTCTTACCTACATTTTCTAACATTTCCAAATTTCCTGCAGTACATATGTATTACTTAATGGTGTTAAATAAAAGTTATTAAATACCTCTTCTGTGAAGCTTTCCTTATTTCCCCTAGATATTACTTTGTCTATATGACTTTCTTATTTTGCCCAATTTCAAATTATTGTCCATTTCATATTACATTATATATACTTGTTACATATTTGTTTCCCTTCAAAATCTTTACAGAAGTAAATGATGACTTATTTATTGTTATATATCTTCTGTACCTAGTATAGAGACTGAAAAATACTAGGAACAACAACAAAAAGAATTCTATCCAATTTAGCCACTGGGAATGATAGTCATGAAGTGATTCAATTGTCCCCAAATTGTCCCTATAAGTTGCACAGAGGGCAATCACTACTATAGGTAGTATTGCCATTGTTTGTGATGTATAAAGCAAAGAATTTTTATTATCGATTTTATTCATTGTATAAGCCATTCACTCAAGACATTTTTGAGTATCTACTATGTAATTGTCTATGTTGTTAATAAAAACTGTTAGTTTTTCTATATAACTATAATTTTCCTATATAACTAGTAAAGATTATTTATAAGTGATTTGTCTAAAAGGAATCTTAAATGGAAATATAAGTGCTTACGTGAAATACCTGAGTTTTTTCATTTGATTTGGAAAAATGCAATAAACTTTCAAAACACAGATTGTATGAAACTAATCTGTGAGCACAATTTAAAAACTTATTTAGAATTACTTTTATAGAAAACATTGTAGCTAAGCAACATAAAGCCTTAGTTAATGCAATTGATTCAAAAGGCAAATAAATTAAACAGAAATATTCTTAATTATTAATGTTATCAATACCACACTAAAAACAAAATTTAATTTGTGGTACCCCATTAAGTTACCATGGACTAGTCTCATTTTGGATGCATGTTATAAACATATATATATAATGCTACCCCTTATCAGAAAACTATATATTTTAATTTAGCATTTTATATATAACAAATTCCACCAACTAAAGATAATAATAATCTTTGAACAAACATCTCGAATTTGTTTTCTACAGTGCAAATCTAATAATCTCCTTTGAAGATGTACCTCTTGTGATGTTATATTTTTGAAGAAGTGATAAATTTCCATCTTTGAAGGAAATCATACTAGTCTCAAAGCACCAGAAGAGAGAAAATCTCAACACAATCTTTTATCTTTCCTTTGATGTATGCACATAAAATTAATCAAAAGACATTAGAATTACTATATAGATAACATTATTATTTATTATTAATATTTTGCATATACATGGAATATTTTCTTCAAGGTACCCAGGATAGTTTTCTATGTCTGGATATTGTAGACTTTGCTGCTATAAACATTGGCGTGCATGGACTCCTTCAAATTCACTAGTTTTATATCCTTTGGGTAAATACCTAGTAATGCAACTGCTGCATCATAGGGTAGTTCTATTTTTAACTTTTTGAGGAACCTCCATATTGTTTTCCAGAGTGGCTGCACTAGTCTACATTCCCACCAATGGTGTAAGAGTGTTCCTCTTTCTCTGCATCTTCGCCAACATCTGTTGTTTCCTGTGCTGTTAATTTTAGGTATTCTGACCAGTGTGAGGTAGTATTTCATCGTGGTTTTCATTAGTATTTCCCTGATGCCAAGTGATGTTGAATATTTTTTCATGTGTCTGTTGGCCATTTGTATGTCTTCTTTGGAGAAATGTCTATTCATGTCTTCTGCCCATTTCTTGACTGGATTTTTTGTTTTTTGGGTGTTGAGCTTGATGAATTTTTTATAGATTTTGGATACTAGTCATTTATCTAATATGTCATTTGCAAATATCTTCTCCCTTCTGTAGGCTGTGTGATGGCTTTTATGAATTTGAGGTATGTTCCCTTTTTCCCTACACTGCAGAGAGTTTTAGTCAAGAAAGGATGCTCTATTTTGTCAAACGCTTTTTCTGCAACTACTGAGAGGATCATATGGCTCTTTTCCTTTCTTTTATTAGTGTGGTGTATCACATTGATTTGTGGATGTTGAACCACTCTTGCAGCCCAGGATTAAATCCCACTTGGTCGTGATGAGTAATCCTTTTAATGTACTGTTGGATCCTATTAACTAGTACATTGGTGAGAATTTTTGCATCCATGTTCATCAGGGTTATTAGTCTGTAATTCTCCTTTTTGGTGGGATCTTTGGTTTTGGGATCAAGGTAATGCTGGCCTCATAGAATGAGTATGGAAGTTTTTCTTCCATTTCTATTTTTTTGGAAGAGTTTCAGAAGAATAGGTATTAATTCTTCCTTAAATGTTTGGTAGATTTCCCCTGGGAAATCATCCAGCCCTGGACTCTTGTTTGTTGGGAAATTTCTGATTACTGATTCAATTTCTTTGCTGATTATGGGTCTGTTCAGCTTTTCTATTTCTTCCTGTTCCAGTTTTGGTAGTTTATATGTTTCTAGGAATTTATCCATTTTTTCCAAATTGCCTATTTTGTTGGCATATAGTTGCTCGTAATATTCTCTTATAATTGTATTTCTGTGGTATTGGTTGTGATCTTTTCTCTTTCATTCACAATTTTATTTATTTTGGTCCTTTCTCTTTTCTTTTTTATAAGTCTGGCTAGGGGGTTATCAATTTTGTTAATTCTTTCAAAGAATCAGCTCCTAGTTTTGTTGATCTGTTCAACTGCTTTTTTAATTTCTATATCATTGATTTTGATCTAATCGTTATTATTTCCCTTCTGCTGGATTTAGGCTTTATTTGCTGTTCTTTTTCAAGCTCCTTAAGGTGTAAGGTTAGGTTGTATATTTGAGACTTATCTTGCCTCCCAAAGAAGGCCTGTATTGCTATATACTTCCCTCTTAGAACCACCATTAATGGTGCATCCCAAAGATGGGTCCCCCTACTACTCCATCATGTTCTAAATAAAATTATTTATATGCTCCTTAAAATAGTTTTTGTTTCTATGTATTTCTTTTACACCATAATAGCTTTAACATCCTCTTTTAGGAACAGACTTTGTTAACATTGCTAGATTCTATACATTATCCCTAGATATTTTTAGAAAAATCTGAAATGGTTGAACTGGACCATTGTTCTCCCATGCATCTCTTCATACCTTGAATCACCAAGTTAAGGAAACAGTCAGATGTATCTGCATTGGAGGATAAAATATCCACATACGATCAACAATATGTTTGAAATGTCATGATTTTGTGGCTAGGCACACAATTAATTGGAGTGGAGAAATGATATTTAAGCAAAAATATCCATAATCCCGTCTGTCTATTGAGACAGAAACTGTCTAGTTTTCTTTCAATTGCCTCATACCTGTCTTTTAAATATATTCCAAGGAGGTCCTTTTCATGGTATTTCATATTGCCATTTCAGGTTGAAAATTGGAATTTGCTCTGCCACTTGTATCCCATATCCATTTATTTCATGTGTAGCTGTGAAAGGCAAGTCTAATTTTTGTCATGAGATTTGCATCTTCCACTCTTTAGTTCTTGTTGCACCCTGCATTCATTAAATCTACAGAACTGGGAGGCAGTGCTTCAATACTGGCTGATTTTGTAAAATTTAAGCACATTCAAAGATAGTAATTAGTGTCTCATAATGAAAGGCACACATGGGATGCCAATACTTTTTTACTGAAGGTAGATGGAAAGAAAGTTATGTAATCTACTAGTGTAAACTCAACTTTTTCATTAATACAACTTCTCTATAGGAATACTTAGAAAACAAAGGGAAAAAAAAACACATTGTTAAAGTAAGATAATGATTTTTTTTTTTCTCCTCACAATTTTTCTAGTCTGGCAATAATTAAGCCTCAGTTGGACTTGGTTTCTAAAATGCCTGAAAGAAATGAGCAAAAAATTCTTACATATTTCTGACATTATCTTTTCTAGAATTTTTTTCTAAGATTTTATTTATTTATTTGACAGAGAGATAGAGAGCACAAGTAGGCAGAGAGGCAGGCAGAGGGAGAGGTAGAAGCAGGCTCTCTGCTGAGCAGGGCGCCTGATACAGGACTTGATCCCAGGACCCTGGGATCATGACCTGAGCTGAAGGCAGACGCTTAACCAACTGAGCCACCCAGGTGCCCCTCTTTTCTAGAATTTTTAAGAGCCATGATTATTGCATGATGAAATCATGACATCTGATGATCAGTAATCCATGCCCTATCTTTGTTGAGGACAAAATACTTCTCTATGTTAACAAATTCAAGGTCACGACACTTTGATAATTTGCTTTTTTGTCATTATCCTGAAGGAAAGATTATTGCCAATAGTGAAAATGAGTACCTATTATAGATTTAAGGTTTTAGTCTATGTTGACATGAAGAATTTTGTAGAGATTAAAAACTGGAGGCAGGAAGTGTTTGTGACCTGTGCCACAGTAGTAACAACTTACGAAGTAGAGCAGCAGATTTAGAAAAATAAATAACCAAAGACTGTCTCCAAAAGGTGCCCAGATCAAATTAAATAACATAGAAAAATAATGATTTTTTCACTTTTAATACCAATTTCTGCTTTTCTTATTATTAAAGAAATGTATAAAATTAACTCAGATGGGTCCTCTGGAAATGGGTAATCTTGAATACGCATGTGATGATGAAGAGCAAGAAAGCATTGAACAAAATAAGCTACTCTGCTTAAGAAAATATGCAGAGAACCAGAGAAATTAAATCAGCAGGCTTGATAAAACGTAGAACATCTCTAAGGCAACCTCCCTCCACACATGCACACCAAACAAGTCACCAAAGCCTGCAGACTCTACTTCTAAAATTATACCTACGAATATTTCCCAGTCCAGTTCTCCTCTCCACCCACCACTGTGACCATGCTGTTCAATAGCAAGTGATTTCTTTCCTCAGTGGCCTCTTCTTGTCTCATCACGAGTCTCCTCTTTCTTCAAGCTAGTCCCTACAATGCTGGCAGCTTTGTATTCTGAAATAAGAGTCCTGATTTGCTAGGTGCCAAGCTTAATTAATTTCTGGTGGCTCCTAGCTGTGGTGAAGGATAGAATTTTAAATTTTGAACATGGTATACAAAATAATTCACAATCTGCAGTCACAATCGTCAATTCACCCATTAAAATCTACTTTTACATGTCTGATTACACCCATAGATAGTGGTGGAACGGAAATTATATTTTGCTCATCTCTTTATCCCTATTACCTTTCATAGTTCCTGACACCTAATTCATGTTCTACAATTACTCAATAATTATTTATGAATTAATTAATGACAAAGCAGAAATGTTAAGTTGACATATAGATATCGGGAGATTATCTATCATCTATCTAAACATTACTCTATTAAAGATTTTGAATCATAGTTTCTAAATCTGTATGGAGGCCGCATAGCATAAGAGAACGCTAGAGAGGCATTGTCTGGAAAAAATGGTATTTTTAGTTTCTACTAGGCTGAATGATAAAAGATAAGTTATTTAACATCCCTTACCCCATTCTGTTCATCTATGAGTAAAAAATATTACTCCTTACCCTATCTAATTCTTAGGGTTCTTATAAGGCTCAGATGAATTAATATATTTGAAGTGTTTAGTAGAAGGTTTATCTAAATTATCACTTTGCATTGTATGATTTAGATAAGGATTAATTCAGAGTTTAACTGTATCTCCCAACTACTATCTGTTAAATATAGCAAGCCTGAACACTTCAGAAGTGGCTATTTAGCGTTTGTTGGTATACTCTAGTGATTACGTGAAAGTCAAATGCTATAAATAGACTTGAAAAATTCCAGAGCACAAATTAATCAGGATTTTTTGAAGAATTGAAAATATTCCTATCTTGCAAGCTTGTATAGGAAAGCTTAGCAAGAGTGCTTTAACTGTTGCCATAAACTTCCATAAATAAGGAAAACATTGCTCTCTTTTAACACAACAATATCCTGTATTTACTCTGTATGTGTATGATTAATCTCTTTTTACTTCTGAATCCATAATAATTATGTGAGAATTTCTTTCGGTTATTTGAGGAGCAGCTTTTAGAGATTCACATGTTATTATAGAGAAGGCGGAGTGTAAAATGACTTTGGATAAACTTAATGCATGCATCAAAATGGATGTATTTGATGATACAACAATCATAATAACCTTAACTAATCTATTTTCCTTTTTTCCCTCCCATTCATATTTTGGGTTATATTGATAAAACCAGTTCAGTTAATCATCAGGAAATGTTATCTATGTGGATTTAGGTAATCAATATGACTATATTTTTAGATGAATTGACTAGATATTTTGGCATCCTTCAGTATCATCCGTCATGATTCATACTGATAGTCCGTTTATTTAAAGAGATAGTCAAGAAAGTGCCACTGGCAGGAAAAAAAAAAAACACACTATAAATGCAGTATTTTTTAAATTCCCCAGGAGTACATGTCTTCAACAGTAAGAGGAATATATAAAATTGGTGACATTTCCCTCTCAGTGTTGTCCAGATGAACCCCTAGGGCCCAATCTGTTTGTTCTTCATTTTCTGTGGCATGCTGTCAAGATCCAGTAGACAGTAAGACTCACTAGAAAGAAAATACTAAGGTGGCCCAGCTTCTATTTAGATCTGTAGCTGCTACTGGGTATTAGTGACTGTCACTGATTCAAAAGTTAACTTGGGGTTTCAGATCTTTCTGTAATCTACATATAGGAAGAAGTTGGAAACATCTTTATATGCAATGACCCAGATCTACTTCTCAAAAGATATTAAAATGATGTGGTTTTGCTCATTATTTATAAGTACTTTAAACCATATAATATACCACATAAATTCAATATTCAGATATATGCTATGATAACATACTGCCTAAATCTTGCTATACTTTGTAGTCCATCCATCCATGCTTTATGAATACCGGTAGAAACACATAAAAAATATCTGTTAAGTACTGCCTCCAATAATCTCGTTTACTCTCCCCAGCTTCATTGTTTTTCAGCTCCTAATCAGCAGTGCTTATTCTTATTCTCGTTCTATCCAGAACCTGTTTTTCACTAGAGGATAGTGTCTGTTCTAAAACCAGTGAGAAAGCAGAGGATTGGAATACTAACAATCCTAACGCTACTGAATTAATAATGTCCTGGACTAGTCATGACTGCTCTCATAATGGGATTGTCCCCTCTCTCATCCAGAAAGAGTGCAAATGTTGGCCTGGTTCTCGCCACATGTTTCCGTACTATCCTCTGCCTTTAAATTTCATCTAACTGATTCAGAGTTAGTCTTTTGATCTATACCAGACCAAATTAGGTCAAGTCGTGTAGGGAGAGGAAAAACCTGAGAGTATTCTGGCCACATTTCTGTTCCTGTCCTTACTGTCTATCATCATCCTGGGAACCCTGGCTCTGAGCTTTGTTTTGCTCTGTTATGAGTTACATTTTCTCTGCTATGTTATTTTTCTTTTCTTGCATTTAAACTCTGTTTTATAGAAAAGTGATAGTTTGATGAGATATTTTGCTTCATTGCCCTGCCGTATATCTTGGTTAGGCCAAGGTCATATTGTATTGAGCCATTGTTTTAAGTAATGCAGTAAAAGAGTTAGGCTAAAAGCAATTAGGTTAAAATTAATTGGGATATGTAAAGGGTTACATATTTTATGATCCTCTTACTACAAAATGTCCAGGAAAGGTAAACCTATAGAGACAGCAGATCAGCGTTTTCTTAGGTCTGGGGATTGACTATACACAGGTACAAAGGAATTTGGGTGGGGGGAATAATGAAAATATTTTAAAACTGCATTGTCATAATGGTTGCACAACTCTATATATTCACCAAAAGTAATAACTTAAAATGAGTACATTTTATGTCATGCAAATCATACCTCAACAAAGCTATAAAGATAAATAAATATCTAGCAACAAGGTGTTAAGAGACAGAAACAAAACAAAATTGCCAATATATTGATAATTGTTGAAGCTGGTTGATAGATAATACGGTTTGATCTTAGTATTTAATATTTATGTGCTTTTTACACTTAAATGGGAAAATAAGAAAGGTAAAATTATAGCAGTCTATGTAATCACCGCAAAGACACTGAATATAAATCTGGGTATGTTTAATACTTATTTGTTCGCTAATGTACTTTATATAGATTTGATATTAAAGGTAATTTTCAAGTAATATCCTGTTTCTCCCCCCATTATTTACAGCAGCCTATTAGTGTCTACTTCTAATCAAATTTTGGGTCTTTTATATTCCTAGTCTCACCAGTTGACCCATCCCTCCACTTATTTCCTCAGTGTTCCTTTTGCATGCTATTCTTTATTCTGACACCAAATAGCACTCTTTTGAATTTACGTTGAGAGCCCATGAGCATGGAAGCTTGCAATTAATGTATCCAATTAGGTTTTAATGTTGTTATTATGTTTATGCTGCCCAAAGACCCAAGGAAAGGATTTAGGATTCGTAGGGGAAAAAAAAAAATCAGAGCTATGAGCAGAGCAGAAAGCACTATAATGTATAATTTTTGTTTCAAAGTATACACAATTCAAATTTTGGTGTTGACAAGATAGGCTATATTCAAAAATAATTTGAAAATTATAGTGACATGTCTAAGCTTATCTACATATATTTTGTGACTAAAAATGTATTGAAAATTTGTAGGATAAGATTATAGACTAAAGTAGATGAGTCGCTTCAGTAGATTTCCACAACCTTTGAACAAGTGAGTTTTACTTTTTATCTGTCATTTCCAGTTCTTGTCAGAGAGAGTTCTGATCTCCCACTGGCTGCTTCAGAAATTCTTTACCTATTAAAATATTCCCAGGGATGTTGGTAGGTACACGTCTATAGTTATTCCTTTTCTAGGTCATTTTTACAAACTTCTTCTTCTTCTTTTTTTTTTTTAGTAGTTAGGTGCTATTAAAGGCACATCAAGTTTAGAACAGGTGGTTGGAATATAATTCAATAATCAGATGATGATGGACAGGAACCACCAGTATAAAGTAATATTTAATTAAAAATTACTGCAATGTTCTTCCTTTTGTTTTGTTTCAATTATCTAGTTTAATGATATATCAGAGATTTTTTTTGCCTTTAAGAACATCAATTTATCTTTTAATAATAATCTTTATAAACAAATACACTGATGTGGTAAATAAACATTTAAATAGTTCAAAGGTATATGATAAAAATAAACTATTCTTCCTACTCTAGATCTCATCTTACTCCCCAGAAGTAATGACCCTTAACTGGCTCATTTTGGTATTTGCAAAAAAAAAAAAATTAAGTATATCCTGTTACGTATTTAATCAGGGATTTTGAAGCTCTTTTATATCAGAACATTCAGATCAACATATTCTTCTGAATACCTGCCTCTATCTATGGAAGTAACAATGAGTTTTTTTTAACAACTATTCCCTTATTATGGGCAGCTAGATTCCACTTTTCTTTCTCTCATTCTTTCTTTTTTTCCCCCATACAGAAATATTGCAATAAATATCTTGTACCTATGGATACGCCTGTGAGTGTTTCTTCAAGGTAAATTGTAATAGAGTTAATGAGTAAAGGACTTGTACATTTGTTGAATTCTGTTATCTTATGCAGAGTTGCCCTCCAAAATGTGTCAGTTGTATATTAGAGTCCTAATATTCCTGAACCCTTAACGGTGCTAAAAAAAAAAAAAATGACATGTACATTTTACATACAAATTTAATATATTTAAGAATTTAGGGATTTTGGTGGCTGTTTTGGTTTCTGTTTGTTTTTGTTTTGTTTTGGAGAAAACATCCATATCTCTTTCAATTAATGGGGGGGGGGGGATTGTTTGTTTGAAGACGATTATACCAGAACTTCTGTTCCTGTTTTGACTAGAGGGGGTCATGGCAGATCAAAGCTGCCTCTGAGAAAAATTAGAAAATCCAAATAAAATACAGAAATCATCCTTTTGGGACGATCGATAGCTGCTGAGACAATGAGAAATAATGGCAGACTCCAGAGAGGGAAAAAGCTCTGGAGTGGAGAGAACTCCTCAGCCTCTCTTATTCTGGGACATTTGCTGATTCTGGGCATGCGGAATAGAGAAAATACAAGGATGTTAGCTGAAAAACCTAAAAGGCTAGGGACTAACCAGAGGTGGACTGAACTGCTAAGAGTGGCATTTTTATAAGAACCATATTGTATTTAAATTTTGATTATGGGGAATTGAATGTTTACATCATTTAACTCTTACATTCTTCTCATATCTTTTGATAGAACTTTAAAATTCTTCCACATATGTATGATTTTTTAGTTTATTTCTGCATATTTTCTAGTGTTTACTGCTTGCAATTATAAATGACTTTTTTTTCATTACATTCATCTATTTACTTGTTTTTAATTTTGGTTTGAGGTATAGCATACATGAAGAAAAGTTCAAAAATCTTAAGTTTATATTTTTCAGCATAAGGTACTGGAGCAACCAGAGATCCATATGCAAAAAAATTAATCTAGATCCATACTTAGTACCACATAGAAAATTTAACACAAAATAGATCACAGACCTAAAAATGTAAAACATAAAACTTCTAGGAGACAACCTTTGTGACCTTGGATTAGGCAAAGATTTCTAAGACATGAGAACAGCACAATCCACAATCAGACTTCTTTAAAATTAAAAACTTCTGTTTTGAAAAGATACCATGAGAAGAATAAAAAGGTAATTCACAACAGAGAAAATATTTGCAAAGTACATATCTGATTAAAAAAGCTTGTATCCAAAATATATAAGAATTCTCAAAACTCAACAATAAGAAAACAAACAACGTAAATTTTAAAAGTGGACAAAAGATCTGAACAGATGTTTTACCAAAGGAGATATAGCAATAGTAAATAAGCACATGAAAAGATGCTCAGCATAATTAGTTATTAGGGAAATGAAAATTAAAACCACAATGATACCGCTACATACTTATTAGAATGGCTAAAATAAAAAGGTTTATTGTTCCATGTGTTGACAAGGCTTTGGAAGAATTTAAAATCTCACACACTGCTGATAGGTTTGTAAAATGGTACAACCACTGCATAAACAGTTTAGTAATACCTTAAAAAGTTAAACATACACCTACTATATGATCCATTCATTGCACTTCTAAGTATTTCTCTAAGATAAACGAAAACATGTATCCATATAAAGACTTGTACAGGAATCTTCATTCCAGATTTATTTGCCATAGCCTGAAACTGAAAATGCATCAACAGATTATTGATGAATAAACTGTGGTAAATTCGTAATGGAATACTACTTAGCAATTAAAAAAAAAAAAGAATGAACCATTAGTATATGCAATAACATGAATGAATCTCAAAATAATGATGCTGGATGAAAGAAGCGAGGCTAGAAAGAGTATGTACTGTATAATCACATTTTATAATTTACTAGAAAATGGAAACTGATCTACACTGACAGAAAGTAGATTGGTGGTTGCCTGGAGACATACAGGGAGAGAGGGCTGTTAGAAAGAAGTACAAAGGCACATGAGAAAAGTTTTGGCGATGATTAAATACGTTCATTATCTTGGTTATGGTGATGATGCCATGGGTGTATATTTATGTCAAAAACTTATCAAATTATAATCTTTAATATATGAAGTTTATTGTATATGAATTATACCGTAATAGAGCTATTAAAAATTAAAATAATGAATTCCTGCTGCCCTATCTTAAGTTTATAGATTAATGAATTTTCACATATATACATATGTGTATAAAACCAGCTGGAAACATATAGACAATATCCAGCACCCCAGACGTTTGATCATGCTTTTTTTCCAGTCAACTCATCTGCCAGAGTCCTTTATTATTCAGACTTAGTTTACCTCTTCTTGAGCTTTATGCAAAGGGTACCATACAGTATAACTGTTTTGTAACTTCCTTCTTTATTTTACATGTATCAGTAGTTTGTTCTTTTTGTTGTATTTTGTTATATAAATACTATTTATCTTTTTTTTACTATAGATAGGCACTTGAATGGTTTTCAAATTTTTGGATATTATCAATAAGGCAGCTCTGAATATTCTTGTATATATCTTTTGGGGGACATAAAGACTCATTTCCTTGAGGTTCAACTACTGGTTATAGACAAGATATTTGTTTAGTTTTAGTAAATATTGCATATAGTATTCTAGGGTGTAACTGTTTGCATGCCCAATAATTCTTGTTATTATATATCCTTTCCACCTCTTAGAGAACTTAAGTTTTTATTTTGATGGTATTGATTCTTATGGTATGCAGTTGTATTAAAATCTGTTTTTAATTCACATTTCCCTGTTAAATAATAGTGTTGAACACCTATTAATATGCTTATTGGCAACTTGGAGAGCTTCTTTTATGTGTTGCCTGTTATAGTATGTTGATATTTTTTAAATTGTGTTGTTTATCTTCTTCATAATTTAAAAATTTTATTGTGTATGTCAGTGGTTTGTTCATTTTTATACCTGAATCATATTCCATTGAATGAATATATCAGACTTTATCCAACGATATATTTTAACCATTGAATAAATGATAACACAATTCAACACTAATTTTATTATTTTGCTTCTATCTGTGGTTACTTCTCCATCTCACATCTACTGCTGTGCATTCATGTTTTCTCCTTTTTATTCTTGATATTTAACTAATAATCTCTTTGTTTCCTTAATTTTAATAATTGATCCCTGAAATATATTTCAATTCTATTTGACTGTTTACTGATTTAGTGTTTTCTAGTCTTATCTCAAACTTCTTAATTTTTCCTTGAGTTTATTTTATTTCTAATTGTGTAGTTTATTCATTCATTGATTCACTCACTCATTACCACATCCTGGTGACAGCTATGTACTAGGCCCTTTTTTGGAAGCTGGAAATACAGCATTGAACAAATAGACAAAACTCTATTTTTATGGAGTTTACATTTTTGTAAAATATTTTTAAGTAGAATGCTTATGAAATTTTTAAATAGATTTGAAAAATATTGACAATATCAATTTTCCTCTGAGCACTGAACTAACTGAACTCTTAAGTATCTGATACACAATGTTGTTATTTATACTGTTTTTTGGATATGTTATAAATTTAATTTTCATTTTTGTCTGTTACCTTAGAGAAATGGAAGACAGTTACCCTGGTTGTTTAATTTTCAGGGGGTATGGGATTTTGTTTATGTACTTATTATTAGTACCTATGTTTATTGCACAATAATCAGAATATGTCTACACTTTTTCTACACCATGGAATTTAAATTTTATTTGTGTTAAATTTTTAACAAATATTCTTTTAGCACATTAAATAGAAAGACATTCTTTATTTTCAAGGAAATGTATTTTATATGTCTCTATTAGATTCTCAGGAATAATTATATTTTGCAGTCCTTAATATTATTTATATTTTTTGCTATTGTACCAAACTTTACCCAAAGATATGTTCCAATTATTTATTCTTTATTTAGTGCCATTTTCCATGAAAATGGTACATTAATTTTTCAAAAAATATTCAATTTAATTTTATTATTTAATGTGATAATTTCTTTATAAAATGTCTCTCTTGAATCATTAATGCTTTAAGTCTTCAATTAAAATTTGCTTAATATTAATCATGTGATTCATGAAAAATATTTATTTATACCTGATCTTTATAATATTTCTAAACTATTCATTTTTTCCTTGACTATTTATTTTCAACCTGAATCACTTGTTCTACACACATATCTTAATTATGCATTTTTAAAACATTTGTTTAAATCTAATCAAGATACTTTGACAGGGTAAATTTATTAACATTTATTCAACTGAGAGTCTTATCTTAATGCTATATTTTCGTGTTATATTTGTATTTTAAGTATTTTTTTAATTTTAATGTTTCTTTCACTGTATGGTTTATAGTATCTTTATGTCATTTTGTGTGTTTATGATTTCTTTCAGAAATAATTAGTTGTTTCTATAATCTATTTTTAGTCCTTATGGGTTCTTCCAATACCACTTTATTTAATTACCTTGCAACTTGATTTTTCTAGATTTAAACAAAATTTATTGTCCACGTATATTCCACTCTGAGATAAGAAAAAACATCATTCATAAACTTCTTATAAGCTCGTATCCTCATACTCTATATTTCAATTTTTGTTACCTATATTTTTAAGTTCTACAATATCAAGAGTTATAGATACTTTGCTCAATCAACATTTTCCAGTTAATTTCTCTTAGTTTTACATTTCAATAGATTCCACATTCACCACCAGTCCTTTACAATAACTCCTTTATTCATCTGTTTGTCAGTATAATTCCATCACTAGGTGGTTTTTCAAGAAGCCATGCATGTTATAGATATTTCTTTCTCATATTTGAAAATAATTGTCTTGGGGTGCCTGGGTGGCTCAGTCGGTTAAACATCTACCTTCGGCTCAGGTCATGACTCCAGGAACTGGGATTGAGTCCTGCATTGGGCTCCCTGCTCAGAGAGGTGCCTGCTTCTCCCTCTCACTCTGCTGCTCCCACTGCTTGTGCTCTCTTGCTCTCTCTCTCTCTCTCTCCCCCAAATAAATAAATAAATAAAATCTTAAAACCAGAAAGAAAGAAAGAAAGAAAGGAAGGAAGGAAGGAAGGAAGGAAGGAAGGAAGGAAGGAAGGAAGGAAGGAAGAAAGGAAGAAAGGAAGAAAGAAAGAAAAAGAAAATAACTGTCTTATCACTTGAGCCGTATCTTTGCAGGTGATTGTATGGGGTAAAGATTGGGGAGATGCACCTTGGAATTAGGCACATTGGATTCAGTTCATAAACCACTTCTTAAATTTTATGCTGTGTATATTGCCCTGACTATATGTCTTTACTCATGATGATAAGAAAGCTGCTGGGTTACAAGGGAGATCTTTGTCTTTCATTTTCTTCTATGAGGTGATCTCTCACCTATTTATCTTTGTTTAATGAAATCAGTAGGTGCAGAGCTTCCTGCAAAGGTGTCATTTTATGTCTCTCCTTACTCTGTCCTGCCTGCACTCTGTGCTGTTTTAGTTTCAAGCCATGAGTCACATTCGTGACTTCCACATGTGTCACCAACTTGTGAGAACCCTGAATGCAGCTTGATCATCTGCTAGGGCATGTTGCTTTCATGCCCTCTCAGTATTTGCTCTGAATTTTATTTCTTACATTGAGTACTGGCAGTGTAGATGTTTTCCAATTATATCAAAAATTGAGTAGTCTATGTGGATCATTCTTTCTGTAGTTTTCAGTTGGTTTCAGGAGGGAGAGGGGTAAAAATGGCTTTCATTTGCCATTTTTATCTGAAAGTCTCCAGATTGTTTCTTAGCTGAGTCATATAACAAAAAGATAGTTGCTTGGGAACAATTTAATCACACACTTTATATAAACTAGTAACTGAATTTTCTTTGGAGTTAAGTTAAACATTATAATTAATTGAAAGTACAACATACCAATTTCAGTTTAGTGTTGATAACTTGAGCCTTTTCATACAGGGTAAGTTGTGTTTAGCCTAAGAAAACATGGTCTGCTTCTCAGTTCAGCTGTCTTGTTTCATTTTCAAATCCACTCTTGGCTGTAGTCGAGGAGCTGCTGAAGAAGCTATCTTTGACACTCACCCATAGACAAGAGAGCCTTTGTGGAAGCTAAGGTTTCCAGTGGAGTAGTTCCAGCAGACTGCTGGAGCAAGAAAACATGAGTTTGGATGCTTTGGAGTGGTTGAGAGGAACAGTTTGGCTTTGCCTATATAACCCCACCTCCAAGGTAGCACAGTGCAGTGACAAGAGAGATTTTCTCAGCTCCTGATTTCTCCCATGGGGGAAAGTGAGAGCATGTGAATGAGTGCCCAGTTTCCTCAACTCTATGGAATGTTGCCAAAGAGGCCCATTTCTTTATCACCCATTCATTGTACTGAGTCATGAGCTGCATGACTGGAGGGTAGGAAGAGGTTGGGAGAATGGCATATAGGACTCTTGGTAGGCACAAAAGGGATGTGGATCCTACTAACTGTGTCACAGATTCCACCAAGAAATCCAAAAATGAGCCGCTAGGAATGTCTCACCCACAGATTCCTCTAACTTTCCCAAGGGCATCCCCAGCATAGCCACCTCACCCGCCCACACTCCCATCCTATGGCCAGTTCTCTGTGCATAATACTGATGGTGGCAAGAGCAAGCTTCAACAGATATCTAGTGAATATATGCAGAAAGCTGGGTAAAATTTGCAAGCCAGGGATAAGCAACAGACTTGAGCTTCAGCTCCACCCTTGGGAAAGCAAAAGAGAGGCTTCTAGCACCCAGTCTGGTGCATTACAGGATTAAGACAAGGCATACAAGTTAACGAATTCTGCCTCAAAAGAAGAAGAGAAAGCAAGAAGCATGGAGTAGATGTGTCCCTAGACAATCTAAAAAAGTCTCAGACCCCTTAAAAGGGCTGACAGAAGGTGTTTCTCTCCAGTTAGTAAGACTGGAGGAGGTGACTACAACTTTAAATGCAGACAGCAATGCACTACTTCAAGGAGCATGAAAAATCAGGAAAACATGACACCACTAAGGGATCTCAATAATATTCCATTAACCAATCCCAAAGACATGATAGAGATATTTGTTTATTTAACATTTATATTTATTTTTTATTAATATAATAAAATATTAGTTTTATTTTTATTACATATTTATTTATCCTTGTAACACTGGAATAAGTCTATAGGATATATTTATCCTTATAACATTTAAGGATAAAGAATTTAAAATAGCTGTTTTAAGGAAGCTCAAAGAACAGGAAAACATATAAAGGCAATTCAACAAAATCAGAAAAACAGTACATAAATAAAATGAGAAGATTAACAAGGAGATATATCATAAAAAATAACCAAAAAGAAATTGTGGAGCTAAAGGATACACTGAATGAAATGAAAAATGCAATGGAGAACATCAATAACAGAATAATTGAAGCAGAAGAATCTGTGAGATAGAAGACAGGAGCTTGAAATTACCCAGTAAGAGGACTAGGAAGATAAAAGAATGAAAAATGGTGAAGAATGACAATAAAAGCATAAAAATAAATAATCTGTAAATTATTGGAGTTCTAAAAGAGAGGGAAAGGGGCATAAAGATTATTTTAAAAAATAATGGCTGAGAACATCCCAAATCTGTGGAGAGATTTGGATATCTAAGTTCATGGAGCCCACAGGTCACAAAATAAACTCAACTTAGAGAGATCTTCTCCAAGACACATTATAGTAAAACTGTCAAAAGTCAAAGAAAAAGAGATAATATTAAAAGTAGCAAAAGAAAAGAAGCTGTAACTTACAGGAGAATTTCATAAGTCTGTCAGTGGACAGATGGTTTCCCTGGTGAATTCTATCAAACATTTAAAGAAGAATTAACACTGATCCTTCTCTAATTCTTCTAAAAAATTGAAGAGAAGGGAGCATTCCTACACTCATTATACGAGACCAACATTACACTGATAGCAAAGCCAGATAAGAAAACTAAAAAAAGAATATTACAGGCTAACATTCCTACTGAATATAGATGCAAAATTTCCCAATGAAATATTAGCAAAATGAATTAAATTGCATATTAAAAGGATCATACACCATGATCAAATGGGATTCATCTCTGGGATGCAAGGATGGTTTAACACATGCAAATTAATAAATGTGATACACCACATTATGAAAGATAAAAATCACATGATCATCTCAAAAATGCAGCAAAAGCATCTATATGTAAAAACATATTTCCATTATAAAACTTCTCAACAAGTTGGGTTAAAAGAAATGTACCTAAAACATAATAAAGGCTATATATGACAAGCCCACAGCTAAACAATCCTGAGAAAGAACAAATCTGGAAGCATCTCATTTCATAATTTCAAACTATCCCACAAAGCTATAGTAATCAAAACAGTTTAAGATGGTATAAAAATAGGCACATAGACCAATAGAACAGAATTGAGACCCCAGAAATAAACCCTTGAATACATGGTCAGCTAATATTTGACAAGGGAGCCAAGAATACTCAGTGGGGGAAAGATAGCCTCTTCAGTAAGTGCTGACAGAAAACTAAATAACCACATGCAGAAGAATTAAATTGGACTCCTATCTTACAACACTCATAAAAATTAACTTGAAATGGGTTAAAAACTCAAAGGTAAAACTTGAAAGCATAAAACTCGTAGAAGAAAATATATGGAAAAAGCTCTTTGACATTGGTCACAGCAATGATTTTTTAGTTATGACACCAAAAACACAAGCAACAAAAGCAAAACTGAATAAGGGGGGGGCTACATTAAACTAAAAAGCTTCTGCACAGCAATAGAAATAAATGACAAACTGAACGATAACAACCCACAGAATGGGATAAAATATTTGCAAATCATATAGCTGATAAGGAGTCAATATCCAAAATATATAGGGAACTCATCCAATCAATAGTAAAAAAACAAACAAACAAACAATCTAATTTTAAAATGGGCAGAGGAACTGAACAGACATTTCCCCAAAGAATATATACAAATGGCCAACAGGTCCACGAAAGGATACTCAACATCACTAATCAGGGAAATGCAAATTAAAACCACAGTAAGATACCACCTCAAACCTGTTAGAATGGCTAGTATCAAAACGACAAAACATAACAAGTGATGGTGAGGATATGGACAGAAGAGAACCCTTTTGCACTATTGGTAGAAATGTAAATTGGTGTAGTTATGTGAAACAGTACGTAGCTTCCTTAAGAAATTAAAGATAGAACTACTATATGACCCAGCAATCCCACTTTTGGGTATATATCCAAAGGAAATGAAATCAGAATCTCAAAGAGATATCTGTACTGCCATGTATATTACAACATTATTCATAATAGCCAAGATATGGAAACAACCTATAAGTCTGGCTATAGATGAATGGATAATGAAGACACAACACATTTATACATATGATGGAATATTATTTAGCCATGAGAAAGAAGGCAATCTTGCCATTTGTCACAATATGGATGGATCTTGAGGACATTATGCTAAGTGAAATAAGCCAGACAGAGAAAGACAAATACCATATGATATCACTTATATGTGGAATCTAAAAAAGCCAAAGTCATAGAAACAGAGATTAGAATGGTGTTTGGAAGGGGCTGGGGGAGCAGAGTAAATAGGGAGAGGTAGGTCAGAGGATACAAACTTCCAATTATAAAATGAATAAGTTCTGGGGATGTAACATAGAACATGGAGATTATGGTTAATAATATTTGATATGTACTTGAATGTTGTTAGAGAGTAAATCTTAAATGTTCCCACCACAAAAAAGAAATGGTAATTATGGGAAGTGATGGAACTGTTAACTAACCCTACTGTGGTCATCATTTCACAATTTATAAGTATATCAAATCCTGACAACATATAGCTTAAACTTACACAATGTTATATGACAATTATATTACAATAAGCTGGGACAAAATAAATGTTGGTTCAAATTATTTTTGAACATTATATAGAAAATAAAGCATATCTGTGGACCAGAAAATTGGTCTGAGGGTTCCTGTGTCTCCCTCTGATATAGTCATAGCTATTTTTGGCAAGTTTGTCTCCCCCCTCTGGAATATAGATATTTTTTTCTTCACATTTCATCATCTCTTTTGTAAATGCTCTCTCTCTAGCTGTTCATATCACTTCCTATGGTAAATAAATTTTACCTCTAAGCATTCAAAGAGATCTCGCACTATACACACTCTAAGAGCTGTTTTGTAGTTACTGCTCTTTGCTGAACTTATTATGCATATATTCAGATGTCGGAGGGCTCTGTCTGCTATTGCAGTAAAAATTGTATCCAAATGAGAAGATTTCATCCTTCCTCACTCACGTCATGAGGAACAAAGCTAGGTATTCCTACCAGGTAACACTGCCATTTGGCAAGAGACCTAACTAGTTTCTTTGAAATGCAACACTATGAGGATCATAGCACCAGGGGGACAGCAGGAATGTTCTACCATTACTTCTTGGAATTTCAGCTACAACTTCCTTAAAAAAAAAAAAAAAAACTAAACAAATGTTTGTTCCGAGCTCCAAATATATTTAAAGTGGTTTTAAAATATCTAATGTTTGCAATATATGTTAAGATATATGTCACTTTCATTGTTAATTATTTATATAATGGAAATGTCTTGATTTGAGAGTTAGGTTTCCATTTATCCTCAGCAATCCTGGTTTTTGCATGCTTTCAACTTTGTGAATTATTTTAAAATAGCATATGTTTACTGAGGAAAATATGAGCCATTTAAATTGGAAATCCAGTCAATTACTCATAGAGTTATATTTCAAATTGTGATTACACAAATCTCTGAACAACAACAACAAAATTACAATACCAAATACTGACAAAAATATGGAATAACAGGAACACTCGTTCATTGCTGGTGGGAATGCAAAATAGTACAGCCACTTTGGAAAACAGTTTGGCAGTTTCTTACCAAGCTAAACATAGTCTTACTATACAATCCAGCATTCACACCCCTAGGCATTTACAGTTGAATTGAAAACTTGCATTCACACAAAAATCTGCACATGAATGTTTATAGGAGCTTAATTCATAATCCCTCAAAACTGAAAGTAATCATGATATCCTTCAGTAGATAAGTGGAGAAACTGGTACAATCATACAATGTAATATTATTCTGTGATTAAAAAGAAATGAGCTATCAGTCCATGAAAAGACATAAAGGAACCTTAAGTGAATATTGCTAAATGAAAGAAGTGAGTCTGAAAAGGGTATACACTGTATAATTTCAGCCACATGACTTTCTGGGAAAGGAAATACTATAGAGATAGTAAAAAGATCAATGGTTGACAGAGGTACCAGGGGGAGTGGGAGGGATGGTCAACAGGTGAAGCACAGGCAATTTATAGGGTAATGGAACTATTATATATTATAGTGTAATGGTAAATACATGACGCTAGGCATTTGTCAAAACCCATAGAACTGTAAAACACAGAGTGGACCTTGAAGTAAACTTCGAACTTTCCTTCATAATGTATCAGTATTCTTCTTTAACTGTGACAAAGGTACCACATTGAAGATATAATAATAGAAAAAACTGTGTGTGAGCAAGAGGGAGTATGTGGGAACTCTCTGTACTATCTGCTCAATTTTTCTAAGACATCTAAAACTGTTCTAAAAATTAAGTGGAAAAATGATCTTGTGTCAGATTTGTCTCTCTTATATAGTGTTTCTGATTTCAAGTAAATCTTATCACCTATTCAATTGCACAAGGTAGAAAATTAGGCATTACTCTTGACACCTCTCCCTCATGTTTTGATGCACTTTACTTCCTAAATATCTTGTAAACCCACATTCTTCTCTCCATGCCCAACTCCTGTGATATAATAACCTGTGGCCATGCTAGGATGCTAGGATAATCAAAATCGAGAGCCTCTACCTACATCCACTTTGCAACTTCTATCCTCTCTTTTATACAATGCCTATGGAGTAACCTTTCAAAATGCAAACCATGTCATTCTCTCTACTCAAAACCATTTAAGGATGCTCCTGTTACCTGGATAAATGCAAAGATTACACACATCTATGCATGCACTGGCCCCTACCTGCATCCCAGCCTCAACTCTTACTATACTACCTTGATTGCCCTTTAGCTATATTGATTTTCTTGTAGCCTTGCACTCTTTATTCCCTCTTCCACTATAGGAATATTACATATGTTGTTGACTCCAATATGACATTTTTTTCCTCTGCCATCTCCCTTGTTTGTTTCACGTTTTTACTTAAATTCTAGTTCATTGCTTTTTTTAGAGCCATCTGCTCATGACACCACCTCCTGCTCCTCCTGCTGCTGCTGCCGCCATCCTGAATCACTGCCTGCATAGCTCCAGCAGCCTGGCTTCCCATGCTAGCCACCGATATTTGGAGTTCTTACAACATGGCAGACATCAACGACAAAGAACAGTCTAAATTTGATCAAGATTTGGATGATGTTGAAGAAGTAGTAGAAGCTGGTAAAGAAACAATAATCAAAGCACATTATCTGACTGTTCAGATGATGCAAAATCCTCAGATTCTTACAGCCTTTCAAGAGAGACTTGATGTCTGGTAGAAACACCAACAGTATACATTGAAAGTTTGCTTGGGTAGTTAAAAGACAAGTGAATACTCTCAAAAACCTTCAAGTTAAATGTGCACAGATAGAAGCCAAATTCTATGAGGAAGCTCATGATCTTGAAATAAAGTATGTTGTTCTCTATCAGCCTCTATTTGATAAGTGATTGGAGATCATTAATGCAATTTATGAACCTAAGGAAGAAGAATGTGAATGGAACCCAGATGAGGAGGATGAAATTTCAGGGAATTACTGAATTTTGGTAGACTGTTTTTAAGAATGCTTATTTGTGGGGTGTCTGGGTGGCTCAGTTGGTTAAGCACTGGACTCTTGGTTTCAGCTCTGGTCATGATCTCAGGGTCGTGGAGTCCTGCATGGGGCTCACACTCAATGCAGAGTCTACTTGCCCCTCTCCCTCTGCTCCTCCTCATGCACACTCTCTCTATGTCTCTCTCTCTCTCATAAATAAATAAAATCTTAAAAAAAAAAAAGAATGTTGACTTGCTCAGTGATATGGCTCAGGAGCATGATGAATCTATTCTGAAGCACTTCAGACATTTTAAAGTGAAGTTCTCAGATACTGGCCAGCCCATGAGTTTTGTCCTAGAACTTTCCTTTGAACCCAATAAATATTTCACAAATGAAGTGTTGACAAAGACATATAGGATGAGGTCAGAACCAAATGATTCTTAACCCTTTTCTTTTGATGGACCAGAAATTATGGGTTATACAGGGTGTTAGACAGATTGGAAAAAAGGAAAAAATGTCACTTTAAAAACCATTAAGAAGAAGCAGAAACACAAGGGATGTGGGACAGTTCATACTGTGACCAAAACAGTTTCCAATGACTCTTCCTTTAGTTTTTTGTTTTTTTGTTTTTTTTTTTTTTGCCCTTCCTGAAGTTCCCAAGAGTGGAGATTTGGGTGATGATGCTGAAGCTATCCTTGCTGCAGACTCTGAAATTGGTCACTTTTTATTTAAGTGTTTAATCCCAAGGTCAGTGTTATACTTTACTGGAGAAGCTATTGAAGATGATGATGAAGAAGAAGAAAAAGAAGGAGGAGGAGGAGGAAGAAGAAGAGGAAGAGGAAGAAGAAGAAGAAGAAGAAGAAGAAGAGGAAAGAAGGAGAAGAAAGAAGAAGCAGAAGAAGAACAACAGGGAGATGAGGAAAATGATCCAGACTATGACTCAAAGAAGGATCAAAACCCAGCAGAGTGCAAGCCAGCAGTGAAGCAGGATGGTCTACCTTCTGCTTCCCTGGAAAGGATAAATTTAGATCATTTGATAAGCCTATTTCAAGTTTTTATTGTTATTGTTTGTTTGCTTGTTTTCGTTTTTGCACCCTAAAATAAAAATATTAAATATAATTTTAGTTCTCTCACATACACACAAAATCTAGTTAACATATAATGTAGTATTAGTTTCAGGAGTAGAATATAGTGATTCATTACTTACATATTAACACCCAGTGCTCATCACAACAAGTGCCCTCCTTTTTTTAAAAAAAATATTTTACTTATTTATTTGTGAGAGATAGAGAGAGAGAGAGAGGGTGAGAGAGAGAGAGCATGAGCAGGGTGAGGGGCAGAGGGAGAAGCAGGCTCTCTGCTGAGCAGGCAGCCTGATGTGGGGCTCGATCCCAGAGCTGAAGGCAGATGCTTAATCCACTGAGGCACCCAGTCGCCCCTACAAGTTGCCCTCCTTAATGGCCATCACCCATGTAATTCCTCCCCACACCCACCTCCCCTTCAGCAACCCTCAGTTTGCTCTCTATAGTTAAGAGTCTATTTTATGGTTTGCCTCTCTCTATTTTTTTCTTTTCCCTATGTTCATCTGTTTTGTTTCTAAAATTCCACATTTGAGTGAAATTATATGGTATTTGTCTTTCACTGAATGACTTGTTTCACTTAGTATAATACTCTCTAGCTCCATCCACTTTGTTGGAAATGCCATTTCCCTTGTTAAATGTTCTGCACACATGCTATTTGTTTGGGAACTATACATCGGCTTAGTTGACATGATACAATTTTCCAATGGTCCACTTTAGCACTGTTTATTCTTCCTTGCAGCATTTGTCTCCATTTCTAATTTAAATTTGCTTTATGTGTTTATTTGAATATTTTCTGCTCTACCTCTACTCTGTAAGCTCTACAAGAGTGGGGATCAGCAACAATTTTTCCTTACTCTTCTATCTCATTATTTGCTATTATCTGACATAACGGTAAAAACTCAACACATATTCTATTGAATGAATAAAATAATGAACAAGTAAATGAAAGATTAAGTGAGTTTTCCAATGTGTTCTAAGAAAAAAACATAATATTGAGAAAGGAAGAATAGTAGACTGTAAGACAGAGGATCTAGGAATAAGTTTAACCAACGAAAAGAACCCCTTGTTTATTCTTTTCCTTTAGAATATAAAGCAGTCATATTTAGGTAACAGATCTATTTTCTCCTGAGCTATAACTCATTTCAAGGTATGTTGCCATTCAATGGAGTCCGCTATAGCTGTTGTCTTTGTTGTTAAAGAATTGTGTAGGCCGTGACAGTGCAGCTTCAAGGAAGACAGAGCGTTCAAGCTCTTCTTTTTGTAATCAGTCAGGGAAAGAATGTAGGGCCTAGATAGAACTAAGAGGGGTGAGGATCATCATGTGATACGGAGAAGTAGCATACAAAGCAACAACAAAGGACTAGTCCCCAGATAAGACCCCTCTTTCTCAAAACTACTAAAAGAAGGTGAACAATATGGGAGTGGTTAAATCTGGTTAACACAAATCTGGTTAAAGTCTTCAATAATTTTTGCTGAAAGTAAGTACCTTTCTTTTTCTCATTCTCAGCTAATCATCTTTCCCTTTAGCTTACTCAGAAAACGGAAGCACAATTTCATGGCTTTTGAGATGCATGAAGCCTTTAATGACTGAGGTCAGTCATTAAACACAGGAAATTATAGGTGATGTGGATTTAAATGTGTTAGAAATAAAGGTGAAGCAGTCCTGCAATTACGTATAGAGAGTTGTCTGAGTGCCCTTGCTGCTATCCTGTTGCCATTACCATATGATGCGAGTCTACAACTGTTTATTTACTGTTTTCAAAGGATGCAATAAGCCCTTTTAGCAGCATGGCATTAAAAAAAACAAAACAGGTAAATTCTCAATGACAAATTAAACACTGAATTTTTGTGCATCAAGATGGTGAATGATAAATGTGTAACTTGCACTAAATGGTTATCTTAACCATTCACCTGGAGGCCATGGTTCTATCATTGACCGTATTAAGAGTACAACACAAAATTCAGCCAATGTAGCAAGCCCATCTACGTCAAATGCTATTTTTATATTAAGCAGATATTTAATATGATAATTTAAACACATGCAATGTCAAAAGTTGTGTTTATATATTGCTCTATGAAGCAAGACGTTTTGTTCCAAACAAATGAACCTATTTTCTATTCTAAGTCTTTTTTGTGCATGCATGAGAAATGAGGTGATAGCTGTTACTGTGTTGGCGCCATTCATAGATTTTTCTCAAATAGTGAAATGGTACTAGTTTTATATCAATCAAGAGATGTTTCAGGGGTGCCTGGGTGGCTCAGTTGTTAAGCGTCCACCTTCGGCTCAGGTCATGATCCCAGGGTCCTGGGATCCAGCCCCGCATCAGGCTCCCTGCTCGGCAGGAAGCCTGCTTCTCCCTCTCCCACTCCCCCTGCTTGTGTTCCCTCTCTTGCTGTGTCTCTCTGTCAAATAAATAAATAAAATCTTAAAAAAAAAAAAAAAAGACGTTTCAAACAATAAATTCATTAAACTCTAACAAAACAGTTGGATTGATCTCATCCAATTTGGAAGCCCATTCTGTCAAAGATGAAATATCTAACATTAGCATTATTATAAATGTATATATCAGTTAGAAAAAAAATGACCCTGAAAATATTTTAGTTTTTGAAAGAACTAAATAAAATAGGGTGACAGTTTCTGAGGAGTAGAGGGGTGCCTGGCTGGCTCAGTCAGATAGTAGTGTATGCAACTCTTGATCTCCCGGGGTCGTGAGTTTGAGTCCCATGTTGGCCATAGAGATTCCTTAAAAAAATAAAAAAATAAAAAAATAAAAAATAAAAATAAAATTTCTAAAAAAAAAAAAAAGGAGTAGAAAGCACAATCCTATCACAGGTTCAGAAAGGAGAACCAATAAACAGTAGTGATAATTCAACTTTCTAATCACTGAATATTCACTTCACTTCCCTTTACCTGTGAAATACATTCACGAACTTCCCAAGAGAGAAAATCAAAATTCCATTTAGTTACAGCATCAAGCTCAAAGCTCAGGATCTCTGGGTAATAGATGAGTGGTAGTCTTTATATTAGGTCCTGCTATGACTCCTATTGTTAATTTATGAACTGCAAGGGCAAGTTACATATGTACCCCCAAACTCAATACACACTAGCATATCAGGGGTGAGATAATGCCATAAACACTTGTATTCAGAAAAGGAAAGATGAGTGCTAAGGAAGACCTGCTGAAATCAGCTGGGCAGATGCAAGCATGTTCTCTAGTTAAGCCCCTCTTCTGTGAGTGGGTCCTCTAGTCCATGGACTCTGCCCTTTGGGAGGTTCTTTCTTTCCTTTATGGTGCTTGGCTACATCTTTAATGAGCATTGGAGAATGTGCCCTCTTTAAGGTCCTAGAGAATGACTGGCCTAAAAGACATGGAAAAACTTTCAATGAAAGATCTCATTCCTAAATTGAGAATCTTCCTTAAAAACCTCAATGACCTCCATATCTATTTGCCTCCAGTGAGTTCCATGTACCAATTATTCTCCTTAGATTTCTCACCTCCCACTTCCCCTTTCTATTTTAACTTAAATGTGGATATTTTAATAAAATTTAAACCTTAAATCTCTTTTTACTGAGCCATTTTGTCCAGTTAAAATACTTTACTAGATGTCATACTCTTAGATGGCTCTTCACCATGAGACATTTTAATACTTTCACAGATTTTAACAATGATTGTGACAGCCATACTACTCCAATTGTCTTTGATATGTAACAAATTATCCCTAAATTAGTGGTATAAAACAATAACTATTTGATTATGTTCATGGATTCTACAGATCAGGAAGTCAGAAAAGGCACAGCAGACATGACCATTTTCTAAGGTATCTGGGGCCTCAGCTGGGACAACTGGAGCTGAAGGATGCACTTACAAGATAACTTCTCTACTTAGATGGCTGGTGATAGAAAGTAGAATGGTGGTTTTCAAGGGCTGGTGGGAGGGGAAAATGCAAAGTTACTGTTTCATGGGTACAGTTTCCATTTGAGAGGATGACAAATTTCTGGGGATGGATGGCACACAGTGAATACACATAATGCCACAGAACTGCACGCTTAAAAATGGTTTAGGTCAACTTTATGTAATGTAATTTTACCACATTTTAAAAAAAAAAGGCTACTGCTTGGGCTAAGATGACTGAAAAGCTTGCTTAGATGGAACTGTTTACTGGAGCATCTAACACCTGGCCTATGTGGTTTGGGCTTCTCATACTATATTGGCTGCAATCTGCAAGGGCCATTCCAAAAGGAAGCCTCCAGACAGTGAGCATTCTGACCTACTCTTGCAAGTCATAGAGCATACCTTCTGCCACACTGTATTGGTTGAAATGATCACAAACCCATCCAAATTGAAGAGGAGGGGTAGTAGCCCCTACCTTTCAATGGGAGGAATGGCAAGGAATTTGAGACTATGTTTTAAGAGTGCCACATGTACCCTTGACTTAACCCTTGTGACAAAGCTCAGTTTAAATTAGCCTTTGTCATTAAAGGTGTTCTCTGTTTCATTTTCTACTTAGATTTGTGAAGGAGTTTTATATTCCAGAACTGCAATTCACCAAATTTCTGAAAGTCCCTTTTCTTCTTTGGTTGCCAACCTTTTTATCCTTTCTTTTAATCCCTTTTTTATCCTTTTTTAAATTTTTTTATTTCTTTTAAAGATTTTTATTTATTTATTTGACAGAGAGAGACACAGTGAGAGAGGGAACGCAAGAAGGGGGAGTGGGAGAGGGAGAAGCAGGCTTCCCGTGGAGCAGGGAGCCCAATGCAGGGCTCGATCCCAGGACCCTGGGATCATGACCTGAGCCGAAGGCAGACGCTTAACGACTGAGCCACCCAGGCCCCCATTATCCTTTTTTTCAAAAAAGATTTTATTTATTTATTAGAGAGAGAGAGAGATAGAAAGAGAGAGCATGAGCAGGGGTGCAGGGTGGGCCAGAAAGGCGTGGGGAGAGGAGAAGTGGACTCCCCACTGAGCAGGAAGCCAGATGGATGCAGGGCTCCATCCCAGGACCCCAGGATCATGACGTGTGCCAAAGACAGAGGCTTAACCGACTGAGCCACCCAGGCACCCCCATTCTTTTTATCCTAAGCTACTATCTCTCATAGTCCCTTGCCCAAAGGCTACCAACAACTAAAACACAATACCAGCATTTATTTTTCCAACATCTTCTCATAGGCGTTATCCTTTCCAAACAAATAACTCAGAATTTTGCTAAATATGTTGCCACTACATATGGATTGTAATATTTTTTCTAGACTAAGAATATCAGTTTCCCCAATGCTCTTTCAACCCACTTATTAAGGCAACTCCCCATATTCTAAGCCACTTTGTGTATTAGTCAGGATAGGTATTATGTGTTATAGAAAATAACTTTAAAAATGCAGTGAAATTTTTTTTCCTAACATATCTCCTGTCCAACTCAGGTCATCAGGGAAGCTCTGCTAATGTTAGTCACTTCAGGAGGTAGGCTGATGGAGACCTCATTTCAATACATGTGGTGAATCAAGACCTGACTTTTAAAGCTTCTGCCTAAAAGAGTTATATGCCTCACTTCTGCTCACATTTAATTGGCTAAAGCAATTTACTTAGGCACACCTAACTTCATAGAGCAAAGATGTTCAATGTTACTATGTGTCCCATAAAGAGGAGAACTGGAAACATTTATGAACTGCACTAATGACTAGTAAAGGGTTCTAAATGATAAGGTCTACAATATCTAAATTCGGTTATTTGTATTTTGATGCCCTGTTAAGTAGATTCAATGGCACTGTAGTACTGGGAATAATTACAATTTTAATTTTATTCAAATGTAATACACTTATGTAGATTTTCTTAACTGTGGATATATAATTTTAAAAAAGAAAGTTAGGAAATAAAAATTAGAATTCCCCCAAACAAATAAAAAAGCATTTCCTGACAAATAGGATTCTTAAATGCTGGAAATTTTTTCTAAAGAAAATTATGTTTTTCTCCGAAGTATCTGCTATCAGAGAATGGGATGATTATGCACACTGAGCTTTCTGAAATAGTTTGCATGTAACATTAAGACTAAACTGGTATTACTGTTTAACCTTCTCAGATACTGCTCGTTGGATAGTAAATTGGTACAATCTTTCTTGAAACTAATTTGGCAATATGTATCAATAGACTTAAAATATTTATTTTACTTGACCTAGTTATTTCACTTGAATCTATATGAAAGAAATAATCAGAGGTTAAAGTCATAATTTTGAAGATTTCTTGTATTTTTATGCTTGTGTGCATATATATATCATATATGTACATGATATAATTTTGTATTAATACGCATATTCTATAGATACTCATATGAAGAGAGAATACATAAAAATACCATTAGTACTTATATATGTGTTTTAGATTCATGGTAACTTTGGGGTTTTTTTTTATACTTTTGATGCTGTAAATTTTTTATAAAGTGCAATTTTTTCTTTTATAATTTAGAAAATCAATCCGTAGGGGCGCCTAGGTGGCTCAGTTGGTTAAGGGTCTGCCTTCGGCTCAGGTCATGATCCCAGATTCCTGGGAATCAAACCATGTCAGGCTCCCTGCTCAGTGGGGAGCCTGCTTCTCCCTCTCCTCCAGGCTTGTGCTCTCTCTTGCAATCTCTGTCGCTATCTCTGTCTCTCTCAAATAAACAAATAAAATCTTTAAAAAAATTGATCCCTAGTTAAATTAGTATCACTCTATTGAACTACCTATCCCTTTGAACCCATTATCTTTAATGGGTCTTTCTATATTATTTTAGCACTAAGTATGCAAATCAACTATTTGCCATTGTATTATCTGTCCAGGATGCAGGAAAAAATAAAAATATTTATTATTATATAATATCTTTTATCAGGATTATGTGTCATCATATCTATTAGAGACAATAAAAAGATAAATTGACCAACATTATTTTTGTTTGCTTGTTGGAGGAAGAACCCTAGATAAAATTTACAATGGAGTCTTCGGCAACTTGATTTAGGAGGTTCCCCCCATTAATGAAATTCCAGGTTTTTAGGCTTTAGCTTCAGTCTGTATAAAGTCCCACTTTAGTACTTTCCATGATTTTTCATTTTTATCTCTCAAAAAAAGCTATCTTCTAATAGAATTGGTTATGAAATACTCATTTTCTTTTGTCAGATTTTAGTCACCTGGTTTTAAAAGGTGCTGTTATATAATTAGTGGGGAAAAAATGGTGGTTCTGTTTTAATCAGTGAATGACAAAAGAGAAAAATTCAGGCCTCTTTTAATTTCAACAAAGTCCCACAAAGATATTATTTTCCCATTAATAAATAATTCTATTTATTTAGGTCTGTAAAAGCTGAGATTGACATGTATATTTTTCCATAAGAACAGTAAGTTATAAAACTTAGAAATTAGTAAAAATTACATTTTTATTAGAATTGCTCTCTGCATAACGTGTTGCTTTTTATACAAAGAACCTTTAAATCAGTTACAATTATTCAAATTAAGTGAACAAAGGATAGTCCTTTTACCATTTTGTTTTCTTTGAAAAATATGTTACAGTAAATAATACATTTTAGCATGCACACAATAAAGAAAAACAGGAAACGTTTGGAGTATCCCTTTGTACGGCAGATAGCCATTACCCACAAAATAATTCTATTCCGTCCGGCATCAAATACGATTTGAGAGTAATAACATAATTGCATAATCATGATATAAAACTATTAGTATGCTACTTCTCTGAAAGAATCATTGCTTATTTAATATCTTCCTCCTGCTTTTACTTTAAAAAAATTTTATGTCCCTAATTGAAATGTGAATCTAGAAGCAGCTGTCAGCAATTCCTTTAATAGGTAAAATTATTTTTGGCATCTGCCACCTGAACTCTTGGCTCTATCACACCACCTCCTTCAGCCTGTCTTCACCTCCATTTCTGACTCCCACTCTCTGTTGACACCTTTGCCTTTACAATAAATTACCAGCGATCTCATTTTTCCCTTTTTACCCTTACACAAAACCTGTTCTTTAAACATGAGCCTCTGCAATATAGATTTCTAACTGTAGCCAGTGATAAGAATTACTGGAGTGACAAAATCAAGTGCTTATAGAGGCCAAAGCAGGTGTCTTTTAAAGGAGTGAAGTGGCCTGGTGAGATCAATAGTCGTGGCCAAAGAGGTAAATAAATGGGTGGGAGGGGCATGCAGAATCTGATAAAATAGTAAAGAATGAGTAGAAAATTAGCTACTTCACAACTAAGGAATGTTTAATAATCATTTTTTTCCAAATCAGGAAATAAAAAGTTGGAAAAAGGATAAAAATTGGGTAATGGTGATGTTCTTAAAAGTGCCCAGGAGGAGCGTGATGAACTGGTGTTATGATGTAAGAAATTTACAATTCCATTGCGGCCTAGAGGCCACAGTTGCCCTAATCAAGAATTCACACTCTGGGAGTGTCTGCTCTCCTGTAATCTAAAAGGCTGCCTCCAAAGGCAGCCCATACAGGTGTTTCAGTTATCTTGGTCTCCCATCAACACCTGAAGCTACACTAATTAACATAACGAAAGTTAGCATGCTGATCCATTGGTAAGACTTAGTGGTTTATCCACCAGTATAGAGGCCTTTAGAAAGGAACGTTCAGTGGCAAAATTGCTGTGCTTTTATTTAACTAAATTTGTGTACCTATTGCTGATTAGGAGGACCTGACTCCAATAACTGGCTACCAGAATCTTATAACCAGACCGTTGTCATATTTGCCTCAGATAAACCTTTCATGCGAGGCTTTCCAATAATCCAGAAATGATGGAGAACTTGGTCCTCACTCAGTTTATTGCAAGATAGATTGTATAACTATTGTTTGTTTGTTTGTTTCTGGCTACCTAACAAATACTGTGTGTCAGAGTTTATTCTGAGGCTTGTTCCCATTAGAAGCTAGTAGTGACAGTGTAAGGGAGAATAAAAAGGAAGAGGAAAGAGGAGGTAGAGAAGGAGAAGAGGTGGGAGAAGGGGGAAAAAGAGGCCTTAACAGTTATGTATTTCCTAACTGAATTAGGCTGGTTCACAAAAACTGTTTGCAAAAGTAAAAGCAAAATAGGCAGGAACTTAAGGATCCCCCGTGGACATGGCAGAATGTTCAATACAAACAAAAGACTCAGTAAACTTCTCACATTTTTTATGACAAGTGATAGTTTTGGAGCAAGTCCCCTAAAGTTAGGTGCTTACTCTCGGCACAGAAACTGGGAGATAGGATGCTATCTTCCTTGATGATTACATTTCAAAGAAATAGTTCAAGGAAAGACATTCCTGATCTTAAAGTTAGCAAGAAGCTTATTCAGCTTTTTAAAAAGATTGTATATATATTTAAAAGAGACAGAGAAAGAACTTACAAGTTTTCTAAAGTAACTGCTCTTAGAGAAGGGTGGGGGAGAGAAGTCTCTTCCCTTACTTTGAACAAGGAGAATTAAGCCCCTTATTTTTATTTGTATATGCCCTTATACATCTCAATATTTCTTAAGCACACTAACATTTGAGAACACTGATTTAAGCCACTGCTTAAATATTGTTTTATTTCTGCGAATAAATTTTGGATTCATGGGGATAATCTCTGTGTTTATATAGATAGAGGAACCAGACAGATGTTATTGTTTATAGATAAGAATATATAAAAACTGTTTTCTGTTTTTGTTTTTTTTCCAGGGAAGGAGGGACAACAATTGAACCTCTCTAGGGCAGAACAGAATTTGCATGTCTATGGACAATTATCAGTCATTGCTATCAGTTACTATCTTAGTCTATTTGGGCTTCTTTAACAAATATACCATAAACTGGGTAGCTTATAAACAACAGAAATTTATTTTTCACAGTACTGGAGTCCAGAAAATCCATATCAAGGCACCAGCTTCCCAGATCACCATTTTTTCTTTGTAACTTCACACTGTGGAAAGGCAAAGACACTTTGTCAGGCTGCTTTTATAAGGTCACTAATTCCATTCATGAGGTCTCTGCCCTCATGACCTAATCACCTCTTAAAGGCTCCACCTAGTAATACCATCACCTTTGGGTTAGGTTTCAACACATGAATGGGGGTGGGGGAACAGACACGACACACAAACATTCAGAGTATAGTAGTTATCTGCAATATACAGCCTTTCAAAATAGCTCAAAGACAATGAAAGAGTTGATGATTCAGATAATCTGGAGGGGTGTCCTCCAGAGGTGCATAATTGAAGTATATTTTTTTTTCCTACAAGATTAGTGATTTCAATTTGAAATACATAATTGATTCGAGACATGATATTTTAATTTGTAAGGTATTAGATAATTTGATTATTGGTATGTAGTAGTTGAGTACTTTAAAACAAGCTGATTTATTCCATGTATATATTTGATTTATTAGATTTGTAAGAATTGCTCTGACAGCTTTAAAGATCCTTCAATTCTGCACACATTTTACAACTCTCAGAGCTGGAATTATAACTGAATACCCTTTCCACATTACCATTCAGGCCCTCCAAATTACACATAAGAATTAGAATGGTACTGTCTTTTGTCAGTTTCTGCAGGGATAACCTGGAGGATGACCACAAATTAGAGAGAGAGCTTCCAATAGTCCAGACATGTAGAATAGTGTTTCTCAGTCTTCATTCTCCTATAATTTTATGATTTTGCTGCCATAAATAAATACCACTTGTACTATTATTTATGTAGAATTATGTCATATTTATGTATTACTTATGAAGTTTAATTCAATATTAAAGTTACTAATTTTAAAATTTTTTATCATAAGCTGTGATGTCTTTGAAATCATGGACTCAATATACTTATTTTTTTCTAAAATTATTTTTTAAATATATAATCATTATAAGCATAAGTGAATATCAATAAACTGCCTGCCATTACCTTACATAGCACTGCATGTGTACATAATACATTCTGAGAAACACTGAGATGGAGAGGGAAGGCCTTCTATGGTGGGTAAAAATACATTCAAAAAAGCACAGAGGTTTCACATAATTGTCAGGTTCAGGGTCATTACTTTTTCAGTTACCATTTTCAACTGAGGATGGAATACAAGAAGGTTATAGCTCTAATGACCCCTGAAATTGAACAACCAACATGTAAAAACATTATCAAAATGAATTAACTTATTTGAATGCATTTTATAAATTACAAAATAGAAACAAAATAATTTAGAACATTGAAAAGTATCACAGCAAGTCCTGCCATGGCTATAGGATAAGCAAAGATTTCTACAAATTTATAAATTATTAAGGAAGAATATATAATTTCTTAAAGTTTAGATGAAGTGGAGAGATAAGTCCTAAAATTTAATGCATGCTTTGAATTAATGTCTTATGTCTTTACTTTTTGAATATAAAGTTGACATTTACAAACATTAAAAATTATAGCTCTTTTCAAAATGCATGAGTGTTGGGCCAACTCTCAGTTCCTCATTTGTTGTTTTTTTTTTTTTTTTACTTCCTCACTTGTGATGAGGCTGCCAATCACAGGTCTGTGTGTTAATGATGTCTCATTACCTTATTGTAGTCATAGGCCCAGAATTACTCCTCTACATCCATAGAGTAAGTCTGGAAAGTTCATTCATAATTCAGAGCTGGCATTTTTCTCAAGAATGAATTTGAGGAAGACATGTAATGTTGTTTCATACAGTCTCTAATAGTTGAGATTCTTCACCTAAGTGATCTGCTTTGTATAAGATCCTACAAGTTTAGAGTTTTGTTGTTTTAAGTTTCAAGAATCAAATGTTGTGCCAACTACGTAAGATTGAAAATATTAATGTATCTGGATATTATAATTATAATCTTGAGACAATGTTGAGTGTTAAAATTATGCCTTCACTCATCCATTTTATGTAACATGGTGGGACCTTGAATTGATAAGGACAAAATAGACTGACATAACAGCGAGACAAAGAGAACATTTTCTAAAGTAGGTAGTACTAAAGTAAGGAGTATTATGACTACATGAAGTCTATGATAAATGAAACAACTATAAATGTTTGAAAAGTTGAGCAATTATTTTCAAATTCAGTTTTGTATTACTGCCCAAAATTTCAGATTCCTTTACTTTCTGGATTTGAACTCCTGGCTCTTAGTTTGCTTCCATCTTTCTCTCCTGGGAAAACTTGCTTTGCTTTATAGACTTTCTCCTGTGATATTTCCCATTACTGATTCCTCATTCTGTTACTTACCTGGAATTCAATTTCCAGAAAATCCTCAGTCTCTAGAGACAGAACAAGTCGACAGTTTGTTGTTTCCTACAAAAATGCACTTTGTGTCATTTCATTTAGGTATGACTTGCCCCCTAACTCCATAAATATTATATAACCAAGTATATGATTCAAAATCAAAAGTGAAACTCCTGCTAAAATTCCTTTAATTTCTCCTTTGAGCTATTTCCATATTTAGAGAATTGCTTTACTTGCATATTTAAAAAACAGGAAAAGATTAAAAGGAAACCTTTTAACTTAGCCAAAGCAACTTTTTCACTGTATAGAAAATCATTATATATAACTATATGTTTATGAGCTGTTCCATTATACAGCATATCATTTTATTATTTCTTGCTACATAATTACTTTTTTGGGATTATAAATGAGGCAAATTTTAAAATATAATTAGTACTTATAATAACCCAAGGCAATTCAAACAATCTCTTTGATTCATTTATTTGTATTATTCTTATTTTCATGCTATTCCATATTAAGTTTAAATACAGTGAATTCAACAAACTGCTCCGTAGAAGTGTATACCTATGACATTAGTGGGGTGTATATCACTTTGTATTAGAAAAGTGTTTATTCTTATTCAGATGCTTAAGGCTGAAATCAAATCCTTTCCATGCAAATAATATCAACGTTAAACTTCAGGAAAAAAATTTAAAATTTAATAGTATAAGTTGTTTAAATAACAGTCAACAAGGGGTGCCTGGGTGGCTCAGTTGGTTAAGCGTCTGCCTTCAGCTCAGCATTTGTTTTATGGTTGATAGGCTGAAACCTTAGAGAATTCACAGTTTATTTAAAGAAAGTGATGATATTTTATTCCTGGCATGAATTGGTATCATTTGCAGTCTATAATAACTCACATTTTTAGGACCAAAATGCTGCCTCTTCTCTAGGGAAAAATATTTACTGAGTGACTGGTTAAAACACTTTAAAAAAAGTAAAAACATGTTGCTCCAATATCGGAAGAATTTGGGAAATAAGGAACATTTAGAAAAGTACTGTCTGTGAGTTGGAATATTTTAAAATTAAAATCTTTACTCAAAATATCCTAAATGTTTTACCCACACTCAAAAATAATAAGTGACTTGAGAAACCATTATAATTTATCATTAAAAAGAAGATTTCTAAAATATCATTCTTTCTACTCATGACTGAGGCTGAATTCACAAGGACATTTGAATTGAGATGCATAGAACAGTAGCTATAAATACTTTTGGCCAATGAGTCACATTGCAGAGGCAGAAAAGTGTCCCACTATACTTTTCCTTTGCTTATTGCTGTAGAGGGAAAACTATCTCCCCTAGACTGGTTCATTTTGAATGACTGAGTCTCAACTTTTGGAGCCAGGCAAGTGTAAGTCTTCTTCTTTAATTATAAATAAAAAATAGAAAGATAATGAAAATCTAAATAGATAATATAGTTAAAAGAGCCAATATGAAGAGATAACAATAATAGTTAAACTATTTGAGGTAAGTTACAGTGTACTCTGTACTTTGTCAAATGCTTTTTCCACATCTATTGAAATGATCATGGGTTCTTATCCTTTCTTTCATTAATGTTGTGTACCCCGTTCATTGATTCACAAATATTGAACCACCCATGAACCCCAGGAATAAATCACACTTGATCATGATGAATGATTTTTTTTTATGTATCATTGAATTCAATTTGCTAGTATTTTATTGAGAATTTTTGCATCCATATTCATCAGAGATATTGACCCATAGTTCTCCTTTTTAGTAGAGTCTATCTGGTTTTGGTATCAGGGTAATGCTGGCCTCATAGAATGAATTTGGAAGTTTTCCTTCCTTTTCTATTTTTTGGAGTAGTTTGAGAATAGGTTTTAACTTTTCTTTAAATGCTTGGTAGAATTCACCTCTGAAGCCATCTGGCCCTGGACATTTGTTTTTTGGGATTTTTTTGATTACTGATTCAGTTTATTTGCTGGTTATAAGTCTGTTCAAGTTTTCTATTTCTTCCTGTTTCAGTTTTGGTAGTTTATATGTTTGTAGGAATTTATCCATTTCTTCCAGGTGGTCCAATTTATTGGCATATAGTTTTTCATAATATTCTCTTGCAATTGTTTGTATTTCTGTGGTGTTGGTTGTTATTTCTCCTCTTTAATTCAAGATTTTATTTATTTGGGTCCTTTCTCTTTTCTTTTGGTAAGTCTGGCTAGAGGTTTATCAATTTTATTAATTCTTTCAAAGAACTAGCTCCTGGTTTCATTGATCTGTTCTATTTTTTTTTCATTTCTATATCATTTATTTCTGCTCTAATCGTTATTATTTCCTTCCCTCTGCTGGCTCTAGGCATTGTTTGTTGTTCTTTTTCTAGATCCATTAGGTATAAGGTTAGGTTGTTTATTAGAGATTTTTCTTGACTCTTAAGGTAGGCCTGTATTACTATATACTTTCCTCTTAAGACCACTTTTGCTGAATCCAAAGGTTTTGGACCATTGAGTTTTCATTTTCATTTGTTTCTGTGTATTTTTTAAAATTTCTTCTTTGATTTCCTGGTTGACCCATTCATTGTTTAGTAGCATGTTGTTTAAACTCCAGGTATTTGTGTCTTTCCAAATTTTATCTTGTGGTTGGTTTCTAGTTTCTTTTCTTTTTAAAAAAGATTTTATTTATTTATTTGAAAGAGAGAAAAAGCACAGAGGTAGAGTGAGAGGGAGAAGCAGACTCCCCACTGAGCAGAGAGCCCAATGTGGGACTCTATCTCAGGACCCTGAGATCATGACCTGAGCTGAAAAGGCAGACACCTAACCAACTGAGCCACCCAGGTGCCCTGGCTTCTAGTTTCATAGCATGGTCAGAAAAGGTACATGGTATCATTTCAATCTTTCTGTATTTGTTGAGGCCTGTTGTATAACCTAATATGAGATCTCTTCTGGAGAATGTCCCATGTACACTTGAAAAGGGAATATGTATTCTGCTTTTTTATGATGGAATGTTCTTTTCTTTTTTTAAAGATTTTTTATTTATTTATTTGAGAGAAAGAGAATGAGAGAGAGAGAGAGAGCACAAGAGGGGGGAGGGTCAGAGGGAGAAGCAGACTCCCCACTGAGCAGGGAGCCTGATGTGGGACTTGATCCCAGGACTCCAGGATCATGACCTGAGCCAAAGGCAGTTGCTTAACCAAATGAGCCACCCAGGCGCCCCTAGGATGGAATGTTCTGAATATATCTGTTAAGTCTATCTGGTCTAGTGTGTCATTCAAAGCCATCATTCCCTTGTTTATTTTCTATTTAGATGATTTGTTCATTGATGTAAATGGGATGTTAAAGTACCTTACTATTATTGTCTTATTATGAATTAGTTCCTTTATGTCTGCTATTAATTGTTTTATATATTTGGGTGCTCCCATGTTGGGTGCATATATATTTACCATTGTTACATCTTCTTGTTGGATTGTCCCTTTTATCTTTATAAAAGGCCATATATGAAAAACCTGTAGGTAATATCATCCTCAGTGGGGAAAAACTGAGCTTTTCCCCTATGGTCAGGAACAAGAAGGGGATGTCCACTCTCACTGCTCTTATTTAACATAGTACTGTAAGTCCTGGCCACAACAATCAGAAAACACATAGAAATAAGGCTTCCAAATCAGCAAGGAAGAAGTAAAACTTTCACGATTTGCAAATGACATAATACTCCATATAGAAAACCCAAAACACTTCACCAAGAAACTGCTAGAACTAATAAATAAATTCAGTAAATTTGCAGGATACAAAATCAACATACAGAAATCTGTTGCATTTCTATACACCAATAATGAAGCAGCAGAAAGAGAAATTAAGGAATCAACACCATTTATAATTATAGCAAAAACAATAAAATACCTCAGAATAAACCTAACCAAAGAGGTGAGGGACCTGTACTCTAAAAACTATAAAACACAGATGAAACAAATTGAAGATGACAGAAAGAAATGGAAAGACGTTCCATGTTTATTGATAGGAAGAACAAATATTGTTAAAATGTCTATACTAGACATTGTTAAAATGTCTATACTACCCAAAGCATCTACAAATTCAAACCAATCCCTATCAAAATACCAAAGCATTTTTCACAGAGCTAGAACAAACAATCCTAAAATTTGTATGGAACTGCAAAAAGCCCTGAATAGCCAAAGCAACCTTGAAAAAGAAAAGCAAAGCTGGAAGCATTAAAATTCCAGATCTCAAATTATATTACAAAGCTGTAGTGATCAAGACAGTCTGGTATTGGCACAAAAATAGACACATAGTCCAACAGAACAGAATAAAAAACCCAGAAATGAACCCCTGACTGTATGGTCATTTAAGCTTTGACAAAGCAGGAAAAAATATCCAATAGAAAAAAAGACAGTCTCTTCAACAAATGGTGTTGGGAAAATTGGACAACCACATGCAAAAGAATGAAATTGGATGACTTTCTTTCACCATACACAAAAATAAATTCAAAATGGATTAAAGACCTAAATGTGAGACCTGAAACCATAAAAATTCTAAAGAAAACAGATAGTAATCTCTTTGACATTAGCCATAGCAACATTTTTCTAGATATGTCTCCTGAAGTGGGAAACAAAGGCAAAAATAAACTACTGGGACTTTATCAAAATAAAAAGCTTCTGCACAGTGAAGGAAACAATCAACACAACTAAAAGGTGACCTTCAGAATGGGAGAAGATATTTTCAAATGACATATCTGATAAAGGGTTAGTATTCAAAATATATAAAAAACTTGTAAAACTCAACACTCAAAAAAACAAATAATCCAATTAAAAAATGGGCAGAAGACATGAATAGACATTTTTCCAACAAAGACATACAGATGGTCAACAGACACATGAAAAGATGCTAAACATCACTTATCATCAGGGAAATACAAATTGAAACTACAATGAGATATCATCTCATACCTGTCAGAATGTCTAAAATCAACAACACAACATCAGGTGTGATGAGAATGTGAAAAAAGGGGAACCCTCTTGCACTATTGGTGGGAATGCAAACTGATGTAGCTTCTCTGGAAAACAGTTTGGCGGTTCCTCAAAAAGTTAAAATTAGAACTAGCCTACAATCCAGCAATTGTACTACTAGGTATTTACCCAAGGAATACAAACATTCTAATTCAAAGGGATACATGCTCCCCGATGCTTATAGCAGCATTATCTACAATAGTCAAATTATAGAAACAGCCCAAGTGTCCATTGGCTGATGAATGAATAAAGAAGAGGTGAAATATAGATGATAGATAGATAGATAGATAGATAGATAGATAGATAGATAGATAGATAGAGGATAGATAGATGAAATGGAATATGACTCAGCCATAAAAAAGAATGAAATCTTGCCATTTGCAATGACTTGGATGGAACTAGAGAGTATTATCCAAGTGAAATAAGTCAGTCAGAGAAAGACAAATACCATATGACTTCACTTATATGTAGAATTTAAGAAAAAAATGAGCAAAGAGAAAAAAGAGAGAGAGAGGCAAACCAAGAAAAAGACTCTTAACTATAGAGAATAAACTGATGGGGGGATGGGTTAAATAGGTGATGGGGATTTAGGAATGCATTTGTTGTGATGAGCACAGGGTGATGTTTGGAAGTTTTGAATTACTATATTGTACACCTGAAACTAATATTACACTGTGCTAATTGGATTTTAAATAGACACTTCAAAAAGAAAAACACAAAAATTATATGCTATCATTGACTCCTTGAAAAGAAGTGAAAACAAAAGATAAATAAGAAGGAAAAAAGGAGACAAGTTTAAATAATAATTTATATACTTAAAATTCAAGAAAACATTGCATTAACAAATCAAGGGTAGGTAATAATGAAGAGAGGAGAGGAAAATGCAAAATTCAAAACCATGTAGATGAAAAGCTTGATTTTAGTAATAATTACCACTGTGAAGTATATAAAAAATTGACCTATATAGCAGGAAATTGTTTAAAGGAGAACACAAGCTTCTGTAATTTTATAAAACTTATAAAGGAGAACACAAGCTTGTGTAATTTACAGAGAAGAAATAAAGAAGAAAAGTAAATGAACCATGAAACATAGTATTAAGAGAATCTATTTACAATGGGAGTTGAAAGACAGAGAGAGAGTGCATGCAAAGAATAAAAATAAATTCACTGAGACAGTTATTGAAGAAATACATATATTTCACTCAAATACGTATTAGACACAGGAAATAAAATAGTGATAAAAAAATCCATGGCCACTGTCTTCATTTACCTTAATGACTACTGACAGAAAAAGACACTGATTTAATAATTGTTCAAAAGAAGATACAAACTCATATGGAGTCAGTGCCATGGAAGATTCCTACATGCTAACACTAGCATGTCGTGTGGGACTCACCAAGACTGAGGGCAGGGAGGAAGCTGCACTGCTATTTGAATGGTCTTCATGGCAGAATTTTCTAGATGAGGAGTAGTGGAGGACGGAGTGGGTGGAGAGTAAGTGTCACAAGCAGAGGAAAAGACAGAAGCAATACCTGAACTAAGGAAAGGCTTGAGTTGCAAATATGAAAGGTTCAATGAGAACCAGAGAAAAGTCATGAAAACTAATACCCGGACAAATGTTTGAATATGATAGCAGGTGAAGATGGGTTACCAACATCCAGGCTTCCAAAGCAGTTCATATTGAAAAAAAAAATGCCAGTATTTTGCTGGTCTCAGACATCTCCACACCTCCATATTGTTAGATGATAGTGTAATATTTATAAAGACTTGTGGGAAAATACATTATAACCCAGGCTCTCATTTATGTCACCTCTTATCCTATCCTGTGTTTCTTCATCAAAAGTAACCACACTCCTGGATCACCTATTCTAAACTTTCTCTTGGGTTTCTTGGTGTTTTACTTACTATATAAGTATGAACTTCTAATGAATACATTTTTAGTTTTTTTCTTGTTTGGGACTTTATAAAAATATAGTACGGTGCCATATAGGTTTTTTGCAATTTTTATTTAAATTTCATTTCTAATATTCACCTGTGTTCACATGTGTAACTGCAATTTATACATTTCTGATGATATCGAGTATTCTATTATTTAATAGTTCACAAGGTATTTATATCTTTTCCTGACAATATGTATCCGGGCTGTTTCCAGCTTGGAGTTACAAGCAAAGCTGCTATAAATGTTCTTGTACATGTATCCCAGGGCACAGTGTAAGAACTTCAGAATATCACAGTTGATGCTGAGCAAATGTTACTTATTCCATCCAGTGTTTTCAACTAAAAGATGAAGATGGTTTTGCTGAAATTGAAATAACATCTATTACCTGAGTTTCCTGGGTTTTTGCCTGTATTAGAGCTTTTAGAGCATATTGTCTTCCATTATGGTTCTTAACATTTGTGTAATTTCTCCTACAATATTGCAAGCAACTTGTTAGAATGCTGTTTCATTCTTCGTTTCCCACAGTGCAACATCTTGCACATTACAGCATAACGCTCAAAATTTCTTGAAATAAATTGAACATTTAAAACTGCATTCAATATATCAAGATTAATCATTTTTAGGTGAAAATGTTTGCTTTCCTACCAGAGGCAGAAGAGATGGCTATGTTGCTTTTTAATTTTTTTCTGACTTTTTAATGTAGCTTTAAACTCTAAGTCCCTTTGCCTGCGAAATCCATTTCAGAAGCCTCTTTTGCTACGCTCACCATCACTGTTAGTACAAATTTGTCTAATTGACACACTTTGCTTTAGAGCTGAGGGGAAAATATAGCTTAAGACTGTGTTTTTAACACCCATATTTAATGTAGTGAATAATTTTTAATGCATTTCTCATTTTTAGTCTGATTGTCCACTTTGTCCTTTTCTTGAGCATCAAGAAGCTTTCTTCTAATTTCTCTTAAAAATGTAAACCCACACTCTGGCCTAAGAGGAAATATGTCTAGTCCCTGACTTTCTACATAAATTCAAGAGGTTTTAATATGTATTTGCGTGGTTATGAGAGCCAAGAAAAAATCCAATAGACTGCTGCTATTTTCAGGGACAATTCTTGGATAGATTTATGATCTTTGTCTTAAAAGATTATGGGACATCAGGGATATCTGAGGACACACCATCTAAATAATTCTATGGAAACTTTCCCAATATAATGTGTTACATCTCATTGTTGAACCATCACAAGATTGTTTTAATATCAGTTTTCTTAACATGTAAAGTAAAACTTACTTGAGAACTGACTATGTGGTCTTTAAATTATATCACTTTGCCTAAGATTTGTCTACTTGAGCCCATGCTCTAGTTAAATTAACAAAATATTTAGTCAATTTATCATTATTTTGCCTAAAATAGAAAATATAGAATATTAAAACAGGAATGACTTGAATTTTTTTCCAATTGCTTCAATTTACAAATAAAAGTCAAAGATACAAAGAAGTAAAGTTATATAGCTAGTGGCAGAGTTAAAGCTAGAAGATCACCCTCTATTCAATGATTTTTATACTGGTAAATAATTTCATCTTTGCTTCCCAATCAGTCACACCCCCTCTGCGCACATACACATACCACACACACATTAATATCACTACCAGATTCAGACTTAATTCCAAACAATGGATTCAGTTCAATTATGGCCCAAATTACCTGGGTACCTAATAATCAACTTTCTAGTAAGAAATAGAGAAGACTTTCAGATTGCTTGTAATTCATTTTGGCTTAATGGTTCACAAATATGTGAACATTTTACCTTGACATTTCCAAAAGGGAGATTATGGAATACTGATAATCATGAACATAGAGCTCACGAATAAAAGTAATTGTGGATTTCAAAGGATCCAGCTTTTCTGACAACATAGATAATATGACTTCAATTCTCAATTTCTTATGGCACTTTTTGAAAAAGTCTGTATCTTTCCAGGCAAATAAAAGATAATGTGTTGATCTTCAAAAATTGTTTTGAAGTTTTGTTGCTTTATTTTATTGTTATTGTTATTTTATTTTAGAGAAAGAGAATCAAAATTAGGGTGGTCATCATTGAGATGGATGCCAGTGATCAAGTTTCCATTGCTTTTACCTGTTTTGAATAATGTCTTCACAAGGGATGATCAAGAAAAGCAGCCCTATTTTCTTGCTGCTCTAAGGTAGAGCAAGGGATAACATTCATCTATCCTAGAAGTAGCTTTTCTGCCTTTTTCCCCTAAGTCTTATATACGTGCTGAAGGATAAGCAAGGATTGAATCCCAAGGGGGAGTATAAAGCACCAAGAAAAGAGGAGAGGTAACTTATGACCATATTTTCCTTAAATCTAGTTCCGTTTATGAGGGACCCTTTAGGAAGCTCTAGAAAGCCAGAAACTCTATGAAAGTGCATCGGTTCTCATTAAGCTCAAATTCCCCAAGATGAACACAAACAGGATTTGAATCATCAGAAAAAGTGCCATTCAGGTGAGTGCCATTTTTGAGAGGATGCAGCTATGTGCTATCAGCAACCAACACTCTCAGTAGCTGGGGATGAGTGCTTAAGATCTGATGTAGGAGCGTGGGTGGTGGGCCATGGCACTGACCACACACACTGGTCCTGACTCCTTTAAAAATGGCTTCCTTCTGCTCCAAAACAGATCCATCAAACAAACAAAAACTCATGTGATAGTTTAGACACTTTCTTTAGTTATCTCTTGCTGTATAACAACCTGCCCCAAAACTTAGACGTTTCAAAGAGGGAAGATCTATTATCTCACAGTTTTTGTAGGTCATTCATGTCACTAGTTCTGACATGCCTCTTAGTCAAGCAGTTATGAGACTATAGTCAAGCAGTTGGCCAAGACTATGATTTCATCTGAAGCCTCTCCTTGGGGAGGATCCACTTCCAATCTCACTCACATGACTGTTGGCAGGATTCAGTTCTTCACAGATTGTTGGACTGAGATTTCCTTGCCATGTGGGTCTTATTATATAGGCTGAATTGTGTCCTCTTCAAATCAATATGCTGAAACCCGGACCCACACTACCTCAGAATGTGACTGTATTTGGAGACAGGGCCTTTAAAGAGGTGATTAAGTTAAAATTAGACTGTTAGGGTAGGCCCTAAATCAATCTGTCTGGTGTCCTTCTAAGAAAAGGAACTTTGGACACAAAAAGAGACACCAGGGGACAACCATATGAAGACATAGCAAGGAGATACCTATCTTCAAGCCAAGGAGAAAGGCTACAGGGGAATCCAACCCTGCTGACACCCTGACCTTGGACTTGTGAGAAAACAAATTTCTGTTATTTAAACCACCCAGTCTATCTTATTTTGTTATGGCAGCCCTAGCAATTTAATGTAGGGCAGCTCACAAGATAGCAGCTGGCTTCCTTCCTTCAGAATTAGGGAACAAGTGAGTACACCCAAAATGAAAGCCACAGTTTTTTTGTAATTCAAGCTCAAAAGTAATATCTAAATACTTCTGTTGTGTCCTATTCACTGGCAGTCCATAAGTTGAGCTCAAATACAAAGGGAGGGGATGGTATGAGGGCATGAAAACCATGAGGTTAGAACCATTATTAGGGGCCATCTGAGAGGCTGCCTGCCACAGACACATAACATCCATAACTTAGGGACTCTAACTTAGGTGAAGAAGAAAAAGCCATAGAGGATATTATATGATGAGTGGATTATGCAGGAGCTATGACAAACAACCTTTATGAGTGTTTGGACAGGGTTTAAACTGGAGGAGAAATTTCCTACCCAGGACAGTTGTAACTGTTTTCATCCCATGGTGTTACATGAAAAGACTTAGGAGATCCCTAGCAATCATCACAGTTGATATTAGCACTCAATCCAATTTTGTTTCTTTATCATCACCTATATTTACTCTCTTGTCTGACAAGGAAGAATAAGAAGTAGAAGGGATTTTAATTAGGTGAGTGTCATCAACTGCTCTTGTATGGCTGTTTTGCATTTAGTTCTCCCTCCACCCCTTGCCAGTTTTCATGCTTGGCTTAGAAACACCTCTTCATGAGTAAAGTTTGCAGTCAATTATTATGTGACAGTACCAACTATTGCCCTAAATATATATTCAAATTAAGGGTTACATAGTGGGCATTTCTAAAGCAGTACATTCCTGTAAAACATACAAAAACCAAGCCAGCTGGAATGTTATTTTGGATGCACCACCCTACCTCAGGACCATTATTAGTTTCTCAGGACTTAACTCCAAAAATTCACTCAGAGGGAAAAAAAAAGGTAGACTTGATTATAAGCAAACACTAATTAAATATATTCTATTAAAGGTGAGAAGGAGTGCTAAGAATCCCAAACAATCTTTCTCTTAAGAAAAAAGAAGAAGCTCCATGTATTTTAAGAGGTAAAAAGACCAGCAGAGGCATATTTATGATTATTTCTTTCCATGGCCATTGTAACAAGATAAAGAGGAAGAAGGTCAGTTTGGAAAATTTTGGAGAAGACTATAATTTTTGGTCCAGGCACCCCATTTATTAAGTCAGTAGAACAAATCCATAAGTTTAAGTTCTGAATCACCTGGCCATTAAAGAATACACTCACATAAAAAGTATTTGTACTCTTGGCATAGGGCATACTTGGAATTATGACCCCTGGTGTTTAAAATTGGCCTTGGGGGGTTTAAAACTCCATTTCCAAAGCCTCCCAAGTGCTTCCACTCTCCATCTCCATCTTTTCCTGTGCCATTCTAAGTGGCACATGACAATGAGGAGTATGGAGCTTGGACTTAGACCGGCTGAGTCTGAATCCCTGCTCTATCCTTTGCTAGGTATAAGACAGTTCTGAGACTCAATTTCTTAATCTGTAGTGTGGAAATAATAATGGTAGTTATAGGGTTTCCGTGAGGAAGAAAGGTCACTTTTTATCCAGCCTGACTAATGGTAAGCATTCAAACCACATCTATCCATTAGTAAGCTAGTTATTCTGTCATATATGCCCTTCTTTAATTTGTTGACTTGCCAAGTGTATTTTCCTCCTTCAAGATACAACTCAAATATCTCCTGTTTTAGGATATCTCCGATAAGTCCTCCAAACTCCTTCTTCTGGGCTTTCATTCTGTTTTATTTTATCTCTGTGCACTTGTCACTTTCATCATGACTTTTTTTTGCCCCCTTTTTTACCCGACTCTCCATTTGACCAGAGCTCCTTGAGACTACTGGTCATAACTTATTCTTTTGTTCCCACATGGTGGATGCTCAACAAATGTTTATGAAATAAATGAATGGTCGCTCAGACACTGATATGATATCTTGTTAAAAAAGTGGATGTCCTGGGCTGCAAGGTTGATTCAACATCCACATATCAATCAATGTGATACAATACATTAATAAAAGAAAGAACAAGAACCATATGATCCTCTCAATAGATGCAGAAAAAGCATTTGACAAAGTACAGCATCTTTTCTTGACCAAACTCTTCAGAGTATAGCGATAGAGGGTACATACCTCAATATCATTAAAGCCATCTATGAAAAACCTACAGCGAATATCATTCTCAATGGGGAAAAACTGAGAGCTCTCCCCCTAAGGTCAGGAACACGGCAGGGATGTTCACTATCACCACTGCTGTTCAACACAGTACTAGAAGTCCTTGCCACACAATCAGACAACAAAAAGAAATAAAAGGCATCTGAATTGGCAAAGAAGAAGTCAAACTCTCACTCTTTGCAGATGATATGATACTTTATGTGGAAAACCCAAAAGACTCCACCCCAAAACTCCTAGAACTCATACAGGAATTCAGTAAAGTGGCAGGATATAAAATCAATGCACAGAAATCAGTTGCATTTCTATACACCAACAACAAGACAGAAGAAAGAGAAATTAAGGAGTCGATCCCATTTACAATTGCACCCAAAACCATAAGATACCTGGGAATAAATCTAACCAAAGGGGCAAAGAATCTGTACTCAGAAAAATATAAAATACTCATGAAAGAAATTGAGGAAGACACAAAGAAATGGAAAAATGTTCCATGCTCATGGATTGGAAGAACAAATATTGTGAAGATGTCAATGCTACCTAGAGCCATCTACACATTCAATGCAATCCCTATCAAAATACCATCCACTTTTTCAAAGAAATGGAACAAATAATCCTAAAATTTGTATGGAAACAGAAAAGATCCCGAATAGCCAGAGGAATGTTGAAAAAGAAAAGCAAAGCTGGCGGCATCACAATTCCAGACTTCAAACTCTATTACAAAGCTGTCATCATCAAGGCAGTATGGTACTGGCACAAAAACAGATACATAGATCAATGGAACAGAATAGAGAGCCCAGAAATGGACCCTCCCAACTCTATGGTCAACTCATCTTCAACAAAGCAGGAAAGAAATGTCCAATGGAAAAAAGACAGTCTCTTCAACAAAAGGTGTTGGCAAAATTGGACAGCCACATGCAGAAGAATGAGACTGGACCATTTCCTTACACCACACACAAAAATTGACTCAAAATGGTTGAAAGACCTAAATGTGAGACAGGAGTCCATCAAAATCCTAAAGGAGAACACAGGCAGCAACCTCTTTGACCTCAGCTGCAGCAATTTCTTCCTAGAAACATCGCCAAAGGCAAGAGAAGGAAGGGCAAAAATGAACTATTGGGACCTCATCAAGATAAAATCTTTTGCACAGCAAAAGAAACAATCAAAAAACCAAAAGACAACCGACAGAATGGGAGAAGATATTTGCAAATGACGTATCAGACAAAGGGCTAGTATCCAAAATCTATAAAGAACTTATCAAACTCAACACCCAAAGAACAAATGATCCAATCAAGAAATGGGCAGAAGACATGAACAGACATTTTTCCAAAGAAGACATCCAAATGGTCAACAGACACATGAAAAAATGCTCAACATCGCTCAGCATCAGGGAAATCCAAATCAAAACCTCAATGAGATACCACCTCACACCAGTCAGAATGGCTAACATTAACAAGTCAGGAAACGACAGATGTTGGCGGGGATGTGGAGAAAGGGCAACCTCCTACACTGTTGGTGGGAATGCAAGCTGGTGCAGCCACTCTGAAAAACAGTATGGAGGTTCCTCAAAAAGTTGAAAGTAGAGCTACCATACGACCCAGCAATTGCACTATTGGGTATTTACCTCAAAGATACAAATGTAGTGATCCAAAGGGGTACGTGCACCCCGATGTTTATAGCAGCAATGTCCACAATAGCCAAACTGTGGAAAGAGCCAAGATGTCCATCGACAGATGAATGGATAAAGAAGATGTGGTATATATATACAATGGAATATGATGCAGCCATCAAAAGGAATGAAATCTTGGTATTTGCAACGATGTGGATGGAACTGGAGGGTATTATGCTGAGCGAAATAAGTCAATCAGAGAAAGACATGTATCATATGATCTCACTGATATGAGGAATTCTTAATCTCAGGAAACAAACTGAGGGTTGCTGGAGTGGTGGGGGGTGGGAGGGATGGGGTGGCTGGGTGATAGACATTGGGGATGGTATGTGCTATGGTGAGCACTGTGAATTGTGTAAGACTGTTGAATCACAGACTGTACCTCTGAAATAAATAATACATTATATGTTAAAAAAAAAAAAAGAAGAAGAAGATAGTAGGAAGGGAAAAATGAAGGGGGGAAATTGGAGGGGGAGATGAACCATGAGAGACTATGGACTCTGAGAAACAAACTGAGGGTTCTAGAGGGGAGGGAGGTGGGGGGATGGGTTAGCCTGGTGATGGGTATTAGAGAGGGCACGTACTGCGTGGAGCACTGGGTGTTATATGCAAACAATGAATCATGGAACACTACATCAAAAATTAATTATGTAATGGATGGTGATTAACATAACGTAATAAAATAAAATTAAAAAAAAAAGTGGATGTCAGGGTAGAGTAAGTTATGTTAATGAGCATCTTTGAAAGGAGGATTAAGGAAAATACTTCATTCTAAAAATGTCTTGAATCAATATATTCTATACAAAACAAAAAGTACTCATTAACATTTTGGCATGATGGACATTTTGAACAGGGAATATATTTAAAATACATGATGCTCATGCTACTGAAATCACTTATAAAAAAAATACATGCATAAGGGTTCATTGTAACTTGTCAGGTAGCATTTGCATTTGGCATTTCAAACCATTTACTGAAGTAGTATATTATGGATTCAAATAAAAATGGTATATATTAAGAACGTTAGTCAGTGATTAAAAGATTTTGAAAACTGATATTTGAGGGACTAGTCAAAGCAACTACTCAGCCTCTAAATTTAATGACAATCAGTACTTAACATTACAGTTACTGATATCCATCTTGATGCTTGATGATAGGGCAATTTCCATTTATTCATATCTTAGTTCAAATAAATCATTACTCTGTGCTTCCACATCTTTCATCTAAATATCAAAATGTTAAAGCTTTACTTTCTAACTTGACCTTTAATGATATGTTTTCTAATTAACTTTGTGTATCATTACCAATTCTTCAGTACTCGGTTTGAAATCCTAAGTAATTAAGCACATTTTCAAATCAGCATTATTTCACAATGTAAACAAGATCCTCATTTGAATGAAAGATTTTAAATTTTAAAAATAATGTAATTTAAATCTCTGGAAGTGTTTTTGTTAGCATTACAAGTATCAGTGTATATCACAGTATAAATATTCAACTTTCATTTATTAATGCACCTAAAAAACTTTTTAGTGGCTAATATTACCAAAAAATAGTCTTATTACATGTCATTCACATAATTGGATATCAAAGGATTTGGGATTTAATTATACTGAATACATTGAAATAATACATTTTGAATTAACTCTCCAAACTTACTGCAGATGTCCTTAAGATTGTCTGTAGTTCCTTTAGTGGGGCTTACAAGAGAAAATCAGAGTACACTCAAAAAGAACCTAAATTCTTAAAGCTCATGCCTCAAATAAGGATTCATTTCATATTTCTCAATTTCCTCACCCACTTGGCTTTTACTTTTAATGCATTATATCCAAATTATACTAAAACTCTTTCTTTCTTCACTGCCACCATCACAGACTATTTTTTGACTGACTACTGGCAATCACTTGCTAACAGGTAACACTAATGCTTGCCCCCTTCTACTGTTTTTTCAAAGGTGAACATATTTTGACATTCAGTCAAATGTCTCATCAGACATTTTTTAAATATTCTAGAAACAGTACTAACATTCCCCAGTTTAGAGGAATGGGGCTGGTATAAGTGTGCTGGTTTATGAGCTCACTGCAAAGACTCCCTCACCTGATGCCTCTCTTCCTATCTTAGGTCAATAGGCCACTAAAGCTGAAGGGATGAAGCTACAAAGGCTTAATCTCAGCCTGACACCTACATCATTATATATTTATTTTTTCATCAGATGGAGAAAAAAAATGACAGATAAAAAGAGAAATAGGCAAATCTTCAATTATAGTTGGAGACTCTAATAATACAGCTATCTCCAACAACATAAATAAGCAGATATGAAAGTCAGTAAACATAAAGATTTGTGTAGCACAATTTAACCAACTTAATCTAATTTATACCAACAACTGCAGAATACATAATTTTTCAAGTTTTTATGGAACATTTACTAAGGTTGTCTACTATCACCACATTTACTCAATAATGTATTGGAAGTCCTAACTGGTACAATAAGGTAAAAAAGGAGAAATAAAAATTAAAGAGATTGGAAAGGAAGAGTAATGATTTTGCATCTTAAAAATCAAAATGAATCTTTAAACAGGCTACTAGGAGTAATGAGTATAGCAAGATCCTAGACTAGAATACTGATGTAAAAAATCGAATTGTATTTATATATAAAAGAAAAAATAGAAAAGGAAAACAAAAATATAAATGTTTACAATAGTATAAAAAAGCAATAATCTTATAGCATAATTCTGTAGTTAAGAATAAATCTAAAAAATATGCAATACTTCTGTATTTAAAACTACAAAAGATGAAATACTTTCTAAAGGAACCTAAATAATTGAGAAGTATAACATTCCAATGGATTGGAAGACTCACTAATGTTGATATCAATTTTCCCCAATTTGATCTATAGATATAGATCATGCAATTCCACTCAAAATCCAAGTTGGATCTTGTTTTATCATGTTAATTTATTTTGTTTTTAAATTTAATATTTATTTGTCTATTTATTTATGTAATTGCCAAGCTGATACTAAAATAATTATGGAAATAGTCAAGAATAGTAGAGAAAATCTTGAGGAGGAAGTTGGAGAATCATGCTACCAAATACCGAAACTTACCGTGAAATTGCAGTTGTTAAACCAGTGTGATATTGCTGTAAGATTATTCCAATATACTAATGGAATGGCATAGTGTTGGAAAAGACCAATACAAATCCATTTTCCTTTTTTTTAAAGATTTTATTCATTTATTTGAGAGAGAGAGAGCAAGAGAGTGAGAGAGAGCACGAGCAAGGAGGAGGGGTAGAGGGAGATGGAGAAGCAGACTCCCCTGCTGAGTAGGGAGCCCGATGCGTGTCTCGATCCCAGGACCCTGGGATCATGACCTGATCCAAAGGCAGACGCTTAACCAACTGAGCCACCCAGGCACCCCAGATACATTTTCCTAATTTACAAGAAGATGCCACTATAGTTCAGTGATGAAAAAGTTGTTTTGGGGGGTTTTTTGTTTGTTTGTTTCTTGTTTTTTATAAATGGTGCAGGAACAATTGGATAACCATATGAAAAAACTGATACTAGACCTCCTCCTTATATTACACATTAAAAATTAACTCAAGAGGCATAATATATGTAAACACAAATGATAAGATATTAAAAGTTCTAGAAGAAAACATAGGAACATATCTTCACAAACATAAGATTTTCTTTTTTTAAAAGATTTTATTTATTTATTTGACAGAGAGTGAGAGAACACAAGCAGGGGGAGTGGCAGGCAGAGGGAGAGGGAGAAGCAGGTTCCCCACAGAGCAGGAAATCCGATGCGGGGCTCGATCCCAGGACCCTGGGATCATGACCTGAGCTGAAGGCAGATGTTTAACCGACTGAGCCACCCAGGCATCCCAAACATAAGGTTTTCTTAAATAGGATATGAAAAGAACTAACCATAAAAAAAAAAAGACTGGTAAACTACATTTCATAAAAATCAAGATAGCAAAAAGATAAGCAAAAAATGAGAGAAGAGATTCACAGCACAAATCAATCCAGTTTAAAATTTGGCAGAAAACTTGAACAGGCATTTCATGAAAAACTCTACCAAAATGGTCAGTCGATATATACACAGATAGTATACAACATTAGTCATCAAAAAAATGAAACTCAAACTACAGTGTGATACCACCATGCACCCATCAGAATTACTAAAATTAAAAAAGACATAATATCAAGTGTTGTCAAAGAGTTGGAAAAATTGGAAGTCTTTGTCAATAGCAGTGCAAGCTGAATTAACCCATATTAAAAACTCTTTGATATTATCTACCACAACTAAACATACATATGCTCTCTACTCAGCAACTGCACTGCTGAGTTTATAATCCCCAAAGTAAGTAATGATGTTGACCAGAAGGCATGGTCAATACACTCATAGCAATTTTGTTTGCAATCGCCTCATAATGTAATAAACCCAAGTTCCCCTCAACATAGAAAAGGTAAATAAACTACAGAATAATATCCATACAGTGAAATACTACACAGCATAAAAAAGAATGAACTACTATGTGTACTATAAGAGCATGAGCTCAGCAACAATGTTGAATCTTACAGACATAGGTTTAGTGCAAGGCTTCAGGCACAGAAGAGTACATACTGTATGATTCCATTTATATAAAGTTCAAAAATGGGCAAAATCAATATTTAGTGATAGAAATCAGAATAATCGTTATGCTTACTGGGTTGATTTGGTATTGACTGGTTGGGGCCATAGCACAATAAATGTCCAGGTGATGACATTTTCTCTATCTTGATAGAGAAAATACATTTTAAATGTAAAAACATATATTTAATATAACTCTATGTAAGTTGAATTTCAATAAAATAAATTAAATATCACCAAAAACAAGAACAAAAACAAAGTAAATTCTGGGTGCATAACAGTAACTACCCTATGAGACTGTTTTGGGGGCTCAATGGACATTCATTAATAAAAGTGCATTTACTATAATACCTGTCACATATTAAAAAAAAAAAAAAAAATACCTGTCACATATTATCACATATTAAGCATCAATGAATACTGGATGAACAATACCAAGTTTTGTTGATGATATGCAGCAACTAGAAATCTGATATACTGCTGCTGGGAGCAGACATTTGGGAAACAGTTTGGCGGTATCTACTAAGGTGAAACATACTTCTAGCCTGTAAGTTCCTCTCTTAGGTATCGAACTAAAAGATATGAGTACCTGTGCTTCCCCCCAAAAAATATGCATAGTAATATTATTTTCAGCTTTATTCATAATAGCCAAACATTGAAAACAATTCAAATACCTATCAACTCTAGAGTAGATTAATAAATTGTATATTGTATAAGTGAAATACCATTTAGTAATGTATCAGAAAAAACTATGACCAAAGGCAACAACAAAGGTAAATGTTAAACAAAGGAAGCAAGGCCAAAATAAAAAGACTACATAGTATACAATTTAGATTTTAAAAAGAAGATGCTGTATGGTTCTCTTTATAAGAAGCTCAAGAGTAGGCTAAATTAAACTACAGTAACAGAAATCAGAGTGAGCTACTTCTTTGCAGGAGAGGTGGTAGTTATTATCTGAAAAGGGGCATGAAAAACCTCCTGGGATACTGGAAATTTTCTACATGCTGATATGGAGGATGGTTACACATTGTATGCATATTTAAAAATTGTATAAAGCTATATGTTCATAATTTGTGTACTTCATATATACATTATACCTCAATACAAAAATTTTAATAAGTATTTTAAAAGAGGATATAAAATAACTAAAAAAACCAAAAAGTTTACCTAGTTGTACCATGATTTTTTAAAAAATCAGAAATAGTACTGTCAATACATTTTATAAACACATTACCATAACATTTGTATTAGCAAGGGTCATTTTTGGATAAAGAAGAACAGTAACATTAATATGTTCACAATATTTAGAAAGGACATAATTCCATGAGCATATTAATTTAATAATTTATGAGATATATGGATTGCTGAAAGGAAAGATAAAAACTTACAATTACTATATAAAAACAAATAAACTAAACTAACATAACCTATAAGATTATAAAAAAAGAACATCAGTCTTCTTCCTCAATCTCAAATAAAAATACAGAAAACAGAAGGAACAAATTAACATGAAAAATTCATGAACTAGAAAAATATAAAAATTGATTTAGACAAATCTAAGAACTGGTACCGTGGAAATATCAATAAAAGAGATTGTTTACTTCTAGCTTAACCTAGAAAAAGTAGAAAAAAGACAATTAAATTAAGAATAGAATATTATATTAGCAAAGATATAAAAGATTACTTTAAATTTGTTATTTCCAGGCTAATCTAGAATCTAGATGACATGGCTCATTTTTTTTTTTTTTTAAGATTTTATTTATTTGACAGAGAGAGACACAGCGAGAGAAAGAACACAAGCAGGGGGAGTGGGAGAGGGAGAAGCAGGCTTCCCGCCGAGCAGGGAGCCCAAGGCAGGGCTCAATCCCAGGACCCGGGGATCATGACCTGAACCGAAGGCAGACGCTTAACGACTGAGCCACCCAGGTGCCCCTACATGGCTGATTTTTAAGGAAAATATAAATTAACAAAGTTAAGAACAAAATGGAGGGCGCCTGGGTGGCTCAGTTGGTTAGGCGACTGCCTTCGGCTCAGGTCATGATCCTGGAGTCCCTGGATGGAGTCCCACATCGGGCTCCCTGCTCGGCGGGGAGTCTGCTTCTCCCTCTGACCCTCCCAACCCTCCCCCCTCGCATGTGCCCTCTCTCTCAGTCTCTCTCTCTCAAATAAATAAATAAAATCTAAAAAAAAAAAAAAGAACAAAATGGATTATCAAAAAGCCAATGAGAACAATTTTAAAAATGGAGAATGCTACCAAATAACTCCTCCTCAGAAAAAGAAAACACCATCCTCTGCCAATTTTCTTCTTTTGTTTCAGCAATGATTTCATATCTTCAAGGAGCATACATAACTTGGCATAATTTTGCAAAATTAATTTGGAGACTCATGATAAAATAAATTAACCTCTATTCTATTTATAAAAATAGCAAATATTGATAATAAAACTTGAAAAAAAGGCCCTTCTAAGACCACACACAAATTTTACTGCTAAATATAAATTAAAATCTATAAGTGAAACATTTATAGGTGTATTTTTCAAGCTAATTGGCGTTGTGGTGGTTTTGCACTATTAATTTAATTGAATGGGAACTACACCTCCCCTAATTCACTCCCTTGTATGGTTCTGGGCCAGGACTGGATACAAGAAAAATTTGCATGAAATTTAGGAAGCAGAAGTAAAGCAGCAGTCATTACCCTCTGAAAGTGAGAGTAGGGATCTAGGTGCTGCTGCATCCCACATGTCATCTGCTGCTTTATTTTTCTGCCAAGAAGCTGCAGCTGGGCCTGCAGCGACCTAGTTCCAACCAAATCTCCTGCAGATTCTGCATCCTGGGCCAGATGCAGCTATTTTACCAACTCACTTCATAGTCAGGGTTAAAGATGAATGAAAGATTTGACTTGTACTCATGGATGGCAATTTGTCCCAACTCTTGTCTGATTTTCTTCCAGGCCATCAAGCGTGCCAATATACAGAGTTTTCTGGCCCATCATCAGACACAGAAGAGCCTCCTGTGGATTGCTCTTTTAAGCTCTCTCTGTTAAGATCTCTGATTCGTAACTTCTATCTGATCCTTCCAGACCTCTAGTTCTTCAGTTCTCCCTTACGAATTCCTTATAACAATTCCCTTATTCTTTGTCATTCATAATTGTTCTGCTTCCCTGATCAAACACTGACTGGTCAAGTGGCATTAATTCCAAGAATGTAAGGATTGTTTCCATAAGAAAATCTATCAATATAGTTCAAATATTTCCTCATATTAATATGTCCAAATATCGCCTTTCAAAAAAAACAAAAACAAAAACAAAAACAAACCTTGCAGTGTCAGAAAGCTTCCAGTAAATTCTATAAAACGTTCAGTCTTGGGGCGCCTGGGTGGCTCAGTTGGTTAAGTGTCTGCCTTGCGCTCAGGTCATGATCCCAGGGTCCTGGGATCCAGCCCCATGTCGGGCTCCCAGCTCAGAGCGGAGTCTGCTTTTCCCTCTCCCTCTGCTGCTCCCCCTGCTTGTGCTCTCTCTGTCTCTCTCTCTCAAATGAATAAATAAAATCTTAAAAAAACAAAAACAAAAACAAACGAACAAAAAAAATTCAGTCTTACATCATCTCTTTCAAAACGGGAAACAGTCTCCAATTCATTATATGATCTAGCTTAACCTTGATATTAAAATACAGCAAGGACAATATGAGAGTGAAAATATATTTTCCTCATTAACATAAACACAAGCCTTTTTTTTTTTTTTAGATTTTATTTATTTGAGAGAGAGAGAGTGGATGAGAGAGAGAGAGAAAAAGAGAGAGTGAGCATAAGCAGGAGCAGGTGAGGAACAGAGGAAGAGGGAGAAGCAGACTCCCCACTGAGCAGAGAGCCAGATGCAGGACTCAATCCCAGGACTCCAGGATCATGACCTGAGCCAAAGGCAGACACTTTACTGACTGAGCCACCCAGGTGCCCCAATACAAAAGTCTTAAACAGAATTTTAGCATACCAAATCCATTAATTTGTGTGGATATATGTAAATATAACCACGTTAGATTTTAGTCCAGAAAGACAAAGTTGGTATAATTTCGAAAATCAAATAATATAATTTCCCATATTAGCCAATAGAAAAACCATTTGACAACTTCAACAAATATAGAAAAAGCATACAATAAAATATATAAGTATTCATTTTAAAAAACATAAAAATAGAAATGAAGGAAAGTCTCTAAAAAACCTTCAGTAAATATCATACAAATGTTGAAAAATGTTCTTTTGAGATTAGGAATAAGACAATGAAGGAGCTTCTGGGGTGGTGAACACATAGAGGTGCTGGGAGGTTAGCCCACCTGCAAAGAATATAAAATCTCTGTGCCCCTTCCCACATACCTTGCCCTACACATCTTTTCCATCTGGCTGTTCCTGAGTTACAGTCTTATAAAATAAACTGTTAATCAGTCAGTATAGTGTTTTCCTGAGTTTTGTGAACATCTCTAGAAACAAAGAAGAATCTGAGGAGTATGATGATGATATAGGCTTTGGTCTTTCTGACAAAACTTATTTTGTAACATGTTCAAGAAAAAGCTGAACTTCCAAAAAGAAAGAAAGAAAGCCCCCTACTACCATTACTATTTAATATTGGATATACAATGAAGTTAGAAAAACTGTAAGTAATATAAGGATAGAAAAGGAATAAATAAGCCTGCCATTATTTGAAGATAATTGTATAGGAATATCCTGGAGTATCTATAGATAAGTTAATAGAATGAATAACAGAGCTTAGCAAAATACAAAAAAAAAATCTATCTACAAAACAATCTATGACTATATACTATTGACAATTTTAGAAAGTGATATTTAGAAATACAATGTTTATAAAAGTAACAAATAATGTGAAGACAAAATATCTCAAAAATTATAAAATTTTAAGAATTATTTAAAAAGGAAGTATTCACATGGAGAGATATATTATGACCATAGTTTCAAAGATTCAGTATTTTTAAAATGTTAATTCTCGATAAATTAATATACATAAGCAGGCTTTTCTATTTGTAATTCAAAATTTACATGGAAATGCCAAGGGCCAAGAATAATCAAGACACAATAAACAAAAAGAACATGTGGAAAGAGTTACTCTACCAGTTATCAAAACTAATATAAGCCTCTAATAATTGAGCCTGTGTGCATTGGCACAGGGATAAATAAAGAGATCAGGGGAACCCAAATAGGGAGACCCAGGAAAAAAACCAAACTCAGGAATATATGAGCAGTTGTTACATGTCAGAGTTAAAGTAGATAAGAAGGAGAGAGTTTTCAAGAAATGATGCTAAAATCATTGGATATTTATATACCAAAAAAAAAAAAAATTAGATCCCTACTTTATAGGAAAATCAATTAAAATGAATCAAAGATCAAAAATGAAAGGCAAAAGTATTCAGGTTTTAGAAAATAATATAGAATTTGAGGTTAGGAACATTTCCTTAACAAAGTACAAAACTTATCTCTTCCTTCCATAAAGCAAATGACTGATAAATTGAATCATGTTAAAATTAAAAATTTTTCTTCAATATGACATGAATAAAAGAGAAGAAAGGTAAGGCATACAGTAGGACAAGATATTTGCAATTCATATTATTAACAAAGGCTTAGTATAAGAATATTAAAAGAATCCCTACTAACTAATATGAAAAGAAAAAAATAAAAATGGGCTAAGTTTTTTGAATAAGTACTTCCTGAAAATGAAAATCCTAAATGGCCAATAAAAATATGAAACACTGCTCAACCTCACTAACAATAAAGGAAATGAAAATACAAACCAAAATGAGATATCATTGCATACCCCCAATGGCAGAAATTTAGAAGGCTGATAATATCAAATCTTGGCGAGGATATACGGCAAAGGAAATTCACATAAATTGCTGGTTGATTCCAAATTGACTTATAAGACAGTTTGGTTTTATGCATTTAAAAGGAAAATCACTATAACCCATTAAGCAGGAATTAAATTCATAGGTATATACCCTTCGAAAAGCTCTTACATATATGTATAAGATACCTATATGAGAATGTTTATAGCAGCATTGTTTAAAAAGCCAAAACATGGTAAGAACAAAAGCCCACCAACTGTAGAATTCATAAATAGATTGTTATAATCTTTAATGAAAATTAATAGACTATAGTTACTTGCAATATGGGATGAATCTCAGAAACACAAGGCTGAATGAAAGACAAAAGACAATTAGATAGTTAAGCTATGTAGTAGAGTATAAAATTAACAACCGAAATCAATGTATTTCTTATATAAGAATAATAACAACCTGGGAAAATATAATTGAAATCGATTGATGATTGAATAAAATATAAAATATATAACAATAAATATATCATGACATGCTAGTGATGTCTATGAAACATTACCCTCTAATGCTGTAGTTTAAAATACCTGAATAAATGTAAAGACTTCTTATCATTGGAAGAAAAAACTTCAAGTAATAGAAAAATAAGTTTTGAACAAGCACTAATGAGTGATTAATGAATAAATAAGTTCATTCAGTGAACTTACGTTCAATGAGTAAGTTTTAATGTTATCCCAATCAGTACGCCAAAGGTGTTTGAAAATAATCCTAAATTAATCTATAAAAATTAACATAGGAAAGTACCTAGGATAAATATAATCAAGAAAATTAAACAGAAGTGACTCACCATATAAGATTTTTAAATTAAAGCAATACTTTTGAAAGGATGACACCATCCTCAGAATAAACAACTTCATGCAGAATGCAGCTACTGAGTGACTTTCCTATGAGACATTATTAGTATATGATATACAGTGGCATTTCAAATAAATGGGGAGACATGAAATAATCAAAAACTGTGTTAGGACAATGATTAACAATGAGGGAAATTAAAAGTTAAGTCCCCATTTCACTTTTTAAATCAAGTACCTATGATTCAAACTGAAGTAAAGAACATTATTATGATGCAGTGTAAACCTGGACAGTAAGCTTTGGTTGTGAGGCATCCATTTCAAAGAGGCACCCACTTCGAAGAGCGCCATCTCCAATGAACACATTGCCAGCCACAAGACTAGATAAAGAGCAGGCCATCTACCCCCCTCTAAGTTTCCTTTGTTTTAGAGACCTTGGTTGATTTCAATAACTTACCATGTGGACCACTTGCCTTTCTTTTCTCTTCTCTGCACTTTAAATTCCTGCTCTAATGTTATAAATTCACCAGTAGAGTGAGCTCAAGAAATCCTCAACTAAAAGCAGAATCTCCAGAGCATGTGTGCTGTCCTCCACCCCCCAACCTTATTCTGTGGTCCCAAGTGTACTGTGTGATTTCCAGGTCTTGTAAGTTATAAACGTTTATATTTTCAGTTTTCTGATTGTTGCTGAAGGGCGTCGTGCAATCATAATAAGAACCACAAGGGGTGGTCCAGTCATAGCATTGGTTTGGAAAGGGGAGATTGTGGGGGCTCACTGGGGCCAGGTGAGTGCCCCCAGGCATTTATAGACCATACATTATTATGCACATGCTGGGACCAGGACAAAATAGGCACTCTGACTTCCCCTTCTGCTTACTTGCTTTTACTAAATGATGTCTTTTGTGCCCTCTTTCATTCTTCAGATAGTATCTTTCCTCCATCACAAAATATACTCAAAACTCTATTTCATTTTCTTCTTTCTTTTCAGTTCTCAGATTCTTTGTTAATAAAAATTTCCCAACTCACTGTCAAATTTGTGAGAAATTTTCAAAGGAGTTCACATTTTCAGTTTAAGTTTGTTTGGTTACACATTGCAGTATTTTTGTTTATCTTCTCATTTCTCCCTGTAACTCCCGCTGTTAATACTAGAATCTGTTTTCATTTACACACAATCTGTGCCAGGTACGCAGTGAGCACTAAAGTCATCTGTGTTGATGAGAATAAACGGAGAAATAAAGAATGCTTCAACACTGGAGAGGAAACCAAGCCACTCCTCTGCTATCATAACTTGCTTTCTTCCAGCCTAGAGCAATGACACAGAGCTTTCACCAAGTGGAAACATTCCCTCCAATTAACTTAATTTGTGTCAAAATATCCGTTTTGCAATTGAACAGTATAGTAATGGTGGTGTAGCTATAACCTTACAAATGTGAAAAGCCTAGTTAATGTTCAATGAATTGTTTTCCTTAGATAACAAGTATTGAATGAATTTTAGCAGAGCCATTTTCAAGTTTTGACAGAGTCTGTTTCAAGGACTGTGAAAACTGCAGATTATCCAGCCCTACCCACAGAGATTCTGATTTAGAAATTCATAGATGAGGCTCAGTGATCAATATTTTTGACAGGCAGCACAACTCATTCAACAAATATTTTTGAGTGCCTGTTATTAATATTTTGTTTTGTATATAGCTGTGAACAAAACAGATCAAAATTCTTGCTTTTGCAGAGCTTACAATTCAGTGAGAAATCCTGGCATAAAGGTTTGTAGTATTTGACAGCAGTCTTTAATATTAAACAAGCTTTCTAAATATTGTTGTTTTATATTAGGCTATTTAATACCTCACTGTGTTTGGTATGATATTTTGATAAGGAAATATTTTAAGAAAGTATAGCATGTAATGCTGATGATACCATGGTTTCCTATCTATATGCTATTTCTTAATTTTCTCTCTAATTTTCAAAGCCAAGTACCTGATCTATATTTTATTTTTACTATAGAATTGGTTCTTTCAGATAAAACCATTGATGAGATATGTGATGAAATAAAATGGGAGAGGTTTTCAAATCTATAAAAGAGCATTTAAATCTCTCAACTATAAATAACTAATTTTTAAAGTGAAGTGATGGCACTGGTGTCAATTAGAAAAAGAACATTCAATTTTGCCTTAATATCAGTATATTAAAGAGAGGAATGTTTTTTGGAATTCTGAACACCTTAATGAGGTCCTTCCCCTCCCTTCCCCTTTCCCCCACCCCTCCCTGCAGAAAAAGTCCTGTTATACAAGCTGTAGAATTTTAGCAAGTGTTAATACACCAATAGTCATATCAGGCTCAACAGCTGGAAATGGAAGACAGGTTCTGATGCATAAGCATCTCACCCCAGGAAAATTCACACTTTTAGGCAGAGGGGATGAGATGGTGCTCTCCACAGCAGGGAAATTGCCCCCAAAGCCAAGAAACTATAGTTGGTCCAAGCAGATATGACAGAATAAAGTGAGGGTGTACACTATTTAAAATGTTTAATTCAAATACAACCTCAGTGTCCATCAGTAGAAGCTTTCTTAGGCTGACTGAAAGGAAAGAAATTTTGGGGAAGCTGGCAAAAAGACTTGAAGCTAATTATTCTGGGTATAATGAAAGACTTGAACTGCTGTTTAACACCATTTTCTAAAGAAACAACTGCCATTGCTACTGAGCATAGACACTGTGGTTTTCACTACTATTGCTTTGTGCCAGGAGCTCAAGTCAGCACACTTTCTGCCTCTTTGTGCCCCCAACTCCTGAGAATAACTCTGATGAGGGTGCACTGGATTGGTAGAATCTGTTATACTCCTCTGCCTTAGCTGCAAGGGATCCTGGAAAAGAACTTGGCACTTTTAGCTTTAAAGAGGAGACTTTCCCCTACCAACACTAATAAAACCAAGCAATTCCTTGACTGTTAGTTCAGATGGACTAACTGAACGATAAAGGACAATTACAGCCTCATCTTTCTAACTTATTTTTATTTTCTGTATCTTTCCACTTTTGAGAAATGTGCTATGAGCACTTGGAGAACTCTGCTATGGAGGTCAGGTCTCCATACTCTGCAACAATTTCTAGAAGAAATGAATGCATTTTTTTCTTTTAGGGGACGAGAGAGAAAGAGATTGATGATTTCCTTCCCAGTGAATCACTTGCCAAAGGAGTGATCCTGAGTTACATCTGAACGGAATGAAATGTGACCACTGAAATGCAATTCTTCCTGCAGCATCGACACGAATAATTCAGATGATTCTAAATTTGATAGAAGAGAAGGAAGTTTTTCAGTGGGATTTAATACTGCTTGACTGTTCTTCCCATGGCAATTGTTAGTTTTCTAAGAATTCTCTTAGACTTCTCTTCAGCCTTTCTGTTTTCTAAGCTGAAGTACAAATTTTTAAATAATTTTTAAAATTCATATCATACCTCCTCTAATAGATTTAAATGTACCCCTGGCTAGAGAGCAAATTAAAATCAGAGACTGAAATCTCAAATTTTAAGATGCATGCCAATTGCCTGAGTTTATAAAAAGATACAGATTCTGCTTCCAAATGTGTGGGTGGGGACTGAGATTTGCATCTCTAACAAGCTCCCAGGTGATACCAGCTGCTAGCCCACAGACCACACTTAGAATAACAAGGATTTCATGCTTTTTAAAGCAATGGTTAATAAAGAATCCTGCACACCTGTTCTCACAGGTGCTTTGAGGAGTTAAGGCCCTGAGCTAGCCATTCCCATCTACTTAAATTTGATAACAGGTTTGGGGCTCTTTTGAAGAAAATTGCTTTAAAAAGACAAAGAATAGAAATCTTAATTTCGGGGGGCGGAGCAAGATGGCAGAGGAGTAGGAGACCTGGATTTCGTCTGGTCTCAGGAATTCAGCTGGATAGGGATCAAACCATTCTGAACACCTACAAACTCAACAGGAGATCGAAGAAAAAAATAGCAACAACTCTCTGAACAGAAAAGTGACCACTTTCTGGAAGGTAGGACGTGCACAGAAGTGAATCCGAGGCGATATTCGGAAGGATAGATGGCGGGGGAGGGGGCCTCCCTTGGCTGCTTCTGGCAAGTGATAGAGCAGCGGAGCACAAAATTGGAACTTTTAGAAGTCTGCTCCACTGAGGGACGTCACTCCAGTGGTTAAGTGAGGGGTGGAACCCTCGCCAGGACAGTGTGGTCTCAGGACCCTCAGGGTCAGGGGGTGCCTGAGTGCGGCAGAGCTCCCAGGTATGGGAGTGGGGAAGCCAGCTGCAGAGACGGAGCAGAGGAGTAGGCTCTCAGCTCGGGGTTGCCATAAACCGTGACCCACAGCACAGTCGGGCCACTGCTCCTCCAGCAGGGACCCAACAAGCGGCAGATCCAGGGAGACTCCCCTTCCTCCCCCGGGAGGAGCGGCGCAGGAGCGCACCACAGGGATCTGCTGGGTTTGGAGACTCCACACGGAGTCAGGTGCCAGAGATAGAAATGCTCGGTCACAGGCAGGTGAGCACGGAGTGTGGCCAGAGACCGGGGAGACGGAAGTGATTGACTGCTTTTCACTGGGGGTGCACTGAGGAGCGAGGCCCCAAGTTCTCGGCTCCTCTAGGGCAGAGATTGGGAGGCCGCCATTTTCACTCTCGGCCTCCAAAGCTGTACAGAAAGCTTGCAGGGAACAAAAACTCCCGAGAGCAATCCCAAGCAGATTACTGGCAGCACAACTCATTCAACAAATATTTTTGGCAATTCTGCCTCCGGCAAAGACATTTGGGAACCACGGCAACAGGCCCCTCTCCCAGAAGATCAGCAAGAACAGCCAGCCAAGACCAAGTTTACCGATCAATGAGAACGGCAGAACTCCAGCGCTAGGGGAATAATGCACATAGAATCCACGGCTTTTTTACCATGATTCTTTAGCCTTTCAAAGTTAATTTTTTTTGAACTATCTTTTTTTTTCTTTTTGAATTTTTCTTTTTCCCTTTTTCAGCCAACATCTTATCAATCCCTTTTTTAAAAAACATTTTTATTTTTCATTTGTAGAGTCATATTCTATCCCTTCATGGTAGTTACTCTTATTTTTGGCATATATATATAAGTTGTTCTCTCTTTAAAACTTTGAGATAGTTTCTTCTAACAGATCAAAACATACCCTAAATCTCTAGTGTATGGTTTTGTTCTGCTCTCCTGCCTGATCACATTCTCTCCCTTTTTTTTTTAATCCTCTTCTTTCTTTTTTCAAACAACTTCTTATCAATTACTTTTATAAAATTTTTTATAATTTTCATCTTTACAGTCATATTGCATCCCTTGATCATATCAACCTTTATTTTTGTACATATATAAGTTTTTCTTTCTTTAAAATTTTGGGAGGCACTTTCTTCTAACAGACCAAAATACACCCAAAATCTAGTGTGTGGCACTGATCTATGCACCAGCATGATCATATTTGATCATATTCTGGTTTTTTTTGTTTTGTTCTGTTTTTGTTTGTTTTTATCTTTTTTTTTTTCTTTTTTCTTTCTTTCCCTTTCTTTTCCCCCGGCTTCAGGTCTTTTCTGATTTGTTTAGAGTATATTTTCTGGGGATGTTGTTACCCTGTTAGCATTTTGTTCTCTCATTCATCTGTTCTCCTCTGGACAAAATGACAAGACAGAAAAAATCACCTCAAATAAAGAATAAGAGGTAGTACCGACTGCCAGGGACCTACTCAATACGGACATTAGTACGATGTTGGATCTAGAGTTCAGAATCATCACTTTAAAGATACTAGCTGGGCTTGAAAAAAGCATGGAAGTTATTAGAGAATCCCTTTCTGGAGAAATAAAAGAACTAAAATCTAACCAAGTCGAAATCAAAAAGGCTATTAATGAGGTGCAATAAAAAATGGGGGCACTAACTGCTAGGATAAATGAGGCAGAAGAGAGAATCAGTGAGATAGAAGACCAAATGATGGAAAATAAAGAAGCTGAGAAAAAGAGAGATAAACAACTACTGGATCACGAGGGCAGAATTCGAGAGATAAACGATACCATAAGATGAAACAACATTAGAATAATTGGGATCCCAGAAGAAGAAGAAAGAGAGAGAGGGGCAGAAGGTATATTGGAGCAAATTATAGCAGAGAACTTCCCTAATTTGGGGAAGGAAACAGGCATCAAAACCCAGGAAGCATAGAGAACCCCTCTCAAAATCAATAAAAATAGGTCAACACCCCAACATCTAATTGTAAAACTTACGAGTCTCAGAGACAAAGAGAAAATCCTGAAAGCAGCTCAGGAGAAGAGATCTGTAACCTACAATGGTAGAAACATTAGATTGGCAACAGACCTATCCACAGAGACCTGGCAGGCCAGAAAGGACTGGCATGATATATTCAGAGCACTAAATGAGAAAAATATGCAGCCAAGAACACTATATCCAGCTAGGCTGTCATTGAAAATAGAAGGAGAGATAAAAAGCTTCTAGGACAAACAAAAACTAAAGGAATTTGCAAACATGAAATCAGCCCTACAAGAAATCTTGAAAGGGGTCCTCTAAGCAAAGAGAGAGCCTAAAAGTAACATAGACCAGAAAGGAACACAGACAATATACAGTCACCTTACAGGCAATACAATGGCACTAAATTCATATCTTTCAATAGTTATCCTGAATGTAAATGGGCTAAATGCCCCAATCAAAAGACACAGGGTATCAGATTGGATAAAAAACCAAGACCCATCGATATGCTGTCTGCAAGAGACTCATTTTAGATCCAAAGACACACCCAGATTGAAAGTGAGGGGGTGGAAAACCATTTACCATGCTAATGGACACCAAAAGAAAGCTAGGGTGGCAATCCTTATATCAGACAAATTAGATTTTAAACCAAAGACTGTAATAAGAGATGAGGAAGGACATTATATCCTACTTAAAGGGTCTATCCAACAAGAAGATCTAACAATTTTAAATATCTATGCCCCTAACATGGGAGCAGCCAATTATATAAGGCAATTTATAACAAAAGCAAAGAAACACATTGACAACAATACAATAATAGTGGGGGATTTTAACACCCCCTGCACTGAAATGGACAGATCATCTAAGCAAAAGATCAACAAGGAAATAAAGACTTTAAATGACACACTAGACAAATGGACTTCACAGACATATTCAGAACATTCCATCCGAAGCAACAGCATACACATTCTTCTCTAGTGCCCATGGAACATTCTCCAGAATCGATCACATCCTAGGTCATAAATCAGGTCTCAACTGGTACCAAAAGATTGGGATCATTCCCTGCCTATTTTCAGACCACAATGCTTTGAAACTAGAACTCAATCACAAGAGGAAAGTTGGAAAGAACTCAAATACATGGAGGCTAAAGAGCATCCTACTAAAGAATGAATGGGTCAACCAGGAAATTAAAGAAGAATTTAAAAAATTCATGGAAACCAATGAAAATGAAAACACAACTGTTCAAAATCTTTGGGATGCAGCAAGGGCAGTCCTAAGAGGAAAGTATATAGCAATACAAGCCTTTCTCAAGAAAAAAGAAAGGTCTCAAGTACGCACCCTAACCCTACACCTAAAGGAGCTGGAGAAAGAACAGCAAAGAAAGCCTAAACCCAGCAGGAGAAGAGAAATAATAAAGATCAGAGCAGAAATCAATGAAATAGAAACCAAAAGAACAGTAGAATAGATCAACGAAACTAGGAGCTGGTTCTTTGAAAGAATTAACAAGATTGATAAACCCCTGGCCAGACTTATCAAAAAGAAAAGAGAAATGACCCAAATCAACAAAATCATGAATGAAAGAGGAAAGATCACAACCAACATGAAAGAAATACAAACAATTATAAGAACATATTATGAGCAACTCTATGCCAGCAAATTAGATAACCTGGAAGAAATGGATGCATTCCTAGAGATGTATCAACTACCAAAACTGAACCAGGAAGAAATAGAAAACCTGAACAGATCTATAACCACTAAGGAAATTGAAGCAGTCGTCAAAAACCTCCCAAGAAACAAAAGCCCAGGGCCCGATGGCTTCCCAGGGGAATTCTACCAAACATTTAAAGAAGAATTAATACCTATTCTTCTGAAACTGTTCCAAAAAATAGACATGGAAGGAAAACTTCCAAACTCGTTTTATGAGGCCACCATTACCTTGATCCCAAAACCAGAGAAAGACCCCATCAAAGAGAATTACAGACCAATATCCTTGATGAACATGGATGCAAAAATTCTCACCAAAATATTAGCCAATAGGATCCAACAGTACATTAAAAGGATTATTCACCACAACCAAGTGGGATTTATCCCTGGGCTGCAAGGTTGGTTCAACATCCACAAATCAATCAACGTGATACAATACATTAATAAAAGAAAGAACAAGAATCATATGATCCTCTCAATAGATGCAGAAAAAGCATTTGACAAAGTATAGCATCCTTTCTTTTTTAAACATTATTTTTTTTAAGATTTATTTATTTATTTGAGAGAGCGAGAATGAAAAAGAGAGAATGTACATGAGAGGGGGGAGGGTCAGAGGGAGAAGCAGACTCCCCGCTGAGCAGGGAGCCTGATGCGGGACTCGATCCCGGGACTCCAGGATCATGACCTGAGCCGAAGGCAGTCGCCTAACCAACTGAGCCACCCAGGCGCCCAGCATCTTTCTTGATCAAAACTCTTCAGAGTATGGGGATAGAGGGTACATACCTCAATATCATAAAAGCCATCTATGAAAACCCTACAGCAAATATCATTCTCAATGGGGAAAAACTGAGAGCTTTCCCCCTAAGGTTAGGAACGCAACAGGGATGTCCACTATCACCACTGCTATTCAACATAGTATTAGAAGTCCTAGCCACAGCAATCAGACAACAAAAAGAAATAAAAGGCATCCTAATTGGCAAAGAAGAAGTCAAACTCTCACTCTTTGCAGATGATATGATACTTTATGTGGAAAACCCAAAAGACTCCACCCCAAAACTGCTAGAACTCATACAGGAATTCAGTCAAGTGGCAGGATATAAAATCAATGCACAGAAATCAGTGGCATTCCTATACACCAACAACAACACAGAAGCAAGAGAAATTAAGGAGTTGATCCCATTTACAATTGCACCCAAAACCATAAGATACCTAGGAATAAATCTAACCAAAGGGGCAAAGAATCTGTACTCAGAAAAATATAAAATACTCATGAAAGAAATTGAGGAAGACACAAAGAAATGGAAAAACGTTCCATGCTCATGGATTGGAAGAACAAATATTGTGAAGATGTCAATGCTACCTAGAGCCATCTACACATTCAATGCAATCCCCATCAAAATACCATCCACTTTTTCAAAGAAATGGAATAATCCTAAAATTTGTTTGGAACCAGAAAAGACCCCGAATAGCCAGAGGAATGTTGAAAAAGAAAAGCAAAGCTGGCGGCATCACAATTCCGGACTTCAAACTCTATTACAAAGCTGTCATCATCAAGACAGTATGGTACTGGCACAAAAACAGATACATAGATCAATGGAACAGAATAGAGAGCCCAGAAATGGACCCTCAACTCTATGGTCAATTAATCTTCGACAAAGCAGGAAAGAATGTCCAATGGAAAAAAGACAGTCTCTTCAACAAATGGTGTTGGCGAAATTGGACAGCCACATGCAGAAGAATGAAACCGGACCATTTCCTTACACCACACACAAAAATTGACTCAAAATGGTTGAAAGACCTAAATGTGAGACAGGAGTCCATCAAAATCCTAAAGGAGAACACAAGCAGCAACCTCTTTGACCTCAGCCGCAAGCAACTTCTTTCTAAAAACATCGCCAAAGGTAAGGGAAGCAAGGGCAAAAATGAACTATTGGGACTTCATCAAGATAAAAAGCTTTTGCACAGCCAAAGAAACAGTCAACAAAACCAAAAGACAACTGACAGAATGGGAGAAGATATTTGCAAATGACATATCAGATAAAGGGTTAGTCTCCAAAATCTATAAAGAACTTATCAAACTCAACATCCAAAGAACAAAGAACCCAATCAAGAAATGGGCAGAAGACATGAACAGACATTTTTCCAAAGAAGACATCCAAATGGCCAACAGACACATGAAAAAATGCTCAACATCGCTCAGCATCAGGGAAATCCAAATCAAAACCTCAATGAGATACCACCTCACACCAGTCAGAATGGCTAAAATTAACAAGTCAGGAAATGACAGATGTTGGCGGGGATGTGGAGAAAGGGCAACCCTCCTACACTGTTGGTGGGAATGCAAGCTGGTGCAACCGCTCTGAAAACAGTATGGAGGTTCCTCAAAAAGTTGAAAATAGAGCTACCATACAATCCAGCAATTGCACTACTGGGTATTTACCCCAAAGATACAAATGTAGGGATCCAAAGGGGTACATGCACCCCAATGTTTATAGCAGCAATGTCCACAATAGCCAAACTGTGGAAAGAGCCAAGATGTCCATTGACAGATGAATGGATAAAGAAGATGTAGTATATATATATATATATATATATATATATATATATATATATACAATGGAATATTATGCAGCCATCAAAAGGAATGAGATCTTGCCATTTGCAACAATGTGGATGGAACTGGAGGGTGTTATGCTGAGTGACAGAAGTCAATCAGAGAAAGACATGTATCATATGACCTCACTGATATGAGGAATTCTTAATCTCAGGAAACAAACTGAGGGTTGCTGGAGTGCGGGGTGGGGTGGGAGGGATGGGGTGGCTGGGTGATAGACACTGGGGAGGGTATGCGCTATGGTGAGAGCTGTGAATTGTGCAAGACTGTTGAATCACAGATCTGTACCTCTGAAACAAATAATGCAATATATGTTAAGAAAAAAAAAAGAGAAGAAGATAGCAGGAGGGGAAGAATAAAGGGGGGGAATCAGAGGGGGAGACGAACCATGAGAGACGATGGACTCTGAAAAACAAACTGAGGGTTCTAGAGGGGAGGGGGATGGGAGGATGGGTTGGCCTGGTGATTGGTATTAAAGAGGGCACCTTTTGGGTGCCTGGGTGGCTCAGATGGTTAAACGTCTGCCTTTGGCTCAGGTCATGATCCCAGGGTCCTGGGATCGAGTCCCGCATCGGGCTCCCTGCTCCTTGGGAGCCTGCTTCTCCCTCTGCCTCTCTCTCTCTATGTCTCTCATGAATAAATAAATAAAATCTTAAAAAATAAATAAATAAATAAATAAAAATAAATAAAGAGGGCACCTTTTTCATGGAGCACTGGGTGTTATGCACAAACAGTGAATCATGGAACACTACATCAAAAACTAATGATGTAATGTATGGTGTTAACATAACAATAAAAAAATTTTTTAAAAAAGAAATCTTAATTTCTATTGGGGTGAAGATTTTTTCCTGTTCAATTTACACTTATTTTGTGTCTTGTGACCATGAAAGGATCATGACTATTTTGCTGATAGTTCTCTTGAACTTATGTTCTGTAAATTATAACCCACTATCTCTGACTTTTTTTTTTTAAGATTTATTTATTTATTCAGAGAGAGACAGAGAAAAAGAGAGAAAATGCGAGTGGGGGTAGGGGCAGAGGGAGAAGAAGAGAGAGCATCTTAAGGGGACTCTGCCCTGAGGGCAGAGCCCAACGTGGGGCTTGATCTCATGACCCCGAGATCATGACCTGAGCCAAAACCAGGAGTTGGATGCTTAACCGACTCAGCCACCCAGGCTCCCCACTATCTCTGACTTCTTAAAGCTTATTCTAAAATATCTCTGGGAGACAAGAGGCTTAAATTCATACATTAATAAAGTTCAAGTACTTTTGTCTCAATTTGTTCATCAGGCCTGACTATAATAAAAGCTATGACTAACAGATTTTTTTTCTCTTGAACTAAAATAAATATTCAGTTTTCCTCTGGTTTACTGAGTTATGATGTTACTAAAATACAGCTAATGTACAAAACAATTTTGCCAGGGGATGGGTAGAAACAATTACCTGTCCAAGTTTACTACTGTGTAGTGGATTTCTACAATCAGCGAGGTAGCATAACACAATGGCGAGAGCTCAGGCTCTGGAGCAGGCAGAACAAAGCTTGTACCCAAGCTCTGACTTTCCTTAGTCATGTAGTCTTGGACAAGTCACTACACCCCTCCAAATCTGTTTCCTCATCTATTAAATGAAGTCATTAACAGCAAGCTTGACACAATGCCTGCCAAATGCCCATTATTTTTATTATTAATTATATAATACCTTAAAGAAAAATAGTTACATTAAAGTAATGGATGCTTGATAAAATTTCATTAAGCTGACTAGAGGAAGAATGGTGATGTATGTGAAATAATGAGAAGCATTTTCTCTTATACATTGTAAAAATAGATGTTTGTGAAATAGGGGTGACATATTCTTAGAAAACTGATGTAGATGACATCTTATTCGTAGCTATATCTTGGTCTTGTTCTTCACAGGCATGAAAACTTGATATTTTCTATTCATGTCTCTTAGGCATGAACAAAATTTGCCAATTACATAAAGGTCAGTTCTATTTAAAATACTGCAAATGCATTAATTCACAATGATAAATTTAGTGGCTGAGAAGAGATACTCAAATCCTCTAGTCAGTATATTTTTTACCTATAAAGAAATCTACTTTGGAATTCAAGCTTTAATCTGAGGGTAGTTTAGAGGTCATAGAATCAAGAAGGTTGAACAGGTAAGTAAATACCAGCTTAATTAATATAGTTATTAGAAGCAGAAACTGGTTTTCAGAGAGGCTAAATAACCGCCTAACCTGGTATAGGTATTAAGTAACTAAGACAAGATTCAAATCTAGTTAAGATGTTTCTCAAAAGTCTTACCTTCTAAATTCAGTTTAGTATCATTGGAGTAGTATAATCCTTGCCATATGTGTGTTGTACTTGGCTGCACTGCTCTTGTCTTTCTGACTTTCTTATGCTCTAAATATGACCAACCCTACTCTAACCTGGGCGCCATTTTAGCTATGCTTGCTTATTTGTCCTTCGACCCACTGTGGCATTCTTTGTCATATAAGTCTTACAGAGAGTATCAGTTTCCCATTGCTTCTGTAACAAATCACCAGAAACTTAATAACTTAATAACTTAAGTGACATAAATTTATTCTCTTTTACTTCTGGAGGTCAGAAAGAGTCTAACTTCAAGTTTTAGCAGTTCTGTGTGCCCTTTAGAGGCTCTAAGGAAGAATCTGTTTTCTGATCTTTTCCAAATTCTAGAGGGCATCTACCTTGGCTCATGGTTCTTTTCTCCAGCTTGAAAGCCAGCATCTTGAAAGTAGCATCTTCTTTCCTCTCTGACCTCTGCTTCCAACCTTACATCTTCTCTGTATATAAAAACTCTTCCTCCTGCCCCCCTTATAAGAACCCTTGTGATTACACTGGCTCTACCTAGATATTCCAGGCTAATCTCCCAATCTCAAGATCCTTTACTGAACCATATCTGTAAAGGCCCTTTTACCGTGAGGTACCATATTTACAGGTTCCTGAAATGAGGGCATGGTCATCATTGGGAGGCTATTATTCAGTCTAGCTTTGAGAGCAAATGAAATTCCAAATTCTTAGGGAGGAGTTGCCTAATGGCTTCACTAATGTATTGTTTACAAGTGAAGAAAAATAAATTAAAGAAGTTGAATAGATTGTTTTTCTACTATAAACTTTACAATAAAATTCAACTCCTAATGAAAAGAATAAATGAAGGGCGCCTGGGTGGCTCAGTCAGTTGGATGTCTGCCTTTGGCTCAGGTCATGATCCCAGGGTCCTGGGATCCAGTCCCGCATCGGGCTCCCTGCTCAGTGGGGAACCTGCTTCTCCCTCTCCCTCTCTCCCTGCTTGTGCTCTCTCTCTTTCTCCCTGTCAAATAAAATCTTGAAGAAAAAAAAAGAAAAGAATAAGTGAAAGACATTTAAGAATAAAAGTATGAAGAGATTATAGAATCTATGTCATGGGAAATGTACTAATTTTGCATCTGTGGAGGATACTATGCTATACAATTTTATTACATAAAATTGTATAGCAGTACTTTCACCTTGATATAATAATAAATAAAAAGCAAGAAGGTTATCTGCTATGTACTAAATCAGTACTTTTATGAGAACTGTAGCAACAAAACAAAGGTAGTTCCTCCCATAAATAAGTTATACTAGACAATTTTAAATTTTTAAGAAAAATTTAAATGGAGCACATATTTCCTTAATTAGGTGTTTAGATTGGTTATTGAAACCCATTAAGTTAGGGACACCTGGGTGGCTCAGTGGGTTAAGTGTCTGCCTTCGGCTGAGGTCATGATCCTGGGGTCCTGGGATCTAGCCCCACATTGGGCTCCCTGCTCAGGGGGGAGCCTGCTTCTCCCTCTACCTCTGCCTGCCACTCCCCCTGCTTGTGCTCCCTCTCTCTCTCTCTGTCAAATAAATTAATAAAATCTTAAAAAAAAAAAGAAACCCATTAGGTTAAATCTTAAGATCTGACAGTTACTGCCGTGTTCTAAGAAGCACTGAGGCTTGAGTCCTCAATGTATATGGTCTTGAGGTTCAAAGTAGAACAGAAAAATATTTCTAAGAGTTCACCTAACTCATTTCTGGAATGGCTACAAAATTAAAAGTATTTAAGTTTTTGGAAATACTATTCTTAGGAGGGAAAGTTAAACCTATTTGAGTTAGATGAGTCCATTGAACCTCTTTTTAATTTTACTGAATTTTTTGTTTTTAATTTTTATTTCTACTTTTATTAATGATTTTACCATTTCCCAAAGAATTCAAGATGCTTACAAAAGCTTAGCTCTACATATCTTCTTTCTGTGGTATTATTTTCATATATATATTATTCTTATATATGTATATATATGTGTATATATATGTATATTCTTATATATGTATAAATCATATATATCATATAAATTTCATATAAATCATACAAGAATTCATACTACTGTTTTGCTTTAAATAATCATTTTAAATTTATATTTATATTTATTGTACTCTTTATTGCTATCTGCAGTTTTGTGTTTTCATCTGAGATTACTTTGCTTTAGTATGATGAAATTTAGTGTTTCTTTTAGTGCAAGTCTGCTTACAATGAATTAATTCAGAGATTTTGTTTCATACAAAGAGGTTGTTATCATACCTTCATATTTGAAAAATACTTTCATTGGGTGTAAAATTCTTGGATGGCAGGTTTTCTTTCAGCACATTCTATTGTATTCCACCTATCATATTTGCTATTAAAAAAAGTTAACTGTAATTCTATTAATGCTCCTTCAAAAGCAATACATCATTTGTTTACTGCTTTTAAGATTTTCTCATTGCTTATTTTCTATCAGAGGTTTGACCATAATAATGTGCCAAGGTGTAGCTTTCTTCATATTTATCCTGCTAAGAGTTTATGACTATTTGAATTTGTGGGTTGTCATTCTTTCATTAAATCTGGAAAATTCTTGGCCATTATTTCTTCAAAGAGTGCTATTGTTCTAGTTTTCTCCTACTTTTCTGGTTCTCCAATAACATGTATGGTAGACATTTAGAGTAGTTCCCTGATGTCTCTTATTCAGTGTTACATTTGTTTTCATCAATCTTATTCTCTGTGCTTCATTTTAAGAACTTTGTACTTATCTGCTTTTGCCTTTACTATTCACTTTTTCTGTTATATCCATTTTTCTATTAACCTTGTTCAATAAGTTCTTAATTGCAGATATTTTATTTTACAGTTCTAGAATAACCATTTAATTATTTTATTAATTCTAATCCTCTGTTGACATTTTCCATTTCTTTATTCATTATGCCCACTTTATTATCTGTTTTCTTTAACCTATTAATCATAGGAATTGTGAAATCCTTACCTGGTAATAATAATATTTGGATCATTTTTCTTTCTGCTTCTATTGACCACTTTTATCTCTTTGCCATTGGTCACTCTTTCTCCTAATTATTTGCATTTCTACTAATTTGTTTTATCCTCTGCCATATATTGTTGAAGATACATTGCAGAGGCTCTGGGGTTTGACTTCTTTCACTAAAAAGTGTTGAATGTTGTTTTTGTAGGCAGTTGAATTATCAGAAAATTACCTTGATCATTTTGAAGCTTGAATTTTATGGTGAGCATATTCTATTTGGTCTTGCCTAAAACGCTGGGATATTTACCAAGATATTGCCACTCAAACTTGGACGTAATTCCAATATTTCCATAGCACTGTGCAGCATCTAAAATCTCATCTCTCCAGCCCCCCAGCATCTTATAGGCTGCCTGGAGTCTACCTGGGCATGTACAGCATAAAAGACATTCAAAGATATTTGTTACTATCCCAGAACTCCAATTTCCATTTGCAGTGCCCAGCAAGATCTTTGTCCTATACTTGGACTCTATTTTAATATGTTACAATTTGGAAAATATCCTCAGAGGAGAACCAGGATGAGTATGGAGCTCTCCTCTTTGTGACTTTCTTTCAAGAATTTTATCCCTGAATTGGTTTCCATTCAATGACAGGAAACAAATGTTTTATAAATTTTGTAAGTTTGATACCACTCATTCAGTCAAGACTGGGATAGGAAGTCTGATTGCAAAACTCAATTTAACTGTAACTCACTTTAACTGATCAGTAACAGTAGTTTGAACACTCAATAAACCCTACTATTCTGGGTAAACCATCAAACCAGCCAACAGTAAAAGAGACATCTTTCTACTTAGTATTGCTTTTATAAGGTAACATATATATATATATATATATATATATACATACACACACATATTTATATATACACACACACATATATACTTATACATCTATATACACACATATACATACACACACAAATATATATTCATATACACCTTTTCATATATATTTATATATAGTAATTTTATTTCATTTATATTTTAATAAAACTAAAGGATTAGTGAGGACATATAATTCATATCCATTTGATAGCAGTTTTATGAAGCAGTTACTAAAGAAAATCTGAACAGATATTTAACTTCAGTTTTTAAAAGATGATGGCAGATATAGAAATAATTGTCCTTGGAATTCAAATTAGAATTTCAATGAACCCCCTTTCATGTGCATGAATAGTACATATACCCAGGGTTAATAAATTATTTTCCCATCTAAAATTGTTACTGCCTATTTTACATTGGCTCTGGTAGTCTGAAACCTGCCAGTTAGAACAAGATATCACAAAATGATCAACAAATACTGTCTGCCAAAAGTTGAGATGTGAAATTATGTTTCCCATTCCATTTGTTTAATGAAACTAAAATCTAATTGTTTCCAAAGTGAATATTAAAAAACACAACAACCCACCTCTGAACTGATATTGTTTGAGCTCCCAAATAATGATCAAAACACAAAACAATATTTCTTGTCAGTTCCACTGCCATAACTTTAATTATTCTATTATTATTTACCAGTAGTTTTAAGTAATACACTATTTTATTGGTCCATATAATCCATATTCTCAAATTAACTTAAAGGTCATTAAAATAGCTTGAAAATTATTATTTTTTATTATATACTCTAAATTGGAAAAATATTATGATAGAAATTCATTGAGTAGAAATGAAAGGTTCATGTTTAAAATATTAAATTTTGAGAGAAGGGATAATAACCCAGATTTCTAGAGAAGATACTTATTTAACATCAGAAAATGACACATCTAAAATGTAAGTTTAAAAATGAAATGAATACAACTTTCATTGGATATTTAGTGTGTACTAAACACTCAGAGTAGAACCTCACATATATAGCATCATTTAACCTCTATAACCATCCTATAGTGGTTATTTGAGCCTTCTATTATAGATGAGGATATAAGGCTCAGAGTAGCCACTTAAACTGATCAATATCATATAGTTAATAGTGGCAGAGTTGGGATGCAAACGAAAGTCAGCCAGACTCCAAATTCTGTGCTTTTGGCAAACAGAGTGAATTGGAAATTTTACTCTGGAGGAGATAGTAGAGAATAACCATTTCTTGCTTGTAAAGTACCTGAGTCTCCTAATTTACAGCTGAAGGAAACAATACTGTTTGCCTTCACCGGCACCTTGTGTTCTCCACTCAGTTCTCATTCAGGCTAAATGTACTTGTGATTCACTTCACTGCTTCTATTCCCCCCCCTCCTCTGGCAATTAGGCACCAGCTCAATTTGTCATCATTATAGTGTCAAATGTGGCAGGTTTACTGTGCCCATTATGACACAAACTCTTCAGCTGAAGATGTACCATTAGCCCAATACAAAATAAGTAAATAGGTTTAAAATGAATGACTTCTGGGGATCTAATGTACAACATGGTGCCTAAACTTCATAATAGTGTATTTTATACTGAAAATTTGCTAGGAAAGCAGATCTTAAGTGTTCTTACTACACACACACACACACACACACAGAAACAACTATGTGAGGAGATTGATGTGTTAGTTAACTTGATTATGGAAATCATTTCACAATATATGTATACATCAAATCATCACATTGTATACTTCAAATATATAATTTTTATTTGTTAATTATAGCTCAAGAAGTCTGGAAAAAATAAGTAAATAGTGTTTCATTTCACCTTTACCCATTACGTGTATGATAAATTTTTAAATTATAAAAAAAGTATGCTTAATTCCTTTTAAAAAGTGGTTCATATCTTGAAACAATAATTTTTTTAATAGTGTGATTCACCAGCTTCACTGTCATAAAATAACGAAACACAGATGGCCAGTACACAATAGCAAGAGAAATAGGATAATTTCAGGATAATTTTATCACCTCCCATTATATATTAAGCATGTTCTTGTTACCATAGTCTCAATAAACCTCATTGTTAATGGCTTGAGATTCCATTGAGTCAATGTGCCATAGATCATAAAGCATTTCTCTATCTTTGGATGTTTAGATTGTTCAAAATTTTCCCTATCAAAAATCAAGATAATGCTAGACAACAGAAACAAAAAGAAACCAAGTGAGACTACATCAAACTAAAAACTTCTGCACACCAAAGAAAACCATCAACAAAATGAAAAGGCAACCTACTGAATGGGAGAAAATATTTGCAAATCATATATCTGATAAGGGGCTAATACCCAAAATATATAAAGAACTCATACAACTCAATAGCAAAACAAACATACAAACAATCTGATTTAAAAATGGGCCAAGTATCTAAATAGACATTTTTACAAAGAAGACATACAGAGGGCCAAAAGGTACATGAAAAAGTGCTCGACATCACTAATCAGCACGGAAGTGCAAATCAAAATCACAATGAATATCACCTGATACCTGTTAGAATAGCTATTATCAAAAAGACAAGCGATAACAAGTGTTGGCAAGGATGTAGAGAAAAGGAAACCCTCATGCTCTGTTGATGGGAATATAAATTGGTGCAGCCACTATGGAAAGAGTATGAAGGTTCCTCAAAATATTAAAAATATAACTAGCAATTCCACTTCTCGGTATTTATCTGAAGAAAATGAAAACACTAATTTGAAAAGATATATGCACCTCCATTTTCATTGTGGAACTATTTACAATAACCAAGATATGAAAACAACCTAAGTGTCCACTGATGGATGAATCAATAAAGAAAATGTGTTTCCATATATACAATGGAATATAAGTCAGCCATAAAAAGAAAGAAATCTTGTGACAACATGGGTGAAACTTGAGAACATTATGCTAAGTTAAATAATTCAGACAGAGAAAGACAATACCATATGATCTCACTTAGACATGGAATCTTGAAGAAGAAAAAAAAGAAGGAGGGGAAGAAGAAGGAGAGCAGGAAGAGGAGGAGAAGGAGAAAGAGGAGAGGAAGAAGAACTCACAGAAACAGAAAACAGGTTAGTGGTTGCCAAAAGTGAGGGGTAAAGAGTGGACAAACTTCCTACTATTCCTCTAATTCATGGAAATAAGAGGAAAGTTCTCCATACTCTGCTCTTGGATCAATGTCTTGCCATTGTCACTCAATGATCTTTTACTTACTATTCTTTTGAAAGCTCTAATTATCTGCTTATTTTTCTATTATTTTCATCTTTCTATTATAACCTTCCCCTTTCCTTTATATAAATTTCTAGGCACTCTGCTTCCTTTCTCCAACTTTAGCATCTTTTTACTTTATCCTTTGACATCATCTCTGATTATTTCTGTGTCTAAAGGAGAAATAGACAAATCCACAATTACAGTTAGAGATTTCAGCACTCTTTTCTCCATAATTGATAGAACAAGTACAGATCTTCATTGACTTACAATGGGGTTATGTTCCTATAAACCCATCATAAGTTGAAAATACCCTAAGTCAAAAAGCATTTAATACACCTAACCTACTAAATATCATAGCTTAGCCTAGCCTATGTTAAACATGCTCAGAACATTTACATTAGCCTAGAGCTGGACAAAATCATCTAATACAAAGCCCATTTCATAATAAAGTGTTGAATACAGTACTGAAAGTGAAAAATAAAATAGTCATATGGGTACAGAGTGGTTGTATAAGTGTATCAGTTGTCTACCCTCATGATCGCATGGCTGAATGGAAGCTGTGGCTGTTGCTATCCAGTTATCATGGGAAAGTATCGTAATGTGTATCACGAGCCCAGGAAAAGATCAAAATTTAAAACTTGAAGTGTGGTTTCTACTGGATACGTATCACTTTTGCACCATCATAAAGTAAGAAAAAAAAATCACAAGTTGAAACATCATAAATCAGGGACCACCTATAATAGAAATTCAGTAGGATATAGGAGACTTGAACAACATTATCAACCAACTTAACCTAACATATAAAACTTTGGGATCAACAACAGCAGACTACATATTCCTTTAGGTACACACTGAAAAATAACCAAAATGTACCATATTCTGGGCCATAAAACAAGACTCAATAAATTTAAGAGCATTAAACTAATACAAAGTATTTTCCCTGACCACAATAGTACTGAACTATAAATGAATATCAGAAAGATATCTGGAAAACCCCAAAAATGTTTGAAATATAAGCAATACACTTCTCAATAACCTATAAATCAAAGAAGAAATTACAAGTGAAATTATTTTGAATTGAATAAAAATAAAAACACAGCACACCAAAATTTTTGGGAAGCTCCTCATGTAGTTCTTAGAGAGAAATTAACAGCATTAAAATCTTATATTAGAACAAAGAAAACTCAAATTAACGATCAAACCTGTACCTTAAGATGCTAAAGAAAGGCCAATTAAACCGAATGTAAAACATAGAAAAAACACAATAAGGTTAAACACAGAAACTAATGAAATAGAAAATAAACAGAGAAAAAGAAAATAAAACCAAAATTATTTGTATTGAAAGATTAATAAAATTAGTAAATTTCTAGACAGATTGATAAAAAGAATAAAAGACACAAACGTATTAAAAACATTAAAAACACGCTGAAAACTTGGTAGGCAACTCAAACATGTTAGTTTATGAACAACTTCCCTAAGGACACAAAATACCAGAAAAAAATATATATGAAAACAATTACTTGCTTCACATTTAACTACTTTCTTGACACCAACTGTACCCAGTATGACAAAATGAAATTTCACATGACAAACAAAATTTCACCCAGCATGTTCAGACTGAGTTGTGTTAGAAGTCTGCAATGTGCCAATGGCATTTCTGTGCCATTTTTTACCTCCTTCAAAAAACAATTTAAGTGTTAAACACAATACTAAATGTCTGTGTGGAAAATGCCTCAGCCCAGAAAGTTCTGCTAATGTTAATTGGCTAAATACTCCTTACAAGAATGTTGAGGAACCTCTCATGCTGAGGCATTTCTTTACTTCTGGATAAGAAGTTGCTTAAAATAAATCTAGGTGCCAAAATAACAGATTAATTAATTAAAACTTATTTTAATTAAACTTGTGCTCTAAACCATGTATTACTTACTCAATAATTTCAGTAGATAAACCATTATATCTAACAATTAAGATAAAAGCTAACATTTATATTGCATTTATTATGTACCAGGTACTGTTCTAAGCACTTCACATGTATCACCCCATTTAATCTTCATATTTACCCTGTGCAGTAAATACTAGTATCCCTATTTTACAGATGGGGAAATGGAATCACTGAGAGGTTAAGTAACAAGCCCAAGGTAACACAAATAGTAAGTGATAAGGTTGGGTTCCTAAACACTCTAGGGTCTCTCATGAAGTCTACATCTCTGCATGTAGTATTCCTGGATTACTTAAACATATTTTATTGCCTTTCTTTTCTTATTCCAGAGTGGAATTTGCCCTGCTTCTGTGTTTGTCTCCACTTAGTGATGTCTTTATCTTGCTCTCCTGAAAAGATGTGCCTTTGTTGATTTGCATTTAATGTCAAGGTGTTCTTCTACTGCTTATATTTACTGCTATTCATATCTTCAAGTCAATTTACGTTATTTAAACTTAAAATTTTAAAGGGTTACAATTTAAAATACTGTACCAAGTTATGTTCAGACAGATAGTTAATAAATGTCTTTTGATGACAAAAAAAAAAAAGCTCAGTGTCGTATGCTGCTTAATTTAACTTTTTTAAATAAGGAGTGAGCTAAAGCAATTATAAACCTTTCAAAATCAAGGCCTATCTGGATTGACAAGAAAAGGCACAAATTATCTACTGTGGCAAAACGATACAAAAACAAAACAAAACAAAAATAACAACAACCAGGAAAATATTATAATGGCACCCAGGGGATGAAAATCCAAGTAAATGACATCTCATCTTTGTTACCATGATGAATTTCCCTTATTACTTCCTTTCTAAAACTGGCTCGTTATTGTACAAAATCTCAATAGAAAAATTATGATAGAGAGATTTGATGAAATGTGTGAAAAGAAGCATAGTATTATGTTTTGAGTAAAAGATTCTTATTTATTATATTACTTTTAGTCCATATATTTTATTTTATTTTTTTTTTTTTTAAGATTTTATTTATTTATTTGAGACAGAGAGAGAGCACAAGAGGGGGGAGCGAGAGAGGGAGAAGCAGACTCCCTGCTGAGCAGGGAGCCCGATGCGGGACTCGATCCCAGGACTCCAGGATCATGACCTGAGCCGAAGGCAGTTGCTTAACCAGCTGAGCCACCCAGGCGCCCTAGTCCATATATTTTAAATTAGAGAGAAAATGTCCAAGCACATCTATTTCTGTGTTTATTATAGTGCCTTGTACATTGTAGGCCCTCCATTAATAATAGTTGAATGACTGGTATGCAGAAAGATGTATACCTTTTCTTTCCTTATATATCCCTGTAATTGGCCTTGATATCAGATATTAGAAAAATTGCACTATTAGCCCTGAGAGGTCATATTTCAATAAGACTTTTACCAATATTCATAGATACAAATGCTGAAAGTGTGATATTAAGTGTGACATCATATACAAATTGAACAAGTAGAAGCTGGATATTTTCCTCAAATAACTTTTTTCTTTTTTTTCCAAACATCTTTTTCTTAAAAGTGTAGTTAGTAGAATCCAAATTACTAAAATTTGGAAAGTGAAGTTTTAAAATTAAAAATATTTCTGAATATATATAAATCACTGCTAAATAAAATACTGAAAACAACCTACAAGGGTAAACATATAAAACAAATGGGATCAAATGATTATTAAATTGAATACCATCAAGTTTTGATTTAATATGCAATGGCATTTTATTTTTGTTTTGTCTTTAAGAATAAGGTTTCATCAAATCAAACACATTGAAAACAGCTATCAGACAGAAGGCACTGGAACAAATGTCCTCCTCCTAGAAGCAGATAACTGAACCAGCAAAAGACAGACTGACTTTTAACTATGAACTGTGGAGTCGTAAAGGCTAAAAGAGAAGGTCTAAAATTATCAGACCTCAACTTGAGGTTGAATTAAGCTCCTGGTAGATTGCCTAGTGATAGAAGACTTTGGTTTACTCCAATTTACTGAGTGCAGTCTTTTAAAATTGCTACTCTGACCTGGATCATTCCTCCCATCAAAGTTTCTTCACAGCTTCTGAATTAAATCATTTGGAGTAGAAGAAAAAAAAATAAAGGAAATATAAGGCTATTAAATTATGTTCTCTGGAACAATGGTTAAAAAAAAAAAAAACCTAATAGTCAGAGATAAAAAATGTTTTAATAAATGAATTACATGACCCAGGTCTTAAAACCTGATTTTCAACTTCCACAACCGCTGTTAACCCAGAGAGAGAATGTAATAACCTAACTTTATTGCAACTCAATGGACTCAAGCAAGTTATTTCCTCAAATGATAGTTCTCTCATGTTTATTTTTTTTTCTTATGTTCACTTTGTTTCTGAATGGGAAAAACCACAAAGCTTCTTTTTGAAGAAAGTATTGAGAGAAAGAGAGCCACGTTTCTTCAAAGAACCACTTTGAAAAATTAACATTGTATTTTTTCCTGATTTAAAAAAATATTTTTTTTAATTATTGTTTAAAAGAAATGAAAATAAACTGAGAACTTGTTCATTCTTGAGTGTTCTGACTTTTAAAATTATAATTAATTGAAAATCCTGCTCCTTAAATTTTCACTTAAAAAGATACATCACATTTATTTACACATTATACCGGGCACCATGGAAAGCAGATGAATATGACACTGGTAATAGTAAAAAAAATACAGTCATGTAAAATATTTACTCAAATGATATTCATCCAAAGTTAGGAAAGTCTTATAAAGCTTTGTAGAATTATTAACTAATTGTGAATATCTAAGAGGTTCTCCCATATAATAGACACTCTATGAATCCGTGTTGCATTAAATTGAAGAAAATTTGGTAAGCAAGATCACCTCTTTTCTTTCTTTATTCAAATGCTGACTTATGTTTGTAATTTAATACTTCTTCTAAGTATACTTTAATTTCTATATAACTACAGCTTCATCTTTAAAATTCAGTATATTTCTAGAACCTTCATTAGAATATGTTTCTACAAAATTTGGCATGGGCTCAAATTTAGGTTCTTTCATCTACCAACTGCCAACTTCTTTAAATCTTCATTTTCTCATCCGTAAATGAGGATTATTACAAAAGGACTGAGCATTAAGTAATATATTAGTGAAAATGGTTTGTGCATAAGAAAGTGATACATGTTTTAGCTGAACTAAATGTATTTCAATAACATTTTATACTCTGTGAAATTATTTTTTAAGCATTCATTATGCTATATCCTGAAGGTTTTTTTTTTTTTCAAAATACCCAGGAAATTAACTTAATAAATGATGGTATAAATCAATTACTTCACTGTTCATTGTTTCATTATTTGATAAAACAAAAGTTTTAGCAAATGATTTAAATTACATAGGTTGTATTTCAATGACTCATTCTTTTAGAGGATTTATTTCATTTAGGAGTTCACTTATTTTTAGAACAAAGTGGAAGGATCATGATTATGGCTTCTTGTACAAAGTTTGGGGGAAAAAAAGAAACAGTTATTTAGCACTTACTATATTAGGTACTGATCTAAACATTTCACAAGAATTACTTCATTGACTCTCTGGTCAGTTTCCTGAGGGAGGTATTATTGTCACTATACTAAATATGGGGAAACTGACACTCAGGGAGGTTAAATAAATTGCCAATGTGCACATTTAGTAAGTGGGAGACAGGAACAGGAAGAAGATTCTGGTTTCTAGTTTATTATTTAATATTTTGGAGTTCTTCAAATATCATTTCTCTTTTTTTTATTGAAGTATAGTTGACACACATATTAGTTTCATGTGTGCAACATAGTCATTCAAGAATTCTACACATTACTCAAGTCTCACCATGTAACTGTATTCACCATCTGTCACCATGTATTATTACCATATTATTATTATTATTACTTTAGAGAGAGAGAGAGCAGGAACAGGGGGGTAGAAGCAGAGAAAGAGAATCTTAAGTAGGCTCCACGCCCAGCACAGAGCCCAACGCGGGGCTTGATCTCATGATCCTGAGATCATAACATGAGCTGAAATCAAGAGTTGGACACCTAACCAACAGAGCCACCCTGGTGCCCCTATTACAATATTATTGACTATTTTCCCTATGCTGCACTTTTCATCTCCCTGACTGAGTTATATTATAACTGCAAGTTTGTACCTCTTAATTTTCTTTGCTTATTGTGTCAGATATCATTTCTTATCACTTTTTGATAAAGACATTTTAAACATGCAATGATACATTTAAGCTAAACATAATTTTAATAACTTTTGTTTGTATTTAGTGGACTAAGATTAACTGAATCTTTAGGGCTCTCTTTATTTCCATAATCCATATGGTTCTTAGGACATAAATGTACCCTAACCTATTAAAGTAAGAGCTTATTTAAATAAGATCATTAAGATATCTTTATTATGATTAACTAATACATCATAAATGGTAACCACTACCACATCATCCACAAAGCACTCTAGAACACTATATGTTTGACTGAATATTCTTTTTAAAGTTTTTATTTAAATTCCAGTTAGTTAACATACAGTGTGATATTAGTTTCAGGTATGCAATATAGTGATTCAACAATTCCATATATCATCAGGTGCTCATCATAACAAGGGCACTCCTTATGTCATTCTTTCTTGAATTACATTTTGTCCAGTAATCATACTAATATTGTATGAAACCATAATCTTGTAAGAAATCATAAATGTCAACCATACTGTTGAATTATATTTTGTCCAGTAAAAATACTAATATTGTATGAAATCATAATCTTGTAAGAGATCATAAATGCCAACCATACTGTTTCTACTTTTATTGTAAGATTGTAAAACTAATGTAAACAATATAGAACATTTAGAAAATAAGTATAGAGATAAACAGAAAATTAATAATGATTCTCAGAGCCACTATTCAAAAATGATCAATTTTTACACGTTGATGTATATTTCCATTCTTAATTCTATCTACATATTTTTGTATGGTAATGATAATTATGTGTGTGAAAGTCAGTTCTGTGCCTTGTATACTATATATTTTAAACAGTTTTCATATCTTATACTTTCATTAACATTCTTAGTGACATAATAATATTCCACCAAGTATAAATTCCACAGATTTCTAAATCATTGCCTTCTTTCTAGATTTTCATATCTAATTTTTCAAAATGATATATAATATAAAAGGTAATATTTTACAGGTATAATTATTGCATTAAAGTATACTTCCAGTAACAACATTATTGATGAAGGTCATGAATTCCTACTGTCATCTAATTCAGTTGCAAAGCTATCTGCAGCATTATTTTTCTCCTTGAAAATATAAAACGTATGAGAGTGCCCACTACATCTCTTTGCATCATAATTAAATTTTATAAACATTGTTGTCAATTTGATAGGCAATAGGAAGAGGAAACAATGACAGAGAAGTCAAAAAGGTAGAAAGAAATTCAAAGGTGCATTGTATGAAAACCAAGGGAGAAGAAGGATTGAATATGTGAAGTATGGTCTTTAAAGACCAGTGCTGCAAAGAATCAATTAACTGTATTAACAAAAATGTCTTTGTGACTTTCAAAGAGTAATTAAAGTGAAGTGTGAGGGCAGAAATTAGACTAGCAGAGGTTAACAAGATTATTTGGGATTAGAAATTGGAGGAAATGTGTGTACATATAATATTCTTTCAAGGCTTAAGAGAGGGTAGAGAGTGGAAGTTTAGGGAGAAAGAGAAGCATATTTTTGAGATTTGAAAGTTGAGCTTATTTTTAGATGAATAAACAAGGGGCAGACCAGAAGGTAATGAGGATGAGAAAGAACAGACTTTAACAAAAGGTCCTGTGAATAGTTAAGTAGAATTCTGCAAATACAATTAAACCATTCATTTCTCTTTAAAAAATATTTTGGAAGAAAATATATATAAACATATGTTTTGAACAAAACCTTTGATTTCTCCTGTGCTTTCATGTTTATTTGTTTATATTTTGAATGTTCTTAATTTTAGCACTTCTGTGTTTCCACAATTAATTGCACTGTCATCCTTGATAGATTATATTTTCTTTTTTTTTTTTTTTAAAGATTTTTATTTATTTGAGAGAGAGAGAATGAGAGAGAGAGAACACATGAGAGGGGATAGGGTCAGAGGGCGAAGCAGACTCCCTGCTGAGCAGGGAGCCCGATGCGGGACTCAATCCAGGGACTCCAGGATCATGACCTGAGCCAAAGGCAGTCGCTTAACCAACTGAGCCACCCAGGCGCCCGATAGATTATATTTTCAACTAAATATATTTGGGCTCAGACACCTTAAAAGATGGATTTTTCTAAAGCATTGTATTTTAATAAAAATTCTAGGAATATTTTGGTTCTTGACATATGATGGAGTATTATATGATATTTCAAAAGTCAACAATCATTTCCCAATATACACTGAAAAGAAATATGAAATGGGATTTTGAGTTTTACCTAGTGATTTAAGTCAGTGAGGGCAGCAAACATGACCATTCAGGCCTAAACTCATTTTGCTTCAATAAAAATGTGTTTGAAACTACTTATCTGACAGTTGTTTAAGTTCATCACCTGATTTTTCTAGTGGAAGATAGAAACTTTGACAATTTCTAAATTAGTCAAGTTGAGAACCATGTATTGAATCTGATTCCTCCCTCTGCCTGAGTACAAATAAAAATCACTAAGCAAAATAAATCGGGCAGAGAAAGACAAATATCACATGATTTCACTTATATGTGGAATCTTAAAAACAAAACAAAACAAACAAACAGAAACAGACTAATCAATATATAGAACAAACCAGTGGTTGCCAGAAGAGAGATGCATGGTGGGATGGGTGAAATAGGTGAAGGGGATAAAGAAGTACAAACTTCCAGTTATAAGATAAGTAAGTCACAAGAGATGAAATGTATAGCATAGGAAATATAGTCAATAATATTGTAATAATGGTGTATGGGTGACAAATGGTGACTCCACTTGTGGTGAGCATTGAAAACTAATATAATGTTGTACGTCAACTATACTTCAATAATAACAATAAATATATTAAGTCACTGTGCCTGAATAAAATGTGAAACACAATTCAGTCAGCCTCTACTGTACCTTTTCTGCATAATAGCAGATATGTGACTATAAAAGCATCTAGTTTGATTATAGAATTCTTTACCAATCAATTTATTGCTTGACATGTAGGAAAAACATTTTCCATTATCACAGATAATCATGAATTTGTTTAATTAAATTATAGTTTTACTTAAAATTATGAACAAAATAAAACACCAAAACAGGAGAGAGGCTTCTATGAAATGTAAATTATATGATAGTTAAACACTGTGCATTAACACAGTTGTTGTGATATAGGCAAAGCAACTGGTTATAAGAGAATCTGATTAATAAGAGAAACTGATCAAGAAGAGAAAACAGTACTCTGATTCATTTACTAGCATCTTTCTGAAAGTTCATTTGAACCTTTGTTTAGGACAAAGGCATACTCAAATGTCTCTACTGAAAGCAGTTAAGTACCTAGATGGATGCATTCTCTCCCTTCTAAGCCACAAAGAAACCAAGCATGGCCCTACTGCTTCCTACTCACTGGACAGTACATTTTGCTTCACATAATTGGAAGTCGGCTTGACAAATCTTTTGCAAATTCAATCCCATTATAAATAAATGTGTGCAATTTGCTATTTAAAGGTTTCCATAACTGGACTATTTTGCAATTTAAAAATTCTATAACCACTTTTTAATCTGTTCATATTGTTATTGAAGCAAATCTAGATTTTTCACAAGCTTTAATAAAAGCACATTATTACAATTTCAGGACTCTTGTGCACAAATATGAAAATATCATGCCAGTTCCTGCTAAGAGCTACACTTATATATGAAATATATATATATGTATAATATATATTGCTGTATTCCTGTTTACATATATATATGTATACATATACACATGGGAATGCCTTGCTAATATTGCTGATAATGGAATCCTCTGTGCCCAAAATACATATTGGTTTGTAGACTAGCCTTCTGTGCCTTTAACTCTTTGGAATAAAATACTCCAGTCTTCAATTCCTAAACAGAGATAAAGTTCTGGGAATAAATCTGGTGCCCCAAACTAATCCAGTTAAACACTGTTTAAATATAGTTCTATTTTCATGTGTAAATATTTGGGGGTAAAGAAGATCTTCCTATTAGATTTAGGAAAATTTTTATTGCTATGAAATTTGTTTATTGAACAAGGTGAACTCTAAAATATGATCAGCATTTTTTCCCACATTTGCTCTCAAATATGCTATGTCAAATCTCCATTTCTTGATTGCTTCTAGATGATATCTCTTCCAAATCCATATCTTTCTGATCATTTTGAGATATTAGAACTATTACATTTTCAGCTATTAAAAAGTCAAGTCCGGTTTAAATCATAACTACAATGTCTTAGCCTGTTCAAAATTTCTCCACAATCCCTTTTCTCTAGTTAACTCTTATCCTTCAGATCTCAGCTTAATCATCTCTGAGGCAGAAAGAGTTATTTGACATTTTTTACTAGATCATACCAAAAGAAACCTCAGAGACTAATATGAATATTAGTAAAAGCATTTTGACTTGTAATGCTTGTAAGAGAGTTTAACCATTGGGAGAACTGGACTTCATAAAAAATAATATAGCAAGTATTTAGAGAAAAAAGTCTTAGTTCATTAATTACCCCTATTGTTCCCCAAAGATCAGTTTCCTCACATAATAACATCTGCAAGGGGCAACACTTACATATATGGTGAAAATGACAATGAAATGAATGAAAAGGACAGTGATTAAGTTGTTTTTATTAAGAAGTAAGCAACTTACTGCAAAGGGGACCAAGGCTTTGTTTACTTGGGGGACTAGTATTAGATAGGCATTCTGTGTGTGCATGTGCGTGTGCATATGCGTGTGTGTGTGGTTTATTTTGAAATGCAGAGTCTTCCCTTATTATATCTGTAATTAGTCATAATGGCATAAGGAAGGATCAGTTTTGCTTTCTCCATCACAGCTCTCATCAACATACACTTTCCTATTACCATCTGCCTCTCTTTCAAAGCACCTACTCAATTTCCACTCAGTCGTCACTTATAAATCTCAAATTAACCTGTCCCAAACTGAACCTACTAGCTTTTCCTTCAAAACTGTTCATTCCTCACTCTCTTATACCTCAGTAATTGGCATCCCCACCTACCTTCACCACCACCTATAATACAAGATGGAAATCTAGATATCCTACCATATTTTTGTTTTCCATCAACTTCCAAATTCAATCCTTCACCAAAGATTATAATTACCAAATCATTCTTTACTTCTGCCTGATCTGGCCATTCTATCCATCTTTGATGTAGCTCCCTTGATTCAGGGGATCATCAGCTCCTCCTGGTTCACTATAATGGCCTAACAGTTCCCCTTCATGCTAATCTAGAGCACTCCCCAAACCATTCCCAATCAATTCTTGGTGTAATTAGAATGGTCTTTCCAAAGTGCAAATGTGATCATACTATTCCCTTTCCACATGTCTCCTACTTTCCTCATAGCCTCATCTGCTCCAACTTTCCAACTTGCACTTTCTGTTTCAACTCTACTGACCTATTAGCAGGTCCACAAAACTCACTGCTTTGTCTTACCTCTCAGCCTTCAGACAGGTAAATACAGCTGCCCCATATGTCCTTTCTTTCACTTCTTGCTTGTCCTTCACCAGCTACCTCCTACACATTCTTCAGAACTCAGTTTTGGCATGACTTTCCTCAGAAAGCCTTACCTGACTCTCCACACAATGTTCCTTCTGTGAGCTTCTTCATAATTCCAGACCAGATGTATGTGACTACTACCTATATTTCATATTCACTTCCCTTACCACTTGGTGAGTTACATAAGTGCAGATCTTTACTTTTCTACTCTATTCCCAGTTCTTGGCACAGATGAGCACTAGGTAACTAAATGAATAAATAAACTAAAGCCTTGTAGTATGGTTAGAGTGAAAGCTAGATAAGAAAATAATTACACTATATTTTGCTTTAAAAGACATATAGGAGGCATCATTATGTAATGACTAAGTGGAGTCACACTGCTTGTGTCTGAATCCCATTATCACTGGAAATTTGAGCAATTGACAACTTATTTGTTGCTTAGCTCCCTTGTAAAATAAGGCTAATAAAATAAAATATGTAAAGTTCTCAACACAGTACATTGCACACACACAAAAAAAGTGCCCAATAAACATGGTTTGTATTTTTAACATGCTATTGGGAGCACGGGGAATAGAGGGACTAGGTCAAGAAATGCAAGTAAGTAAAGATGTGAGTGAAGTGATTTTTGAGCAAACTATCTGCATATTTTGAATCAGGAGTAGAATCTTTACGAGTGGAAAATGTGGCATTCCCAAGCAAGTTGTCCTCAATCTGTAAATAATTCCCTTGTACATGAGAATGAGTTGGTTGCTAAATTCATTTTTTTAATTTATCTTTTCAAGTGATGTATTTCAGACAGTATAAATTTATTTATTTGTTTGAAATAAAGTTATATAACACTGTATTATTTTTTTTCTTTCACTCTATATGATTTTACAGCATACACAACTTCCTAAATAATACATAACAGAAGGTAATTTGCAGATTAGTACAGAAAACAAGGTAGGGTGCATCTAGAATTTTATGAACTTATCAAGGAAAATGTTTTGTTTAATCTTTTTTTTTTCTTTCTCCTTTATGAATTGTATAGAAGTGACATTAAGTGCAGAGTTTAACTAGGTTACACTAAGTGATATTGCATAGAGGTGACATTAAATGAAGGTTTAAAATACACCACAAAGTGTTGCCTAGAATTACACATGATAACAATGGATCTCACCTTTCTTAAATTTCCTTTTCCTCATGCCAGTCATGAAAAACTGAAGTAAGCAAATTGTTGCTTATCAATGTGATTTTTAAACCTGTTTTCTTTTTTTTTTTAACCCTTTTTTTCTAATTCCAGTAGAAGTTAGAAATAAAATGTAGGTGTGTGTTTTCTTGGAGTGGGTTGTGAAATAACGTTAACTGCAATGCTTCCACTTAAGTCCCATAAAATTAAAGTTAATCTTGAAATAAAATGCAGAGGGTCTTCAGAATTAAGTCATTATGATTTCTTTCTGACCCTTAAATAAAAAATTTCTCCTTGAAACAACATAAATTTTTACTTTAAATAGCTTCAGCATTATAAATTCAACCTAAAGACAGATATCCTAAGTTCATGGTGTAACTACTCTTTTCCTTTTTATCTTTCTTCTTTTTTTCTTTGTGTGTGTGTTGGGGGGTATCTTTTCAATGAAAATAAAAAGTACAACCCAAGTTTTATATAGTATGACCAGTCAAAAAGAGTATTCCATTTCAAGGTTTGGAAGTAGGATTTATAAAGCATTTATTTGGACTTTCACCTTAAAAAAACAGCAAAATCTATCACATGGGATGAATAAGAAGACTCAGATTTACAGGTCTTCCTGGTGCTGAACTATGGCATGAACCTTATAGATTGTAAAATAGATACAGTTGAAACTAATGTACAGAACTAAATTTTTTAAAAATTGTATTTGCTGTTAAATTCTGTGAAGCTTTAGTTACCTAAAATAAACATACACAAATATGAAAAAATAAAATAAACACATAACAATTTGTTAAAAAGTTAAGAGCAATTATATATTGGAAAATTTAAAATCATTCTTATTTAGGGGCTATAAATTGCTTCAGTATTCTTGATCTACTAATATTACAGCCCTTTGATTTCTCTTTAAAGAAAAAATTTTAAAAAACTAGGGAAGGCAATGCTTATTTAGAATCATTTATCTCACCTTTTATGCATAAATCCATAGCCTTATTTGATCTGACTATAAATGAACCTGTTATATTTAAGACAATTCCAGGTTCATCATGCGGTAACAAATAAGCATTTGTTAAGTTTCTTAAACAATTGGAAAATATAGTAAAGTTATTCTTTTTATACTCAATATTGCATTATTCTATTCCTCTGTATCGACTTTCCTTTTATATACTACTGATATGGAAAAATGTAATATTCAGCCAGTCCCATTTCTTCTCACCCCTCCATACACCAAGGCAGCAAGCCTATCATAAATGTAGTAGGTTGAAAGATGGGATACCTATCACCCACAGGGTACGAACTCTTGTCCCTATCTTCACCCAGAACACCTTTCCATAATTAACATCCCACACAACTTCAGGCACATTAATTTCCAACAATATTAAAGCTTTCCACCTCTTCTGTGTGATTTCATGCCTCAGTACATTTTCATACACCACTAACTTCCTCACTTGGTAAACTCAGTCTTTAACATCAGCTTCATACTGCCATTTCAAAGCCTTCACTGACTTCCCCAAGAAGACTAATTTGCTTCCTAATTTTTGTTTCCCATAGTGCTTTGTTTATATCCCCCTTCAGCACTCCACATATTGTATTGTAATTTTTGGTTGACATGTTAGTTTTCCTTAATAGACTGAGGACAGAGACTATGTCTTGTTCATCTACTTATCGTCACCACGAGCGTAGCATCTAGGACCTTATATGCAACCAATAAATATTTAAATTTTAATACTTAGTATTTAAGTATTTAAATTAGAATTTAAATAAGTTATTAGAATAAACACAACTATAGTGTCCGATATAGCAGTACAAACTACATATACACCTGGCAAAAGACATGCCCAGAATCATGGGCAGGTGGGAGGAGGGGATGATAATAAAGATCTGAGCCAATGTAGTGAATTTTCTTAAATTTCTAAATTTTCTGAATTTTCTTAAATCTTTAGGATATTGTAACTTGGCATTTGGAGCTATATGAAACAATTCCAAATTATAGTCTTTCATACACATAAAAACCAATATATCACTGTAAATTCTTCTATCCTTTCTGCTAAAAATCCCCATTTCTTTCAACCAATCAATCCCCATTACATGATTTTCAGTCACTTAGCCATTATCTTGCTGTCCTCCAAAATGGACTTTAGTTTTATTTATTTAAGTACAGCAGTGAGCACTTACTGCAATATTTTAGATATAGTCTGACAGTGAAACGTAACACATGTTTCCATCTTGACCTAGAGCTATGGGTTACAAACTCCAGGAAGAGCTGGGATTCCATGGAAAGGCTTCAGGGGCTGTTTTGGGGTAAGTTCAGAGAGGCAGACAAGAGGACTGCCAACTTGTTCCACTTTAATAAAACGGATTCTTTTTTGTTGTTTTATAGGCTTGGAATTTGCATAAGAATTTGTTTGGAAAATATTTCTTCAGTCAAACTTTGAAAATAGGTATTTTGACAAATTTTTTTTTGTGATGTGGTCTAATATCATATTTTTTAAAAATTTTAATTTAAATTTAAAAAATTTGTAGTCATATCACATTTTTTCTCACTAAGCTGAATTTAAAATAGATATTTTTCCCAGTTGTAGTGGTTTTATCAATATGTCCTTAATGTATAACTTTCTTTTAAGATATTCATATTTTTCATTAACAAAATGGTTATCCATAAAAAATATATTTAATGCATAAAATTCAGAATATACCAGTAGGGAATATTCAGAGGGCTAAATTTTTGTTTCCTCAAGAATAAGATCATATCATGAAGATAGCTCTATTCTCAGCCAATCTTTAAAGATAGACATATCTGCTGATATGCCATTCATTAAATATCTTCTCATAAGCAGATCTACCATAATAGTGCTCATATACCTTTTTCTTTTTCATGATATAAGTAAAAAATAAGAAAGAATTGGTTTGGACAAGATTTACTAATATATAGAAATGTAGAAAAGAATAGGTTTTAAAACATCTTTTTTAAAATGCATCAGTCAAATTTTGAAATGTCTAGGATATACTCTATGCTATATAATTGTAAAATACTCTTTTTTCACTATTTAGTTTGATATTCAGTTGTAATCTAGTTGTCAATATGGATATCATCATTCAGATACATAACTTAGTTTCAGTAACTCAAATTTCAGAACTTTTAGAAATGCGTTTAAGACAGCATAATAAAGAATAGTAAATGGTACATACAAACTTTTCGAAGTGGCACGTAAATTCTTACTTTCATTTCAACATTGCACTTAAGATAGTTTAAAAAGAAGAGAAATCAAAAAGATTTAGACATGATGTTCCTTTTCCCCTAAACACATCAGTGTAAATTTCCTAAAACCAAGGACTTTCTTCTACAAGTCACAGTACAACAATCAAAATCATGGCAGTTAGCTTTGATACAATATCTGAACTACAGACCTTGCTCAATTTTTGCCAATTGTCCAATGACCTTATATACCATTCTTTTTGGTCCAAGATTGCATATTATATTAATGCCATGTCTTTTTAGTTTCCTTAAATCTGGAACATTCCTAAGTCACTTTCATTTCATGATCTGAAGACCATATATTTTTTTTGTGTATGTTTTTCTGATGCCCATACTTTATAAGATTTATGTTTTGCATTATCTTTTCAAGGATACCACAGAAGTAGTACTGTTTCCTTCTTAGTGCATCATATCAGGTGGCATATGCCATCTTTTAGTCTCATGACTTGTGATGTTGACCTTATCACTTGGTTAAGGTGGTGTGGTTCTACATGTCTTCATTGTAAAGTCATGTTCTTTACCTTTGTGATTAATAAGCATCCTAAAGGGAATATTTTTATGCTATGTAAGATCTTGTTTCTCATTAAACTATAACATCCATTTATTATTTTGATTTGAAAGAATTATTGCTATGGTTGTTGCAAATAGTGATTTTCTAATTCCATGCTTCCTTCAAGATTTATTAGTTAGCATTCAACTGTGAAGAATAGATTTGCCCTCTCCCTTATTTATACATTTAAATATCAGTATGGACTTATGGATTTTTTAAAATTATTTTTTAAACAGTTTTACAAAGGGAAAACTGGCATATCATAAACTATATGTTTTACATTGAAAATTTAAAAAGTTTGACATATGCATATACATATGAAACATCACCAAAATCAAGATAATTAATGTATCCATTACCCCCAAAGTTCCTGTTATCTCATTGTTAATCCTATATTCTTCTCATAAGAAGGAAAAATCATAATATAACCAGGTCAGAAATTTTCAAGGTCCATGATAGAATTTCCCAGAAGGTCTCCCTTGGTTATATACTTGTTTATACGCATTCCCTCAATTTTTTTAAGTTGCTCCCTCCAGATATTCTTATCTTCAAATTCTCTTACATACCCTCTAAGTTAAAACTTAACTCCACAATCCACCATCCTTCTTGGAGCTTCCAATAAGTGATGCAATTCACATTAACTTCTCATTCTCTTGAATTGAATGAGTACTAAACATTTCCTCACTGATTTTTGTCATTCAGCTAGAAATATATTAATGTGGTTTATTATTTACTATCTCTTTCATTTTTAGGAATGGGGCAATGCTTTTTATTTCTGTGTTTTTCACAATAATTTACATAGCTTATGCTGAGTTGATTCAAAACATAACAAATAGTTAACTTTTAAGTTATCTTTAGATAAATATTTGTTATTCAAGTGGAAAATACTAAAGATATTTATACATGGAACACATATTTTTGACATACTTTAAAAGATTATGTCTCAATAAACACTAACATTAAACTACACTGGTGATTCTCAATTTTTAAGGTCCATGAGAATCACCTAGACACCTTGAAAATTTCAGATTCTCAGATGTTACTATTAGTTTGTGATTCATTTACTCACTTTCCTACATTAAGAAATACTGACCTAGATTTTGCCTTAGTTTAAAATGAACTAGGATATTTGCCTTCATGCCACAAGGTATAAAAATGTATCAGCAGCTGATTACCAAAATAAAACTGATTTCAATTTAGAATCATCATAGTAAGTAATATTTTTAAATGAAAAGGATGATGAATAAGTTTGTTTATTATACACATTCTTTGGTGAATAAAGTAAAAATATGGAATAAACTGCTGTCTTAATATAAGTTATTTGTAAATCCTTACCTAGAGGTTTTAAGTAGATGTCAAGCCACAAATAAATTTTGTCTTTAAAGAAAAAATACTGTATCTACAAAAGGCATATTTTATTCTTTCAAACTAAACTCAGAAATTTGAGAAAAACAATTTTAGGACTCAGTATAATAAACAGGCAATAAATACAGTAATATAATTTAAATAGGCAAAATGTCACAAACTAGAGTTGGTTCTCTGATCTCTCCTGACTAGGGGCAAAGTAATAGAAGCAAAAACTATTAACAGCACTGTGCGCTGTAGCTTTGCAGACCTGACAGGGCAGATCTGAGCTTCTGTCATACTCATGGCATAAAGTGATAAATTGAACAATTATTTGGTCAATTTGACCTTGACACAGAATTACTATAATTCCAACTGCATAAATGACTTTCTACAGAACATGAGATTTTTAATATCTCTTCTGTAAAGCCTTCCATGTCTGCCCCCCCAGACTTAAGTGCAACTGATATGACAGAATGATACTTTGTACATATCAACGTACTTCACAGAGGAGATTAAAACAACTAGTCTGTAAATTAATTAAGGTTAAGAATATTTTTTAAATATACCTTGTGCTTTGCATGTTGCTTGAATTATTTTATTTTATTATTATTTTTTTAAGTAGGCTCTATGCCCAGCATGGAGCCCAATGTGAGACTTGAACTCACAACCCTGAAATCGAGACCTGAGCTAAAATCAAGAGTCAGAGACTTAACCAACTGAGCCACCCAGGCACCCTTGCTTGAATTATTCTTCACTCATATATATGAATGAATGATTTCAAATACCTACTTTGCATGCAAAAATACAGCTTTATTGTGCAGATGAATGTGATTATACATGTAACTTATATAAAGGATCATTTATGTCAATAATTTAAAATAAAAAGACCTGTACCCCTGAAACAAATAACACATTCTATGTTAATAAAAAAAAAATTAAAAAATAAATAAATAAAAAGAAAGTATTTTTAGCTTTCTCATTTGTGTGCTCTGGTAGAGATTTTATTTCCTGCATTTATATGGCAAATTATATGAATATTCAAATGTCAGTAATACTAATAAAAGAACTAATAGTTGTTTTGTTTTTAAAATCTGTACTTGTATCTAGTCAATAAAATCCAAAGATCCCCCTTCTTAATTTTTTTCTTCATCTGAATTGGTCAGTGGTAAGAGTGTATAAGGGTAAGTTGAGCTTATTCCTCAAAGGTTGGCATTTTACTATGTCAATGGTAAATATAGATATTTCTAATCAAATAAGATCCAAAGATTGTTAATAAAGACTAGAAATTTTAAAATACATGTAATTATTTCTGAATAGATAGAAACCATCTTGGGAATCTCTATATTGGTTCTTTCAGGGCACTCTTGATATTTATTTTGAGGGGTTTTTTATTGCTTTTTTCAATCAAGTGTTTAATAAAGAGAAAAGATGAAAGGATACTAATGACGCAAATAGGGAAGTGTAGGGGCACCTGGGTGGCTCAGTTAAGTGTCTGCCTTCGGCTCAGGTCATGATCCCTGGGTCCTAGGATCGAGGCCTGCATCAGGCTCCCTGCTCAGCAGGGAGTCTGCTTCTCTTTCTGCCTCTCACCCTGCTCATGCTTTTTCTCTCTTGCTCTGTCTCTCTGTCAAATAAACAAATAAAATCTTAAAAAAAAAATAGGGAAGTATAAATTAATAAGATTATAAACCAAGCCAGTGGAAAGTGATTTATAGAAAATCATTTTTCAGATTTGAACAATAAAACTTTTCACCAGGAAGAACTAGATACCATCCCCCTAACTATTCAAGGAACGGGGTTCATGAATTTTTAAGCTAAACCCTTTTCCATTTAGTGATCTAAATGATGTTTTATGTTTTACCTCTGACGAATTACTTCATATTATATTTTTACATATTTTGTCATATTTTCTATATCTCTCACTACATAGTTTTTGCTCTGTGGGTCTGATTTTTACCGGTATTTAGAAAGCTTTGCATTTTCATTCTACTGGTTGTGTTTATATTATATAATACCTCTCATTTCCCTTTTCTTACATGTGCCTCCTCGACTTGGTTTGTCACATTTAAATGATATCCTTACTCCCAAATATTACCCATGTTGTGATCCAAGACTTTATTCTACTTTCCTTTCTCTTGCTTTCTTTGCCTACCATTGTTTAAACAAGGTTGGATTATATCTAATTTATTAGGACATCTAATGTTTTACTAATCATTCTTTCCCTGTTATCTCCAACATACTATTAGCCTTAAATTTACATTAAAATGTCTTCAATTCTTACCAACTGTCTTTTTGCCTGTATTTCCTTCATCTGATCTTAGTTGGAAGAAGTTTACCATATATAGCATATCCCAATGCAATGAATTGTGAATACTATATCCTCTGATTTCTTGCATAGTCAACATGTTTTTTCTATAACCTTGATATTTAAAGATAGCTTGGCTAGGTAAAAAATTCCACGGCTCACACTTTGTTTCAGTGAGTTTCTTGAAAATTTTTTTCCATTTATAACCTCTTTTGTATTTGTTGTTGAGATAACTAACACCAACCTCATTTTCTTTCCTTGTTCAACTTCTACTACTCTCGTTGAAATTCACTCAGCTCTAGCCACACTGGCTTTTTGTGGTTCCAGTATCCCTTCCTGTCTCAGGGCCTTTCCATTCCCCCTCCTCTCTAGAGTACTCTCTTCCTTAATCTTTGCAAATTATTCTCACATCATTCAGGTTTCTGCTCAAATGTCACCCCTCAAAGAAACCTCCTCTGAGTACCCTATTTGCATTCCTCCCCATTGTTCTATATTTCTTATCTTGATTTTTTATCTTAGCAGTAATCATAACCTGAGCCTGGCTTTATAACTATATATAGTTCTATATATAATATTTTATATTATATATAGAACTATATATATTATATAGTATAAATGTCAAATTGTCTTCTCAACAATTTGACTAGAATACAGTGCACTTAATGGTGATATTGTGTCCTGAAATGATGAAGGGATTATTCTGTGAATAATGTACAAGTCATCCTTACTAACCTTCTTTGCTTAGAAATCTTAGAAATCATAACCTGAGCCTGGCTTTATATTTTATATATACATAATATAATATATATATAATATATATAAATAATATATAATATATATATGATATAGACCTTTAACAATGTGGGGGTTAGAGGTGCCAGCCTCCACACAGTCGAAAATCCATTTATAACTTTTGATTCCCCAAAAACTTAACCACTAATAGCCTACTGTGACCAGAAGCCTTACAGATAACATAAACAGTCAATTAACAAATATTTTGTGAGCTATATGTATTATATGCTGTATTTTTACAATAAAGTTAGCTAGAGAAAAGAAAATATTATTAAGAAAATCATAGGGAAGAGAAAATACATTTATAATACTGTACAGTACCCAAAAAATTGTGTATAAGTGAACACATGTTTATATGGTAGTTTTAGTCCTACTAAATCCTTAGTGTCTGGGACACTATATGGCATAGAATGGGTTCTCAACAAATATTAATTGAATGGATAATTAAGAATTACAAGATAGACAAGGTATAAATATTCCTTTCAGGAAAAGCATTATTAACAAAGATCATGGTGTGTGTTGGGTCAGGGGATGGGCAGGAGGCAGAAGGAGGCAGCTGGATCACAGTTGCTGTGGGAATTATAGCATTTTCCTATGACTAGAACCTAAGATCATCAATGAAGGGAAAAAAATAGAAAAAAATAAGAATGAAAGAAAGAAAGAAAAGAAAGAAAAAGAAGGAAGGAAGGAAGGAAAGAAAAAAAGAAAATAAAGAAAGAAAGAAAGAAAGACCAGCTAAGACCAAGCCACTGAGGGCTCTTTGTCTCCTGATAAAGAGTCTGACCTAGAGAGGCAATGTAAAAGTAATGCACTCAGATTTGCCTTTGAGAACTCTCACTGTGCTACTTGTATAGGAGACAGATTACAGACAGGCAAACCTAGCGACTGGGAGACCAGTTAGAAGAATATTCAAGTAGTCAGAAGAGAACCTGAATTTAACCAGTAGGAAACATGCACAAAAATAAAAACAGAAAGCAAACAAAAAGGAAGCTTACTACAAGAACCTTCCCAATTCATGTTCTCATATAACAGTACTGTTCATACATTACAGAAAGGTCATGTCCTGTCACACTTTTATTTTAACTGATAAGTTGTAAAGAATCCCTTATAAAAGAAAAAAGTATAAGTGTCAAATTGTCTTCTCAACAGTTTGACTAGAATACAGTGCACTTAATGGTGATATTATGTCCTGAAATGATGAAGAGATTATTCTGTGAATAATGTACAAGTCATCCTTACTAATCTTCTTTGCTTAGAAATCTTATAGGATTGCATACATATTTAATAATAGTATAATGTATCATAGGAGAGTTGAATGACCTTTTAGTAACTTGAGGTGAACATTTCACAAAAGAACAATATCCCACCACAAGTCAATGTTTCAGATGTGTAATTGCATTTATTTATTTTTGTAAAATGCTTAGCGTGAGTGTTTAGGTAAAAGGAAGTCATTTCTGAATAAATAGTTAGCAAGCATGGACAGTTTGCCTTGAGTATAAAAGCCTGCTGATACTGAAGAAAAAAATTTGTATATGATTTAAAATTTCTTCCACTGACATTACACCAACCCCACTTGACTGATTTCCTTTGAGAACCTTTTTTCTCAAAAAGCACAAAAAGCAGGTACTTCTTAAACTTCCTGCTACTCACTACCTGCCACTGTCCGCCCCCCTCGAAACACACACTGCTGTTGAGAGGCTGGAAACCTGAAAGGTTATTTGCTACTCCTTGCTCTTGGTAGGTCCAGGTTTCTCTCTCTGACTATTGTATGCAGCAGTTCTGTGCTCTAGGACCTAATGTAATATTTGCAAAATTTGAAACAACTTAGCAAATATTAGTGAAAATTTATGAGTATGGAAAATCTATAATGGGCCAGAGACTAGGAATATAGTTTCTCTCTGAAAAAAAAAAAAAAATTTAACACTGCAGTTCTGAGATAACTGTGCAAATGTATAAAATAACTGTAACAGCCTTAATAAAGGTATTTCCAAACTGTTGTGAATATGAGAAAAGGCTTCACCCAGCCCTGACTTCAGCAAGACCATTTTAAGGCTTTTATAGGCCCTGAGTACTCTCCATTTTTGGAAGCCCCAATTCAAATCCAATCCAATACGTTAAAAATGTAACCACAGCCCACTATGCTTTTAGTAGGCCTTTGGAAACCTCTATGTCTTTGGCACTGTACCCACAAAACTTAATAAACAAAGCAAACCAACCTGGAGGAGAATGAGAAGCCTGCATGTAGAAAAGCATAGTTGAGCCAATATTTTAAAAGGCATAAATTTTTGTAGAGCTTAGGGAAGATAAAGGTACAGTTTAGAAAATGGGGCAGCATTTGCAAAGGCCTAGAGGTAAGAAAACTAGTGCTGAGTATAGATAGAGTGGTAGGGTAGCAAGAGTTGAAAAGTTATCAGATGATTCCTGAAGGCCTCTAATTTATCTAATGATTGAGGAAGCATCATTAAAGTGTTGGTAAATAGCTAAAGAATATAATCATCTTTTTTTTTTTCCTTAGAAGGTCCACTTGGGAACAATGAAGAGAATATTTTTAATTGGGATGTGGGGCAAAACTAGAGATAGGGAGTCTAGTGACATGTAAGAAATACTGCCCCAAAGACCCTTCATTCCTGGAGTCCAACATACCATTATTGGAACCATCTGGAATCTGTAATTCTGGTTCAAAGTAGGTAGTAGAGCATTCCCTACATGATCCTGTGAAGGGAACAGAGATCTGGGCTGTGCTTCAGACAGCAGAGAATTGATACAGACAGATCTTCCTCTCCATTTCCCTCTAGAAGTTCACCTCATACCAGCTCCGACCCTGAAAAATTCCACTGGACCATTGTCCTGAAGACCACAAAATCCCAGTCTCTACTTTGTAAAGAAGCAACTCTTCTGCTTTTACTCCAACACCATTTGAAGCGAAAAACTTTCCTCCCCGCTATTTCACAAAGCCAGCAAAAAGCCCATGTGGTTGATTTTCAGCAGAGGGATAATTCTGGTGTTGGGGAAGTATCCCCCTGAGCTACAACTCTGTGTCTCTCTGTCACCTGAGGTTGCAGCATTTACTGTTTGTTCTGATTAGCCTTTGACTCTGTGAAATGCATGTGGGGTACTTCATAATTCAAACTCTAGCAGCAATCAGTATTTCTAATCAAATAGCTCTCTACCCAGGACTTCCTGCTGCTTGTTACCTTGAGCTTGCTGCATTATCCCTGTTCCGTAGTCAAAGTATGCAAAGCTAAAACTCATTGGCTTGAAAGTCTGCCTTGAATTTGAGTTCTGACTTTGACATCAATGGAGTGTGTGCATTGCTTTTTTAGGCCTCAGTTTTCTCATCTACAAAACGGCAAGAAAATAGGTTAAATGATGCCCAGGTTTATTATTGTAGTAGGAACATTTTGTTCAATGTTGAACCTAACAGGCATACCCCTTGAGAAAAGATATCTACTGTTGAGATCACTTGTAGAAAATAAATATGGTAAATTTGTGGGTTCAATAATAACCATTTGTGGTTTCTTAAAATGCTGTGGATAGGACTCTTGCTTGTAAAATTCTAGTTATCTCCCAAAAGATGTGCAAGTGCTTTGTATTGTATTAGCTATTGCTCTAATTCTTAATATTAATGATGTTACTCACTAGATAACACTCGCTGACATATCTGGGAGGAAATATCTCCCTTCACCTCTTTTTTTCCCCACTTCTCACCGCTATAAGCTTGTACTCAGCTAACTCAAATAATGACCTTGACTGCAGCTGTGCCTCTGGTTGTCCAATGACTGGGAAAGAAGTCCAAAGAAGTCCAAAGAGCATGAGCTTTCAGAAGCTTCTATTTTGCCTTGTTTCCAAATTTGTCGAATCTTTTATTTATAAGAAATTTTTAAAAATATTCCGCTAAAACAGGATATAAATAAATATGGTAGTTCATCTTTATGCTAATCAAAACATCACTTATTTGTGGTACTAATACAAGGGGATTTTGTCTTGGGTGATACAGTTCACAAAGCAGGACCCACTTCACAGTCACTGTCAATTCATAATCTCATAGTATAAGTTAGAACAACCACACAGAGGCTAAAGTATCTCCAAGTAAAATACAATACAGAGGAAGTGAGTCAAACAAATGTTTAGATTTTATGTCAATTTGCTGTACAAACTATCTTTTGAAGCTTGAAAACAACCGAAGAAGGTTCTTGATATATGCTAATTCCAAAAGCACTTCAACTTTGTTTATGCTTGAAACTGATATTTTAAGTAATCAAATTTTGTAATTTTAATTATAATCACATAATAATGCAACTGCTGAAGGTGCACCTTTTTCACTTTGCATATTTACCCTGTGAGAATTTTATTTCTGAAGATTTGAAGGCCTTTGTTGATTCACTGGATTGCAAAGCTTTTCTTAAAAGCAGGTAGAGTGGGAGGTTGGAAGACTGCCTCTAGGACATGTCACATATTATAAGGACCACCATGAAGGGGCCATTCCTCTCAGTCTCCCTCTTACCATTCATTCATCAGTGACTGTATATTGCTCTGGTCTTGAGATTTACTTTGTGATGTATAATGTATAAATGTCTGGCTTACTGTACTCTAAATGTGAATGAATCTGATATGATGGAAGATGTCTATGGGCAAGAAGGTTGAGATTGCAGAAAATGGAGCAGAAGATGGGAGGCAGAGCAACACTGAAGTCATATAAGACAGAGAGAAGGACAAATATATTAAGGCATGCTTTCTAAGGAGGAAGAGTTCTTTGATACTTGGCACCTACAGGACATGAGCTTTTATTGAGTTTTTCTGAAAGGTTAAACAAGAAAGGCAAAACTCTTTTCCCTATTGAATTAAAGGATTCAATGGGCACAGGCAGAGTGAAGGAAAATGTTTCAGGCATTTTAAAGAGAATAATGGGGAGAAAGATGAGAGTTATGTAAGTAGCTGCTATGGAGATTTTGTGGAAATAGATGTATAGACAGTTTTTACAGTATTTTGCTGTTGTAATAAACACTGTTTCTTTGATTAAGAGCCTAGTTGTTATGAGATTAAACATATTTTACCAGCTTTTAGTTTTTCTAGTGTCCTTCCTGTTATGCTCTGACATATAATTGGTTTTCTTCTACAGGACAGAATAAAGTTCACATGTAAAAATGGAAACACTACTTCAAAATTTTTGTCATTTGAACAGGAAAACTGATTAAGAGCAGGAAATGGGGTTAAGAAATGCCTCTATTTCAGTGCAAATCAATTACTGAGATATAAACTATAGCAGGTAAAGCATATTAAGGCCTTTTTAAAGAGGACAATGAGAAGGAAAAGGAAAAGAAGACAAAAGGAAGAATTATAAAGACATATATATGTTTAAATATACACATTTTAAAAACTAATGAACATCTCAATGCCCATGCTACTTCCAAAATAAAGTCCACTTAGATTATCATAAAACATAGAATGGATTTTTATCAAAACAAAAACAAATAAAAAACTGAGTCAGGATGAAACAATTTATGAGCAATAATAAATGTAAAATTGAGAGAAAAGTGAAAATAATGTATGTGAGTATGATTTTAAGTTAAATGTTAATTAGTTCATAACACAAACCTCACAAAATGAAACTCAACTTTCCCCATAATACACTATTAGATGAGAAACTTTTCTGTTCTGGTTTTAATTTCTTTTATATTCAAAGTAGAATGGAAATTAAGAAGTACAAACTTCTAGTTATAAAATAAATAAGTTATGGGGATGAAAGTACAGCAAAAATGAAGAAAGAAGAAGAACAACAACAACAACAGAAAGGGGAAGAAGAAGAGGAAGGAGAAGAAGAAAGGGGAAGGAGAAGAAGAAAGGGGAGAAGGAGGAAGGAGAGGGGGATGAGACGGGAGAAGGGGAGAGGAAGGAGAGGAGGAGAAAAAAAGGAGGAGAAGTAGAAGGAGGAGGAGGAGGGGAAGGAGAAGAAGAGGAGGAGAAGAAGAACGGATGACGGCTAAGTGAGTTGGCATTTATGTCATCACAAATAGCTGGGAAATAAAATAGTCCAGGAACATTTTAAGTTATCACAGATTCTAAGGTATGTCAACTGTCTCATTTTGGCTTTAAATGTATAGAAAGGGAAAGCTGAGCTGAATGAATATTTATATATATTTTTTTTCAAAGAATCCCATAAAAATATTAAATGAGGAATATTTAAATCAAAGAATCCCATAAAAATCAAAGAATCAAAGAATCCCATAAAAATATCAAATGATATTTGGTATTTGATATCAAAGAATCCCATAAAAATATCAAATGAGGAATATTTCAATCAAAGTAAATACAATTGCTATTTTCCTCATGATTGAAATGTACTTGGCATGTTCTGTGAATAATAAAAAGGCATGTGTGGATATATAACAGCAGATAAAGTGAAAGAGAGGTAGGAATTAAGGTTTGTGGATATTCAGGACAAGGATCTATAGGGCCTCATAGGAAGACCATGATAAGGTACTTGAAGTTCATCCTTAATGTGGTGGGAAATGATTGGAATTATTCTGAACTACTAACTAATGTTATCACCTTTAGATATTATGGCATCAACATTTTCACTGAGAGACAGACTCCCCCAGAAAATATCAGAGACAGGCCACATTATTAGCTATATTAAGTATGAGGTCCAAAGTCAATATGTGACCCTGAGACACCCTTGGAAAAACAAATCAAATTACTTTGTCTTGGGGAAGATTCTTGTGCTAGGAGGTTAGGGATAAAAGGCATTTTGTTGTTGCTCTTGCTGTTATTCTTTTTCCTATCAATAACAAGGATATTTCAACTCTATGCTTTGCCATCTCCACTTGTGGTACATCCTTCCTTCCTTCCTTCCTTCCTTCCTTCCTTTCTTCCTTCCTTCCTTCCTTCCTTCCACTCTTCAAAAGCATTTATCCTGTGCCAGATGCTGAACTATAGACTAGATATATAGCGCTGATCAAAATAAGTTTGGTGTCTGATGCCAATAAACAAGTCTAATAGTGGCCCTTAAAATCTAGGAACTATTTGCAAGCTTCACAATGGTCAGTATCTGCCACCATCTGCTAGGAGACAATCCTGAGCATCAAGTTTATTTCAATAGTATATGGTTTTACTGACAAGGATAATCACATTTTCAGATGTCAAAGTAAAATGTTACTAATGGAGAAATGCTAAGCTCAGTGAAAATAAAAATTACATCATAGCTGGAAGATTTTATATTCAGAAACAAAGCTTTGAGGAATAGAATGTATGGCACACCATAACAGACTAACCTATATTTGAATTGCTAACTTGTCTCATTAAGAACATTATTTTCACAACATAGGACAAAAAGGATTACTCAGGTGGGATTTGCACTGTCAGACTTGTGCAGGGTCTCCTCTCTCAGGAGTTATGTAAAATAGGCCATGCCATTTTATTCCATTACTATCATTGTTTATATCATTATTTATTTTAAGAGGTTCATTAAAGATATAACTGATATACAATAAACTACAAGTATTTAAAATGTACAAATTGTTAAGTTTTGACATATACGTGTATTCATGAAACCATCAACATAATCAAGATAATAGAGATGTCCTCCACATTCCCCCCAGAAAAGTCTCCTATGTAATCCCTGCTTTCTGTCCATTCCTGCCCCTACCCCTTCTCACATGGAAACCACTGACCTGCTTTCTGTCAGCAGATTAACCTTTTGCCTTTTCTAGAAATTTGTATGAGTAGAATCATAGAATTTATACTCATTTTTGTCTGGCTTGTTTTATTCAGCACAATTATTTTGAGATCTACACATGTGCATATCAATAGTTCATTCTATTTATTTCTGAATCACATTTCAGTTTATGGATATTTCACAACTTGTTTATCCATTCATCCTCTAAATATTTTTTAGCTGCATCCCACAATACTTAATATTTTGGTTTTCATTTTTATTCAGTTCAAATTATTTTTAGATTTCCTTTTAGATTTATTCTTTGATCTATGGGTTATTTAGAAATATATTATTTAATTTTCAAACATTTGGGGCTTTTCTAGATACCTTTCTGTTATTGATTTCAAATTTAATTTCACTGTGATATGACAGCATACATTATATGACTTGAATCCATTTAAATTTATTGAACCTGGTTTTATGGCTCACATATGGTCTATGTTGGTAAATGCTCTATGCAAACTTGAGAAAAAGAATGTTCATGCTGCTGTTGTCAAGTGAAGGGTTTTATAAATGTCAGCTAGTCAATTTGGTTGCTATGTTCTTTATGGCTTCAATATTCTTACTGATGTTTTTTGTCTACTTATTTTGTCAAATATTGAGGCTCTGTCTCTCCTACAGTTCTGTTTTTGTTTCATATGTTATAAAGCTCTGGCTTCAGGTGCACAAACATTTAATACTGACATGTTTTCTTAATGAATGGGCTCCTTTATCATTATGAAATGATGTTTTACAGTCCTGGGAATATCCTTTGCTCTGAAATCTACTTTGTCTGATTTTAATATAGACATAATAGTTTCGTTTTGGTTAGTGTTAGCATGGTATACCTCTTTCGTCATTATACTTTTAATCTTAATACACATACTTGGCTGTCTCAATGTCAACTCACACCCAACATGAGCCAAATACATGGTATAATCGGTATAATCCTTAAACCTAATCCTATCAAATGATAAGCAGTTCCATCCACTCTGTTCTAGAAGCCAGTAAGCTGGCTCTAGTCTGTCCTTCAACCTCCACCAACCTACCTTGTTGATAATTAATATCACCAAGTCATCAAACTGACTTTGGCAATATCTGCTATCTCTCTTCATTTCTATGACCTCATGTTATCCATGCTTACATTATGACCATCCCTGTTTGATCAGATATATTCTTTATCTCCAATCTGTTCCCCACACCTTAGAGCAATATTTTCAAAAACAAAATTTAATGTGTTGCAGCCCCACATTCACCATTTTGTTAAAACAGTTCAGCCTCTGTTGATTTTTGGATAAAAAACAAAATACTTTCCATGGCCTACAAAACCCGGCTAAGACTCTGCTTCTAACATTTGACTTTTATTTTTTTTTAAGATTTATTCATTTATTTTTAGAGAAAGAGAGGGGTGGGGGAGAGGCAGGGGGAGAGGAAGAATCTCAAGAAGACTCCCCGCTAACTCAGGGCTCGATCTCACAACCTGAACCAAAATCAATAGTCGGATGCTTAACCCACTGAGCCACCCAACCGCCCCTAACATTCTACTTTTGGTATGCTCAAGCCACACTGAAGTTCCCTTATTTCTCAAATTGGTCTTTCACAAACCTTTAAATGTGCTACTCCTCTCCCATAATCCTTTTTTCCAATGACTAATCTCCCTTCCATATTATTAATTTTAATTCCTACTCATTCTCAGACCTCAATTCAGTATCATTTTCTTAAGAAAGCATTCCTTTCTCCTCTAAATTGGTCTAGGCCTTGGTATTTTTTTTCTTTTCCACATCAGCCTGTATTTTTTCTTCACTTTATTTAAAACAATTATAAATTTTACAACTATTTGTGTTATTATTTAGGTTCTCTTATTTCCCAAATGAGCATGTAAGCTTCAAGGGGAAGGAGATTATGCAGCCAGTGGGAATGAAAGGCAATCCAGCAGCAACTTTCATGGACTGATGAATGAGAACCAGTGGGAATGAAGAAACATGACTGGATGCTCTGTAGACATATACCCTAGGGAACAGATAGTCCACCACCAGCGCTCACTGGTCTGCTACTCCTGAAGCTGCGGCCTAAACCCAGACACAGTCCTGGGAAATTGCCAAGAAAGTCCTGAATTGACTGAGATTAAGTTTTCTGTACCTAGTGAAACAGGGCTTTTGAAAAGAAATTAAGTTGATTTATGGAAAAAGTTGAGAGATTTTTTACAAACTTTAATTTATAAAGCCTGAAATGTCCTTCTATTGTTCCTTCATTATAAACAGTAATAAAAACAGAAACAACAATGAAACTTTCAATCATTCAAGTTACAAAGAAAATATAAAGTAAGGTACCAAGTTTTACATTTCTTCTCCTTCTTTCCTTCTACCCCTTTCCTTTTTTAAATCCCTGGTGGGGAAGGGAGAGAATGGTGGTCTCCTTAGTCATGAAAGCTTACTAGAGTTGGCAAATAATACTTTATCATCTTGTAACTGGGGTTTCACTAATTCCTGGTTAGGGAAATGGCAAACACAGACATTCAGCTCTGAATCCCTCTTATGCCATTTAATGAGGTCCCTGCTGTATTTAGTTATGTAAATACTGTTATTGCAAAGTCTGTTGAAGATTGTGGCTGTGTTTTCATAAATGCAAACACAATATCTTTATACCAACAAATATCCTCAGGGTATTGCAGTTTGTTCCTTGTTGGTATGTTTCTGTTATTTATGTAAAACAAAATTAGAGGAGGGAGGAAGGGAATCTTTTAAAATATCAAATTCACAGGGCACCAGAGTGGCTCAGTCAGTTAAGCATCTGCCTTCAGTTCAGGTCATGATCTCAGGGTACTGGGATCAAGCCCCAAATTGGGCTCCCTGCTCAGCGGGGAGTCTGCTTCTCTCTCTCCCTCTGTCCCCCACGCCCCCGCCCCGCTTGTGCTTTCTCTCTCTCAAATAGATAAAATCTTTAAAAAAATAAAATAATAAAATAAAATATCAAATTCACAGTAGTTTTTGCACTTTCAAGCCAAGAAAAACACATGTAAACAAATTCAGAATTCCTTCCGGATACAGATCTATTAGATACAGGTAAGATCCATTGGGGTCATTTATTCCTCCAGTGACATTTCAGAGAAGGACACTACTGTTCTAAATTTTCCCCAACTACCATTACCTTTTGCCTATTAAAATTATAGGGAAAGTTGTAGCTACCTTATTTAGATCAATTTTGATGACTACTATTTCAGGTATGACCATTCTTAGCATTCATTAGTTTAATAAATATTTATAGAACACCTATTCTGCATCAGACATTGGACTACATCCTGAGGCTAAAATAATGAGAAGAATGAAGCTCACAATAGAAAGGAAGGTTTATATAAAGGGAAAGTCCTGTGTCTTGCATATCTGTGTTACTGGCCTGATTTTTTTTTTCTCCTACAAAGTATATGTGAATTTGGGATTGTAAGGAACTCTTTTCTCTCTATGTCTTCAACATGAACTGTTTAAAACTATAGACTCAAACCAAGTGATCTTTAGGAAACAGCTAAAATCCATGGAAGAAATGATGACAAGTACAGAGATAACAAGAAGCTTTAAAAGTTACTGATGATTTTGGAGATACCAGTAGACTGAGATGAGACTGACTTTAAAAGGGTAGTACAGAATACTCCTCATTCCCTCAAGCAAATGGCCTTATTCGAGCTTGAGGGCTAGATTTGAATTCTAATTTCCAGGAGAATAGCTAAAAAGGGAACAACATGGAAGGTGATTTTTAAGGTCTCTGTCTTGGATTTTAAATTTCTGGGGGAAAAAAAGGCCTTATACTTAAAAAGGAGTAAGTAATTATAATAGTTCTTGTATTAGCTCTACTCTCCAAGGAAGAGAAAAACCTTGACAATCTTCAAATGGGCCCAACTCTTATCTGTGAAAAATGTGGTGGCCTGAGCATTTTTGAGCTTGAAGGTGGAGGCTATTTTCTAGAGTGAGATAGGAAAAAGCCCTGTCAACCCTGGCATAGTAATGTTCTAATTTAGCCTAACAGAGTTTAAAGGTACGAAATGGTCTTAGGTTGGCTTTGCTTATCACGAAATGAGGAAGTTGAAGATTACATATTAGACTGTATCTGCAAAAAGAACTTACAGCCAGTCATGTAGAAATTAAGAGTGGTTTGGTATGTTTTTGGCAACCAGAAAGGGGCCCAAAAATAAAACTATGATTGTCATAATACCATAAAAGTAAAGATCTTATTTACATCCATTTCCCTCTTTGCTAATAGTTGCAAAGGCTACATAGTAATTATATAGAGAAGGAAGTTATGGCAAGAGTTTAAGAAGGGAAAGTGCCAACATCATTTGCTGCCTTTAAACAAAGACACTCATTCAAACACACATGCAACTATACTTTTATTCAGGGTCTACCAGTTCATCTTAGTTCTCTGACCCTGAAGTCCAGGGAAAAAGACAGAAGGAAAGTATGAATGGGCAGTCTTTTTGTGGGAAATGGAAACTTACCTATTATTCACATTTACTTGTCAAATTACAAGTTGGACACCAAATCCTTTTCCTCCTTCTTCATGGATATTTATTTAGCTGGCCAGGTTACATTCCCACCTTCCCTTTGCTCTTTCTAGTCATGTAACTAAGTATGAGTTGAATGGCATGTGTAAAACTTCTTCACCAGCTAATTAGGAAATTGTTTCCTATAATTCTTTCTATATCCCTTTCCCCTGACCTTGAGTATGATGAGCCCACAACTCAGCTTTAATCAGGAAAGTAAGAGAATACAAAGGATGGTACACATTAAGGAGAAAGGCACTTGAATCTATGAATGGCCATTGGGAGCAGAGCAACCTCCTAACCCAAGAAAACCTGAAATTTTCAACTTACAACTATTACAGGAGAGAAAGAGAATTTCTGTCATTTTTAAATTACTATATTTTGGAGGGTTATTTATTTTAGCTATTTAGTGTTTACCCTAACTAATTCATTTACGTATCTGGCCTTTGGGAGCCTAGGAAATAAACTATTTACTTAGCCACGTGTTTTTCTGTCATGAATTTTACAATTTTGGCTGAGATCTAGGACTCTTACAGTTGAGGGGGAGGGCAGAGATAACAATTATGGTTTTGTCATTACTGGTTGCTGCTGCTGTTGTTTTCAAAAACAAAAGATTTACTAGTATATTAGTTATTAAGATACTGTCTTACCAAACCAAGCCCACCCTTTTATACTCTAATTTTCTTGTTAGCTCTCTGCAAGTCACGTTTCTCTTTTGCCAGCTGGCTCCATGTCAGGCCCTCACAAAGGAGTCACAGGAAGACTGGAAGGTCAGAGAAGGGACCAGACACTGACCTTTCCTTTTTCTGCTTGGCTTTCTGTTATTGTACCATCCTAGAAATTCTTCTTTTTCATTTGGCAGTATCTGTTTGTTCCATTGGTAACTGCTGTATTTAGTATGCAGATTGTCCAAAACTTGTAACCAAATTTACCCCTCCCCAATCGGAGACATCAGCACAGAGACCTGGCAGCCCCTCCTCCAAGGTCTGTTCCCAGTCCTAGGGGACCTCTCCTCTGAGCTCAGACACGAGCACTAGCTGAGGAGTCCCTCCTCCTCAGAGGTTTGGGTTTCAGAGACTTTCTTTTACACCTCTAGTATTAATAATTCCAGATCATTCCAACCTCTTTTCTCTTCCCCCCAGCATATGAACAATTAACTACTTCCTGTAGCTGCTAAGTTTATGATATTTTAGGATACACTCTTAGCCTGTATAATTTTATAATACTTGATTAACAGTTTTTCATATTAAATTCTCTCTGAAAACAACTGGTGTAATTTCTGTCTCCTTATTATAACCTAATTGATGCAAGTAAGAAGAAAATGAAGATCTTATAACAGTATTGATATCTCATGCCATGACTTTCCCTCTTAGTTCCTCTTCCCCCTTGACTCTTCTTCTAATTCAGCAATTTATTATGGCCAATAATCATTGGCTTAGAAAATAGATTTCATAACAGAAAGCAGAGAAGAGGAGCAAATAATCTAATCAGCATTTATGAGACAAACAGAAAGACATACACGACTATTATGGAGAACACCTTATGAATAACAGTTAATCTACTAGTCAAAATTAAACACAGGAGTAAAATGGGATCACAATCTCAAATGTCTACACAGTTCTGGCAGTTAAGATAAATGAGTGAAACAGACTAGCTGTAAGGGAAAAAACAGCAGAAAAAAGACAAGTGATGGCAACTGGCATATATGCTCAGCATTGGGGAGCCAATAGAAAGTGGAAGCAAGGATGAATAACTGGACAATGTCAACCCATCAAAACAACAACAGCAACTGCTTGTGTTTGGGCAGTTATTACCATGTGGGAACAAAGACCTCTTGATTCCAAAACTTTGGATATTGCAAAAGAAGCAAAAATTTTGAATGTTTATCTGAAAACTTATTTGTTAATGTTGTCACTTATTCAACTTTTGGGAAAGCACTCTGAAGGCCAAACAAAACATGAATTTGGGACCTAGAAATATCTAGAATCTGACCTAGAAATATCAGCTTGGGACTAATGGAGAAGATATTTGTATCCTCTGAAATGGAGACCTTGTCAAGTCATATCAAGTGTAGGTAAACAACAGAAATTCTTGGGAAACTTGTGGAGTTGGAGGCAGAGATTCCTATTCCTTACTCCCTGAGAAAATTTAAAGGAGGTTTCAAGACCCCAGAGTAGAAATGTCTGGGTAGTGTGCTTAGGTAGAAGAAATTTAGGAAGAATCAGAGAGCTTCCTATAGGAAAATAGAGTGGCTTCTGTACCCCCCTTAAAGTAACTCAAGTTACTAACTCAAGTAACAAGTAAGAAAGAACTTTAGAGAATCCCAGCTTTTTGAGTCCTTGTGTGGCAGGAAACAGAAGAATCATCTGTATACAAGTAAACTTAAGAATCTGAGGGAAATTCAGAAAATCCAATAGACCTTAATATCATGAATGATGAACAATGCAACAGTAAACAACATGGACAAAAGAATAAAAACAAAACAGGAATAGAGATGCATTACTGGATACCAGCAGGGATGATGGAAAACACCAAGATCTGAAAGCTTTCCACCCATGACAACCTGATTACATAGACCTCAGAAAATCAGATACTACTCTGTGGAAGATAGGGTCTCTGAATTGACTGAAATAAAGTTTCTGCTACCTTATAGAAAGTTAACTGTTTAAAATTGAATGCAGGTAGAAAACTAAAGGTAATTATAATATTGCATACCTGAGTTTGCAGAGTCATATATGCTACAAACTGCTTAAAAGTAAAAACTTGGCTTTCTAAATATGTACTGAAAAGAAAGGAGATATATTTTTAGAAAATTTTTATGCTGCTGACTTTCAAATTTATATCATTAGGCTGACTTCTCCCTTGGACTCATGATTGTTAGCTCTAATCACTTTATTTGATATCTTGACTTATTTGTCAAATAGCTCAGTCCCTTTATGACCAAAACCAAACTCTTCATTCTGCAGCCTATCCCAAACCTATTCCTCCCTCAGTACTTTCTCCTTCAGGAGTGGAACAAACATATAATAGGTGTTCAAGTCAAAAACTTAGGAGACATTCTTTATCCTTTCCTTTTTTCCCCCATGTAATCCTTACCAATTCTTTCCAATGGTGATTACTATGGATTTTACCCCCAAATATATCCTGCATCCATCCACACTTCCCTCTGTCCCCACTATGATCACCCTAATTCAACCTCCATCATTTCTTGATTGGACATCTTCATTAGCCTCTTAACCCGTGGTGTGCTGAGTCAGCCTGTACCAACTCATGAGAATGAACTAAATTGTCAGGAGTCTTGCAAGCCAGTATGTATCATGTTGATACCTTAAAATCAGTTGGTTTTAAGTATTTACACCATGAAAATCAGCAAACAAATCATGGCTTTTCTTCCCCTCTGGAAAGGCAAGTTATTAACGTTTATCAATATCTATCACTGTTCCCATTTCCACATTTGCACACCGATAATCCACTTAAGTCACAACAGCCTACAAAATCTTTTAAACAGATAAAGCATATCTTGTGTCTTCCCTGGTTAAGATCCTCTAATAGTTTCCCACTGGATCTCCAATTATCCAAAATTCTTACTAAGGCTCAAGAAACTCTACATAATCTACTTTTTCTCTACCTCTCTGACTCCAACTCCTACTGCTCCCTGCCTCATTTCCTCCCCTTCAGACATGTTGGCCTTCACTTTTGTTTCTCTGGAACATCAAACTGTTTCTGATTTGTGGTCTGTACACTTGTTGTTCTCCCTTCCTGGAACAGGCTTCACTCATATCTTCATGGGGTTGGTTCCCCCTAGTCACTCAGGTCTTAGTTAAAATGTCATTTATTCAGCAAGGACACTCTGAATGGTCCAACCTATCTCCACCTAAATCCTGCTTTATCACACCTTTCTGTGTTTTATTCATAGCTTTCATCACTACTTGGGAGTTATTTATTGGTTTGCTATTTGTCTCTCTCATTAGAAAATAAGTTCTATGAGAGCAGGTGACATTTTTCCCCACTGCTCTCTCCTCAGGACCTAACAAACAATTAATTGGAAGTCAATGAAATTTTTGAGCATCATGAAAATATTCTTAACCAGAATTCCACTATTGATTGAAAGTTATTTTTGCTGTTTTGGTTTTGTTGTTTGTATGTTTGTAACCCCATAAAGGTTAATTTGGGAAAATCAATTAACAATGTTTTTCCTCCACATGTATAAAAACTCACTGAAAAGTACTCTGTTAGTAAAATCCCAAGTCCTAGAAAATCAGAGGTTTGCCATACTGAGTCCCTACACAAATCCAACATAGGTTAAAAGGCTGATAGAAGCTTTGAAACATAAACTTGGCATTTGCCACTTTGGACTATAATCTATCTGTTTACTTTTCCTGTTTCTGCATTAGACCCAGCTTCCTCCAGGGCAGGGTCATGTTTTTACACATTTTGTATCCCCAGTACCGATTCAATGCGTTCACATAATAGAGCTTCCCACATGTTTGAGGAATTAAATTTTGTTTGATGATTAAAGATGTTTGTGGGATATATTGGAGGCAAAAATAATAAAGCATTTTGTCTTATTTTGGAAATGAATCTACAATTGAGAAGCAGAACAAACAATGAATAAGATCAAATAGGTAGAAGAGGAATGATTTGATCTAAGAGATAGTTACATTATACAAACAATGTATTTATTACAAGTGAGATGGAAAAACTGAATTTATAAAAATCCCTTTTAGGAGGTATTCTATTTTTTCTGGAATCAAAGACCTAAGATCATAATCAGTAATGAAAGATGTTCACAAAAACGTCTTCTAAGTTGGTAGGATTGACAGAAAGACCTTGTTTGCAGAGTACTGATGTGTTCATTGGGTCTAGGGACTGGGGATGAATTGAAGGATGTAGGAGGCAGCCAGTCCTGGTGTTTTGCAGGGGAAAAGAAGAAAAGGAAACAAAGATCCTAAAAACAGGGAGCCTGCAGAGGGACTGGCAAAAGATCTAAGAAGGATTTCTAGTTGCTTGCTGTGCAAAATGAGATGAAAATCCTGCCCTTCAGCAATCCCATAGAATTATCAATATATTCCCATTTCTTCATTAATGCTTTTGAGATCATAGATTCTTTAGGGAAGGTAATGTCTAGGTTTTATTGGTCTATATTGATTCAGTAACTAGGAAGACTTCTTTACCTAAAGTCTAGGCAGTAACCGGTAATATTTTCCCCCCAACTCCCACTCACTTTTCTATCCTCTTCTATTATAGCACTGACATAGATTTGTGAAGGACAGCAATAACCTCTTGTCTCCAAATCCACAGATATTTTTCAGGACTCTTTCATTTGATGCTGTTGATTGCTCTCATCTGTCTTAACACTATCTTCTCCCAGTTTCTTTACTTTACACATGCCCACCTATATATGCATTTCTTCCTACAATCCTAGGTCTCTATTTTTCAGGTGTTTTTGTTTGTTTGTTTGTTTGTTTGTTTGTTTGTTTGTTTGTTTGCAAAAAGTTTCCTGTTTAAAGAACATACATATTTCCCATTGCTCTTAGAATAAAGATCAAAATCCTTAATAGAGCCTACTAAGCCCTTGCTAATCTGACCCATGACTATCTCTGAAGGCTGATTTTGCCTTACTTTCCACTTGCTTTCTGCCCTCTGCCATACTGGCCTTTCAAATCCTTCAAATATCCCCATGTTACTTCTTGTCCCAAGGGTCTTTACCTACACAATTTCTTCTTCCTGGAATTCTGTTCTGCCCACCCTTCACCTCCACCTACTTGTCCTCTATTCATTCTTCAATCTCAGCTCAAGAATTCATTCAGCATGGAAGCTTTCCCTGACCCTACAGTCTAGAGCAACTTCCTTTAATATAAGACTATGTTTATCTCTTTAGAGCATGTGCCTCAGTTTATAACTGTTTACTTATTAGTATTCAATTTAGTTAATATCTGCCTACTCCACTAGGTTGTAAACTTCCTGAGAGAAGTTTTGTCAGTTTGGAATCATTGTTTTATCTCTTCACCTCATTAAGTGACTGGCACATAGGAGGTACCCAATAATATAAAATGTCTAATTCTTCTACATCCTTGACCTCTCATTCTTTGTCTCTTTAGCAGGTTCATTTTCCTCTCCCTGATCATTAAATGTTTTAGTTCCTCAAGATTTGGTCCTTGGTTTTCTTTTCTTCTCATTCATTTCATTTCTTCTCATTAACTGTTCCTAAAAGGATTTTATTAAGTTTAATGGATTCAATTATCACTGATACAAAAATCATGCTCAAATGTATCTGTCTTCTTCTGTAAGCCATAAATCTGTTAAGTCAACAACTAACTTCACCTTCCAGACTGAATAGCTTAATGATAAATCAAACTTAACATGTCTAAGACTGACCTGATGATTTTTCCACTGTAAACCTATTATTTCTCCAGAATTTCTAATTGTACTAGCCAAAAATATAGTAGTTATGCTTGTGGAAATAACTGTAAATATCTTTAGTTCTTTCTTGATTGAAATTATAGCTGATAATCAGAGAATGGGATGGAAATTGTTGACACAATTACTTTTGAATGCACAAAGCACTGGTGGGCCATTATCTATTGATTTAGCTGGGTAAGAGGGTCAATAAGTATGTTTCAGTTGTAGTTCTCATTGATTGTACATATTTTTAATATATTTTGATACTAATCATTTGTCAATTGTATATATTATACATAAGACTTGCTATTTGTCAGATTCACTGAACAATAACTTGTCAGTTTATAAGATTGCTGATGAGAGTTCCATATAAATATTAAATAAGGGTTAATCATAATCAGGAGGTATATTTATATATATTCCTCAGGTAGTTTTATATGTAGCACAATTACCCTCAATTTCTCTGGATAATAAAGCATTAGATTACTAAAAACAGTCACTTATCCAAGATGAATGTTTATGGTAGATGAATTACATATTTGTTTTTAGTTTACAACTTGGATTCCTCTTAGGAGAAAGTGGGTGGGAAATACACCCCCACACACACCTTGTAAGAATGAGATCATTGTACATGATCAGATCCCTCAAAGAGAACAAGGGAAATGAGAAGCAGAAAGAGACTGCAGTTCAAAGACACCTGCGTCTCTTGGCTACATGCCACCTCATTCTTTATTGCAAAGTGGAAAAGGGAAGGCTTATGTACATGTCTAGGTGTATTTCCTGCCCTTTTCAATAAATCAAGAGGAATAAATCCACTTGGTTACAAATTTGTGAGCTCTTGAACTTTCATCTGTTTAGCTTATTGTGCTTTGAGAAAAGAGGCATGTTCTGCCCTTTGCCAGGTCCATGTAAGTGCCATGGAGTTCTTGTTAATCATCATTACAAAGTTTGCCCTGCCTTGTGGAAAAAAATATTGAATTGAAAAACCTCAAGAGTGTCAAAAATAAATTATAAATGTGATCATGGTTGTTTCAAAGTTTCTGAACATTTTCAAGACCATAGTATAAAAGCACCCTAAGGCCATCAGATTAAAATTAATCAAAGCCCTTACAAAGCTTAGTGTTCTACAGACACAAGGAGAAGCAGTTTCCAATGTTAATCCACAGGCTTCTAGGAGTGTGACAGGAAGAAATGGAGCCCAATATAACTAGGTCTGCCTCCTGACATTCTTTGGCAGAGAGGGAGCAGATGTTCTTTGTGTGGATCCTTTGCAGGGAGGGCCCATTAGTGATGGCAAAAATGAACATGGCTGGTATAAGCTGACATATAAAAAACAGGAACTACAAAAATTTTCACAGTTCCAAATGGGATCCATTATCTGAACGCTCGTTTTACTCTAATGAATCATTATACCACTTAAACAGTATTACCACTCACTTGGTTTGCCTCCTACTTCACATATTGTTCCTTGACCATTTCCTTTCCTGGTTCATCCTTTTCTCCCTGACTTTATAATATTGGAGTAGGCCAGAGCTCTGTCTTTGATGTTTTTTTAAAGACTTATTTATTTGAGAAAGAGAGAGTGTGGGGGTGGGTGAGGCAGAGGGAGAGAGTCTTAAGCAGACTCGGTGCTGAGTGTGGAGCCCAATGCCGGGCTCGATCTCATGACGCTGAGATCATGACCTGAAACCAAACCAAGACTCAGACACTAAACTAATTGTGCCACCCAAGTGCCCCTGATTTTTTTTTTTTTTTTCTCTTCTCTGTGGCCACTCTCTGGGGAACTTCATTCAGTCTTATGGGTTTAAATGCCATTTACTTGAATCTCCTGCCCAAAACTCTCCCCAACACTTGAGATTTGTTTACTAAACTGCCCAGTAGAATCTCCACTTGGGTGTCAAATATAACTCAAACTCAGCAAAATCAAAATTGAACTCCTGATGCTTCCCCACTCCCTGCTCCCCTCCCCCAACCTGGCCTCTCAAGCATCCTAGATCCCTAACTGATGGCCACTCTGTTCTTCCATTTGTTTAGGACAAAAATGTTGAGTCCTCTTTTCCTTATGACCTACATCCAGTCTGCTAGAAAATCCTGGGTTTTTTCTCTTTAAAATGTATTTAGAATTGGATTATTTCCCATAATGTCTATTGTTACTACCCTGCTCCGACCCAATGAATGATTACCATAGGTCTCCTAATAGTATTTCTTGTTTATATGCCTAAACCTACTAAGTCAAGTCAGAGCATAGCAGACAGAAGGTCTTTTTACTTTGTAGGTTAGACTACAGCACTCATATCATGTTTGTATTTCACTCAAAACTCTCCAGTGCCTCCCTACATATGGCCTACTAAGGACTACATCATCTGTCCCCACTTCACCTCTCTGACATTATTTGACCCTCACTTCACCTTAGATGACCAATATCCTCTTGTTTACCCTACTCCAACACAGTGACCTCTTTGCTGTTTCTCAAATATTCAAGCAAACACCCACTACACAGCTTTTGCACTGTTTGCTCTGCCTGGAATGTTCTTCCCCCAGATAGTCACATAACTAACTCCTTACATCTTTCTCAAATGTCATTTTCCCAATAAGGTATACTATGATCCTACTGAAGAGTTCCTCACCCCCCACTAGCCCACCACTCTCACTCATTCCCAATCCCTCTCATCTTTCTTTAGTTTTTCTTCCCCCATAGCATATACCAACTTCTAGCATACAGTACATTTTATTTTCTTCATTTTCTACCCCCATTCCCATAATAGAGTAGAACCTCTATGAAGGAAAAAGTCTTTGTCACTTTTTTAGATGATATAGTCCAAGCACATAAAATAAAGATTGACTCAGAGCAGGTGCTCAACAAATATTTGCTGAAATATTGAGTTAAAATTTTACATATTTACACAAATTACTTAGATTCAGTTATACCACTTACCATTTAATTCTCACCTAAACTGAAGACTCAATAAAAGCAAGTATTATGCCTATCCTGTTCACCATTATGCCCTAATACTAAGTATACAATTTAGCATATAATAAGACACTCAAATAGTAAATACTTGTATGAATGAAACAAATCGAGCCATGGCAGATCCTTTATAAATTACTCAAAAACTACACAAAAAAATCTACATGTGTTTTAGTCATGACTGATTCTCAATTCTGAACTCTCTCAGCAAGCATATTTCCATGGCATGTTATATTATTCCCCAAAGGATCATAAAAGCAGCCATGCTATATGTCTGCCCTATAGCTTACACATTAATAAATTAATCAGTCCATCAACCAACCTTCCTGAGAACCTTGGACAGACCTTGTTAACTTTCAGAGCTCCTGGTCTTGATTCATGGAAATATTAAAACCCTGATCCTTGAGCCTAATACCTACATCACTAATTTGGCAATTAACCTGGAATATTATTGTAATAATTCTAATAATCTTTTTTTATTTTTTGTTGTAATTCAATTTGTGTTCTTTTTTAACTTATGTGTTCATGTATCTGTTACATTTCTCACTGACCAGTCCAAAAGTGACTTGAGATTAAGCCCTACATCATATTTCTTTGAATCCTAAGTATATAGTATTTTTGCTTCTTGGGTTAGGACAGCATGGTGATAGATTCAGCAGTAACTTAGATGTCTAAAATTCCTATCCCAAGCTGATCCTAAATATCCTGAAAAACAATTATGTCACTACTTGAGTTTCAAAATATTCCAATTACCTCAGAGGGCCCTAGAAAGAAGCAGATAACATTGTTCTATATCACTATTACCAGAGTTATGAAACAGCCCAAGAGTAGGAAACATTTCCAAAGACAACAATATAGAGGGATAGCCTTGGATAAGTCTAGAAGGACTAAATATATAGAGGCCAAAGAAAACAAAAATCCATCAAAAGGACCTGTGGTTTCAGCAAAACACAGAAATTAGGCAAAAACAAGGGGGACAGCAGAACTTAGCTATGTTAAGCTTAAGAACTTCCTTGAATATTTGAGTTTCAAATGGTAGAACTCTTGAGGATGTACTTCTAAAATGTTTTGTGTTAAATTTAAATCTCCAAGAATGTCGGCCAATAAGGCTCAAATTCATTAAGGGAAAGATGATAGGTTTTAAAATTCAACCATGAGCATCATTCATTCTCATTTTTTTTTCTTTCTGAAGAAACTAAGAAAAAACATTGGCTTTGAGAGAAAATTGAAGCTGTGAAGGGATATTGCATGGAAGACTCATTTTACAAAGACCTGAATTGCCTGCAGGTTACTGCTGATCTAATTTGAAGTAATAATTTAAGGGTGAAAAACTATCTGTCTCATTATCTGTAAATTTTCATCAAATTATTCTTGAAGATGCTATAATTACTTTCTATTATGTACTTTGTAAATTAATGTTTAAGTACCACCAAGAAAAGGGTGGTATTTCAGACTGAAATTTTATTGGATTTGTTCATCTTCAATTATTGAACTTGTGTGATAGAAATGATAATAGAATGTTCTCTTCTTCCAACTTGTAGTATTAATGAACCATTTACTGTCTCCTTTCAAACAGGGAGCTGTCTCCTTCTGTGCCCTGCTCAGATTGAGTCTGTCTTCTCTCTAGTTCTAGCAGAGAACAACTCTTACATAGCCAAGGTACAGAAAAGAGGACCACAAAAACTTAGGGTAAGCTTGCTATATAATTCTAAAATGCGGGAGTCTGCTTCTCCCTCTCCCTCTGCCTCTCCCCACTGCTCCTACTCTCT